>NC_072791.1:134379488-134682518 GCF_028583425.1 Eublepharis macularius | reverse complement strand
ACAATGGGTTTAAACTATAGGAACTAAGGGACTGCCTGGATGTCAGGAAAAATTTCTTCACATTAAAAGTAGAAAAATCAGCAGCCTAGGGATGTGGTGGATTCCCCTTCATTGGCAGTCTTCAAGGAGCAGCTAGGCAAATACTTGTCAGGGATGCTTTACGCTGTTCTTGCATTGGGTAGGGGGTTGGACTAGATGGTCTGTAAGGTCCTGTAATGGAATACTTATCTGCATCTCCTTAAGGCTTTCAATTGTTCAGATTAAAACTTTTACCTTATATTCTGAGCAGCATTCAGACCCTGAAGGGAGATCTGAAACCAGCTTTCGCTCCTTTTAGAGAAACTGTTTGTTAGTACAAAAAATTCATAGAGTTCTTGCAGTACTCTCCCCACCAAGAAACAAAGACTCATCTTAAGCGTTTAATGATTTCTTTTATTAAAATAAACTCTATTTTTAATAAAGCAAGATATAAAAATATAAATGCTGATTAAGATAAAACCTACAAAGATGGAACAGACAAAGGCAACAAGAATTAGGTCGCCTAACATTTCTCAATTAAATCTAAGTTTAAATCAATCAGATTTACTATGAAATGCATTAAAGTTCCCATAACACACATTACAAAAGTAAGTTTCTCATCTAAATTTTATTTATTTATTTGATTTTTAGCCCTCCCTCCCCACAAGCGGGCTCAGGGCGGGTTACAATAATATAATGAATATAAAGATTAAAACATTTAAATACGTTTAAAACCAAAACAACAGTATAGAAGGGCCGTTTCCACACGGTTTACCTTTGCTCGGAACGACCCGGAACATCATGCAAAAAATGCAGAAGATCGCGTTTTCTCGGACGAGATTTGCATGATGTTGCACGACGGTGCGCAAATCTTGCGCGAGAAAACGCGATCTTCCGCGTTTTCTGCATGATGTTCCAGGGTTGTTCTGAGCAAAGGTAAGCCGTGTGGAAATGGCCCATATCTTCATGAGATTTCTTTCAGCCAAACTCCTGATCTACTATCCTGTTTAGCACTATGCAGAAATCTAAGTTCTTTTTCATGTGATAGCATAGATAAACTATGATTGGTTTGAGATTTAATTAATTATTCATATTTTCAATCATGTGACATTCCACCTAGCCAAAAATTGACACTATATCCAGCTGCAAGATAACAGATATAAATCAGTAAAGATGACAGGAAAAGTTAAGTGAGCAGATCATAATTGGTCCATTCTAACAATTAGAGAACATTTATATGATACTGCTCACTATATTTATTCGGCTGTCAAAGATGTAAGAGCACCTGTGTATGTATACAACATGTCAGAAAAAAACTGTAGTAAAGTACATACAGAGTTCACTAAAATACATGTATATCAGTAAATATAAGGTGCTCTAATCCATATTTCCATTACAGCACCTTCCAATGATATGATTCTATGATTCTATAGAGGACCAGATGGCCCTTCAAGTATGCTGTCCTCAAGCCATACAGGACTGTAATGGTCAGTATCAGCAACTTGAATTGGGCCTGAAAGCAAATTGGGTGCCAGTGTAGATGAACAAGACTGGAATGATACGGTTCCTACAAACCAGTGTTTTGGCTACACCACTCTGTGCCAACTATACACCACAACTGTGCCAACTCCAGGCAGACTTTGAGAGTAGTCCCTCACACTGTAATAATGTAATCTAGATGTTACCAGGATAGTCACCACAGTAGCAAGATCTTTCCTGCTTGGAATGGTTAAAAATGGCGAAAGGCAGCCCAGCCACCATTTATCCAACAGGAAGCAGGGATCCAGTAGCACAGCTAAGTTACAAACCTGCTACTTTAGGAAGAGTGTAATTCCATCCAGAACAGGAGACATCTCTGTTCCTGGATCGGTTTTTCTCTCCACCAGTTGCACTTCTGTTTCATCGGTGTTAAATTTTCAGCTTGCCAGCATTCACCTATCCTAAAATTACTTCCAGGCACCTCTTCACAGTTTTCACAGCCTCCCTAGGATCGGCTGGAAGCACATGATATTGCTGAGCATCATCCGCATATTGGTGGCAACTCAGCCCCAAACTACAGATGAACTCTCCTAGCAACTTTACACAGATGTTAAGCATAGGGAACAAGATGGAACTCTGAGGGACCAAGTAGGCCAGAGGCCAAGGGGCCAAGCAGTAGTTTCCCAGAACTGCACTCTGAAACCTACCATAAAGATAAGACTGAAACCATCGCAAAATGGTGCCTTCTAATCCCAACCCTGAATGATGATCCAGAGGGATATCATGATTGACGGTATTAAAAGCCACCAAGAGGTCTAGGAGAACTACCAAGATTGCACTCACCCTTTCCATCTGTTCATGTAGATCAACCACTAGTATGACCAAGGCCATTTCTGGCCCATAAAAAGGTCTGAAATTAGACTGGAAGGGATTCAAACAATCCATTTTATTCAGGAATCCCTGAAGTTGCCCAGTCACCACTAGTCCAGTCACTTCGCTCAAAAATGGTACGTCTTCCTGTAGACCAGAACCCAATAGGCCCTTGACTACCCAAAAGAGCTCCTCAGATCTACACTGTTCAGGTGCAGTAGTGGCAGAGAAATATTCTTTCTTTGCCA
Organism: Eublepharis macularius; assembly: GCF_028583425.1. Taxonomy (NCBI): domain Eukaryota; kingdom Metazoa; phylum Chordata; class Lepidosauria; order Squamata; family Eublepharidae; genus Eublepharis; species Eublepharis macularius. The sequence continues at coordinate 134,679,903 of NC_072791.1, read as the reverse complement.
CCCTCACAGCCATAGAGTAGGCTTTAAAATGAGCTCTAGCCCATGCCTTGTCAGATAGGTATCTGTTTGCAAACATGAGTCAATAGATATTTACTTTGAAAATAAAGTAGGACCAGTCCTTGGATAAATCTGGGGTATATAGCATGTGATTTACGTGTGTTCTCTATAATGTGCATACAGGTTTAGTATCTGCCCCACCATGTGCCAATTATTGCTCACCTGTACTGATGGCTGCAGAACATGATTATCATTTTCTCCACATAGCTTGCAGAAATTGATACTGGGCAACCAATACTTGTAAAGCCCTCAGGAAGAACCTTTAGTATTGGCACATGATTTTTTCATATGGCTCATAGTGGTTGATTGTCTAGACTAGTCTGCAAGTAGATCACACATGCTTCTTTAACACAGCCACAGGCATGAAAGAAGATGCAGTTGTGGCTTTTCCCAGTCCTCAGTCTCATCATTCCCTCCTATCTACGTATTCTTCCCCATAGGATATGGGAAGGGTCAGAAGGGATAAAGGTAAGTGAAGCTATGCATACATCAGATTGTTTAAGAACAACCCTGATCTTAAGATTGCTATTTGGCAATGCTCGATAGGATGAAAAGGTGCCACTCTGCTAACAGTGGAGCCTTCCACAAATGGAAGGAGCCTTGATTTGTTCCACTAGTTTAAGCCTTCTTACATCAGAAGAAGGCCCCATTGAGCTGAAACCTTTGCATCCAAGCCCATGCCTTCTAAGAACCAGAGGATGGATAGGCATAACTCGCAATGAAAAGTTGAACTAGATGGTCATTTTGTGAAACAGGATTTTTCTTGGAAAAATCCAACTTTATGTACATTTCTACATCCAGGTCCTTAAGGCATTTGCAACTAGCACCCTGTACAGTGCAGTAAACACAACGTCTGCCTTTCAAGACACTAATGTGTGTCACATTTGAGGACTGAACTCAATTATTATTCACCCACAAGAGCCACTGCTAACTAATCAAAATCTGTGTTGCTGTCTTATTTGGAATCAATGATCATATGAAGGCCCAGGGAGGAAAAAAGAATTGGAAATATGAAATATTATCTCTTTTAGAATGAGCGAAGCCTTTTAAAGACATGCTGTAGATATATACTAAAGGGTACTAAATAACTAGCACAAAGAAGAATACAGTGTCAGTCTGAAAACCATTTTCATATGCTTACTATCCTGCATTTTTTTATTTTCACACATGAACAAATTAAATGCTCGAACTCTAAGTGAAGTGTTCTGTATGAAAACATACCTAACTTTTTACATCTCAGATAATACTTAAGTGAGATGCAGCAACCAGAATATTGGGTTTGGACAGAAGAAATCCAGGCCATCAAATTCTCTCCCTTTTACATACATCTTTTGATTGAAAAATCACATCCAATGAAGTGGGCTCTAGCCCATGAAAGCTTACAGAAGAACAACATGGAGTTAAGGTACAGCCAACTCATGGTGACACCTTCGAGAGGATTTCCAGGCATGAGATTTACAGAGATGGTTTGCCACTGACTTTCTCCTTTCTGCAGCCCCAGTACTCCTCGCTGGTCTCCCAAGTACCAACCATGGCCAATCCTGCATCGCTCCCAAGCCTTTAAAAGCTTGGGCCAAACTGAACTAATCAAGTCACTCCTGAAAACTGTTAGCCATTAAATTGCAGCTACTCATTTCACCTTTGTCTGCAATAACAAAGCTATTCGACTGAAATTCACAGTAATTTTTCTTTATTTTTATTTGGCACTTCTCCACCCATGCAAATTTTGCACCTCATTCAGAGAAGGGCAATTGGGTTATTTCAAAATTAATATTAAGTTAAACGGCAGCAAAATTACAAGATTTACGACAGTGCTGGAATAAGCAAGGGACTTCAATTAGACAAAAGCTTGAGTCTTTTTCTAAAGGTAGGATGAAACAAACTCTCATACTTTGACTCCTGTATGAGGACTACAAAGAAAAGCCTTCAGATTTTAATAGTATTGAGAGAGTGCTTTTACTTTGCGCTCAGTTCAAAGGGCCTAGGTCAGGCTCTGAGCAATTTATGATTCCTCAGAAATCCATGCATCAGTGCAGAGGACAGCAGCCTCTCCTACTATCAGGTCGAAAAATACCTGCATGTCATCTCTCCTGGACATTGTTATGTCACGCCTTAATATTATTCACAACTGCTTTTGTTGCCCTTGACCATCACCATGATCAAAACAGGTAATTGTTTCTGCTCTGTGCTGTGCTACGGGCTGAACTAAAATCTACGTGCACAATCCTCATCCTTACTAAGAGAGTTCTGCTACTGGTGTCAATAAGAGCTGGATTGCATCCTGCTACTGCATTAAGTTTTTTGGGTTTTTTTAAGCCATCAAATGCTGAATCACAGCACAAACATGAGTGCTGGTGGGCGCTCTTGTTCAGATACATAGCGGCTGAAAAGGTTTTCAGTATGTTTTAATCAACGTGAGCAGCCGCAATATTTGTATTATTATACCAAAATTCATATTACTAGCAAAGGGGAACGAACGCGCTGTTAAACTCCCCGGTTTTCTACGGTTCTTTCAAATCCTCAAGGATATCGGGCGATAAACTCTTCAATCCTTAAGAAACCACCATGGGGGATGTTAACAGCACCCTCCCAATCCCGACTGCTCGCTCTCCTCAAAAGCAGCAGCACACATTCCCTCATCCAAACGTGTCTTGACCACTCCCCGCGCTACAGCTTCCTTTTAAAACCCTCTCGGCAAAACGGCATCTTTGTAATGACTGAAAAAACACACGCCACGCACAAGTGCGCACGAACATAGACCTACCCTTCACTTCGCATGATCTGGTCTTTTGGTAGACTCTCAGTATAATAGCTTTAAAAAAAATCCTCCTGACATTTATATACACGTCATAAACATGCGATTCGCTGACTGCGGATCTCTCTTTACTGCACCACAGCTATCTGCTGCGGATTTGTGTGCATGCAAAAGTTGTTTCCAGTTTATTCTGGAATTTTCCCTGAAAATACCCTCTTCCCCCAACAAACTCCCCTTTCCCTTAAATAAATTACAGTTTACCACATTTATGCATAGTCACAGATCAGAAAGCGGCAATTATCCCATATATGATTTCATATGCATGCAGTATACTGCATGTGTTCCGATTCAGAAGGTTCAACAAGCATGAGAAAATCACATGCAGTGTACATTACAGCTTCTCCGCCAGGTTTCAGCCCAATACAGCACGTACCATACTGCAGCACTCTGCAGGGTCGTTAACCATGATTAGGAATCCCAGTGCCTACAGTCGCCTTCTCCCTTACACCATTTTCGAGCACTTACCTCTTGGCACTTCCTCTGTAATCCGGGATCAAAGCCCCTGCAATGTTCTAGCTGACTGCAGATTTCTGCACATTCGTCAGGATGATTAACCACAATTACGAGCGGCTCAAACGTGAAAAGCTCTGAAAATGCTGGAGCAAATGCTGATGATGCAAGTTCTAGCCCTCTGCAAACGCGCACATGCAGTCACTCTGATATGTACTCATAATACCCGTCCAGTAACTAAGAAGCAGGCATGCCCCTGCACGGGACGTGGGGGTGGTTTGAGGAGGGGGGGGGGTGTTAGTACAGATAAGCATGAACAGGGTTGAAGGGATCCAGGAAGACAGAAGGTTGCACTTTAGAACTAAAAATGAACTAAGGATGAGGTCATGCCTTGAAAAAAAGCACCTGACGTCACCCCCAGCCAATCAGAAAGGGAGACTCAGGGGCAGGATGACGTCAGCCTCTGATCCTGGGGCTTTGGGTGCAGATTAAAGGGAGACGGGCAGGCAGAATTGCTGCTTAAAAGGGGCAATGGCCTAGATACGCATTTTCTATCTCGTTCCCTCCTAGTTTTTCAAGCTCTTAAAAGGGAAATGATCAGCCTCGGTGAAGAAAGCTGATGTGGAGACGCAGCAGTGTAAAACATGCCATTCATTCGAAATCAGTGTGGCATTTATTGTTGCAGGAGAGAAGGGAGGCCAGGCTCTTTTCACTATCACCCAGCTAAAAAACCCTGCTGGTGTGAAAATGGAACGGAGACGCATTTTCCCCTAGTGCTACAAAGCAGAGGAGAGCTTTATTAATTGAATGCCAAATGAAGCAGGAGTAAGATTTCCAAATCAGATCTCAGTCACAATGAATTGCCTGGTGAACATCATACCAGATCCTGAGTTGCGCTTTCTGTGTGGAATTGACAATGAAATACTGGTCCGAGTGGGTCAGGAATACAGGAAGAGAGAGCTAAAACAGTAATAACACAGACGTCCTCACACAATTTATATCTGTATTCTGTGAGTTGCTTGTAGTATAATCTGAATCATTTCCCGGCTGAGTTCCAATATGTAACTATCACACTTTAATGCCATTTTAATTACTCCCTTATTATCCCCCTCCCCTCTCCATTTCAACCAATCCCTCTTTGTCACAGTTTTGCCACCTTCTGCTGACTGTGAATCTCTTTAGGGATTATTCCCTCAGGCACAGGAACTGCAGTCAGTAAAAAAATTATCCACAAACAGCATTAATAATCTTAAAAATCTGTTAATCCATAAAGCATAAGGAATGTGAAATAAGGGTAAAAGGGCAGAAATTTCCTTCTCAAATTTCTAACTTTTACAGACAGTTTACTATATATCTGACTTTTTCTTGTGCTACATTTATAATATTATTAGACATTTTATTGAAGTTATCTGTATCATTCCCCTTTTAATTTGCATTTTTAACATTCCTAGTTCCCTCTGTCATTACATTTATATTTTATTGCCCACTAAAAAGACTGTCCACACTAGAGATCCATACAAAGAGCGTCTTATATGTTAAAAGCCAAGTGGCTCTGATCTTTGGATACCTATATCTGAAGATTGGAGATATGAATGGTCAAGAGAGATCTTCCTGCACACCTGAAAAATGCCCTAAATGTATAGAAAAATCTGAAATCTAAAAAACATTTTTTTTTAAAAAAATCCAAAATGATATAAGGAGCAGGTGTAGTTTTAACCAGATACGCACAGTGGTTGTTGCTAGGCTCATAACTGATTTGCCCAGGGATTCCCCAACTTGGTGCCCATGGGCACAGTTGTGTTCATTGAACACTTTTGTGGTGCCCACCAAGTGTTTTTAGAAGCCAGGTTGGGCTTTTGAAAAATACGGGTTCAGATTGGCTATTAAGAGTATTGATTGGCTGTGCAGATTTTTAAAAACATTGCTTTGGCAGAAACTACTTCCACAGTACAAGGATCTTCATTGTGTGACTGAAGGTAAACTGTAGCAGCTATTTTGTGGCTGGCTCTGCCTCCTGCAGCAACCATTTTGTGACAGTCGTTTTGTTGTTACACCGACCACACTGTGTCAGAATTCTAAATGTGCCTGCAGACTCAAAAAATTTGAGAACTAGTTTAGCCAGTATTCCATTTATTTATTCATTTATTTTATTTATTTCAAATTTCTATTCCGCCCTCCCCTCGGGCAGGCTCACAATAAAAATTTCTTCTACATTAAAACATCATTAAAACAGCAGCATATTTCTGTTAATACAAATTTAAAAACAGGATGGTGGACAGCTTTCACAGGGAGAGTTAGAATTTGTTTCTGTCAGGAAAAGGCAAGGGGAGGGAGAAGGGCCCTTTCCAGGGTTGTTTTGGCCTTGGAGGGAAGACTCATGGGGCCAGGCCCAGAAACAACCACTGGACAGTCCAGAAACAACCACTGGACTTGCAAGACTCACTCAGGTCGAGCTTCTTGCTACTATTCAACAGCAGCCCCCCTAACAAAAACCAGTGTAGTGTAGTGGTTATAGTTTCAGAGTAGGATCTGGGAGACTCAAGTTCAAATCACTACTCTTCTGGGGAAGCTCACTGGGTGATTTTGAGCCAGTCCTACTCTCTCAGCCTATCTATCCTACTTCACAAGGTTGTGGTGAGGATAATTTGGAGGCAAGAAGAATATTGTGAAGAAAGAGCTGCCAGGTCCTCCCAGTGGGGGCAGCAGATCCCTCTCTCCCAGCCTCCCTCCCCCACCATTCACCTGGCTGGTGGGGAGGAAAGGCCCAGGGAATGGGCCCAGGAGGCAAAAAAACACCCAGGCCAGTGTGCTGTGGGCACGTTCCCACCAAGCGTGATGATGTCACTTCTGGAAGTGGTGTCATTGCGCCCAGCAGTGGGCATGCTCCGTCCCATGCATCACAGCATGCCCGCCACGCGCAATAACGTCACTTCCAGAATTAATGTTGTTACATCTCCCCGGGAGTGCTTGTGCACTGTGTGAAAGAAAATCTCAAGATAAGTGCCAGACTTCTCTCCCCCCACTCTTTCTGCAAGGAGGGTAAGGGGATTTGGCAACACTAGAAAGGTGTTGCCAAATGAAGTAAATTAGTAAATATAGGTAAAGGGGGAAGATAAAGGGTAAATTGTTTAGTGGGTTTGAAGGAGAGAAGAACTTAGGTAAGGGTGAGCATATGGAGACTGCAAAGAGGAGGGAAAGAAGATAGTATGGGGTAGGAGATAATGGAGAAAGTGAAATCCCTACCCCACCCCCCACAAGTCCTTGCATACTCCCCACCATGCAACTAGCCTTGGCTCAGTCGGCACCATGCAACTGGGCCATAGTAGAGAAGTTGCCTGTGGGGGGCAGGGGAAAAGGTGAAGATGGGGCAGGGGCAGACAAAGCTTGGTGGGAAGGAGGGAAGGAAGCAGGAAAATGGGGAAAGGCTGTGAGGGCAGCCAGGGAAGGGAAAGATGACATGGTGGGGGAGCAACAAATGAGATGTCCCCCTGCGAGTCCTTATGGGTCCTCCACATGTTTTAATTAACGTGTCAGTGCTGCTGAGGTTGGCATGATTTCATACTTTAAAACTATTTCATTTCTCCCAATGTCCACTAGGTAAATTTTAAATAGTATAAATGTATTTTGTCATTTTTAAAAAATGATTGGATTATACTAGGTTCGCTTTACCTTGGACAGGTTTTAAAAACACAGTACTTTGCAATTGTCTGAGAAGGAGCCTTTGATGTGCTGATGCTCCTCCTATATGATGTTGTTATATAATTACTTGGATAAATCAAGGGCTTGACATATGATATGGAGTATTAGCATTACAGATGTTCTTGAAAATTTAATATGGTGCATGCAATGCTTCAGCCCAGTCATTTTCCCGTTAGAAGGAAAATAAGAAATCATTCACTGGGGAGGTCTCCTTCTGTTGCACAGCTGCATAATTTTCTGCAGATGTCCCACTGAATGCCACTGACTCCTAATGAAATAGAGGTCTGAGACACCTCTTCATCTCAAACTAGTTTTTTAATCTTCAAACCTAAGGTGCCTTTCCTGCCCTTAAAGACTCCCCTTTAATACTGTCCAGTCCCCAGAGCTCCAGGGACATCAACAGTCTTAGTCCATCTGGCCATAGGCAAAAGTCCACTCCAAGCTCACCAGTTTGGCTGCATGATCAGCTTTTCAGTGATGCAAAACCTTTGAAGGCTGATGATGTTGGCTTCAGGCTGCACTCTCAAAAGTTGTGTTATTGTCCCAGAAGAAAGATTCCAAAATTGAGAGAGAGCATTGATGTTCTAGAATCCCCACAGAGGAACAGCCACTCCTATAGCAAATTTGTTCTCCCCAGCCCTATAACAGTCCTATATCTGTGTATTGCAGAACAATGTTGTTAGGACTATTAATTTTTTCCACCCAATTCACCCACCCAATTCTTTCCATCCAATGATTAAGAATAATTTAGCAAAACACCAAACCTTGCTTATTTTCTGTGTGAAAAAATGCATTTTAACCAATTCTTGTTTTCCATGAACAATTTTCATTGTTGAAACCAGGGCTTTTTTTCTGGGAAAAGAGGTGGTGGAACTCAGTGGGTTGCCCTAGGAGAAAATGGTCACATGGCTGGTGGCCCCGCCCCCTGATCTCCAGACAGAGGGGAGTTTAGATTGCCCTCTGCACTGCTCGGCATTTATGGAGGACATTGCCCATCCTGCAGCATTTCAGAATCAGGCCACAAAAAGCACCTGTCTTTGTGGTTTGACACACTAATTAGCTTTTGAGACCAATGGCTATGGACCAACATACCTTAAGGTATGAACCTTCTTGACCGTGTGTGTGTGTTAACTGTGTATGTGGTCTTTTTAATTGTTTTATATTTATACTATATTTTAATGTTTCTTTTAATATTTGTGATTGTTTGCCACCATGGGGGAAAGATGGATGGAAAGGAGGCATAACAATGTTTTAAATAAATATAACAATTAAATAGGCCTGTGTGCCAGCATGAATACTCATATCACATATCTTTTGCCTTCTTAGATCTGCATTAATATTACTCTTATTATTTGCAGTATTAAAAGGAACTAAAATAGCTGCTTTCAGGGGCAGTTTAATTATGAACTAAACTTTGTGAAGAATCTTGTCTGTAAAGAAATCTTATTGACCCTGTCCCTACTGAAATCTGAAATGATACCCCTAAGTGCAGAGGCACTTTTTGTTGATACCAAAAGAATATGAATCAGAGCAGTTTGACACATTGAGGTGACATGTAAATCAAGTTTGTTCTTTATCTTCCTTGACCTGAATAGCCTAGTCAAGCCCAATTTTGTCCAATCTGAGAAGCTAAGCAGGACCAGCCTTGGTTAGTAGTTGAATGGGAGACCTCCAAAGAAGACCAAGTTTGCAGAACCAGGCAAGGGCAAACCATCTCTGTTTGTCTCTTTCCTGGAAGACCCCAGCAGGGGTACCATAAGTGAGCTACGACTTGATGCCACTTTCTACCACCACATGTTCTCTATCTAATAGAGCATACTTCTTTAGCTGTACCATAACATGAATCCCTATGCACATGACCCTTCCTTGCATTGATGGAACACATGTAGAGGAGGAATGAGCAGAAACACTGGCTCCACTCCCTACCGCCACATGATCACCAGCTTGCAAGCACAGCATCTATGCATGGAAACAGCACCCATGTATATGCTTCCTCCCCGTGATTAGATATGCTGCTTTCCAAATATTGATGATAGTGGGAAGGGAGCATAAGCACAGATACTGCTTCTGAGCATGGGTGCTAGCTCACAAGCTGTTGATCACACAGCGGTGGGGGGCAGGTTGCTCATGCCCACTCTGGCTCTCTGTGTCTTCATTTAATATGTGGAGGGGTCACACATACAGAGCTAGGAACACGTCAGCTTTCATATTAAGAATATAAGAATAACCAAGCAGTGTCAAACCAAAGGTCCCTGTATCCCTTTTCCAGCATTCTGTCTCTGATAGAGGCATCCTATCTGCCACCTACCTGCCTTCATTATACTGAAGATCTTGGGAACATATAGACTGCATACTTAGAAAAAAAGAAAAGTTAATTATAGTATTGAACTCAATTTATAGTCTTCTTTAAAAAAAATGAGATAGACAACATGTTTGAACTAGGCATAGATGTCATTATGGTTATCACAATATAAAGTGTAAAGAAAGCCTTTAATCTCTACCACCCATTCTCTTTAATCAGGCATCAAAATCAAAAACATAGCTGGGGATGCCAGAATGATTCACTTTTCTTTAGGATATCTGAGGTTTTAAGAAATAAGAAACAGAAGTTGATAATGAATTTTGTGAAACGTCAGAAATCTGATCAGATTGAGTATTTGACCAGTCAGAAAACATGGGGTATCCAATCCTACATAAACATTAATGAAAAGATGCAGTTATGCAGTCCCTCATTTCAGAGGAACCTAGTTTGTCCACAAGGAAGAATTCACAAGATGATTGTGGCTTGTCTTTTTCTCCCCATTGCGTATGCATACAGCAAGAAGGACATGTAAATGGTTTAGCACATAGCACAACTCACCATTTTGAACTCTCCCTGTATATGTAGTGACATATATTGCATAGTGAGCAATTCTGTTCTCCCCTTTTTCATAGGCATTTTTCACCATTAGAAAGAGGAATAAATGAAACTCTGCATGCAGATCAGTCATTTGAATCTGAAAGTTTAATTGATTGCAGTGAAATTTTCCCAAATAGGTTGGTCACTTAAGTAGCATAGTATTCATCAAGCTGAATTACAAACTGATCATTTAAGTACATTAGCAGAGTAATGGCAAAGCCTTTGTGAGTTTGTACAGTATAGTGAATAAGAGCATGTGCTCTGATTTAGGAAGTCGCTGACATGATCCTTGCCCATTGAAATGGCATTACAACTCTTCTTGTTCACTTTTCCAATAAAAAAATTGTATTGCGTTATATTTATATTAATTATAGTGTAGGATTCTTTCCAGCTGCTTAGAGACAGTCATCGTCATCATTTATACCAACCTTCTGGACAGATTAGCACCCACTCAGAGCAGTGAACAAAGTCAGTGTTATTATTATCCCCACAATACAGCTGGAGAGCTGGGCCTGCAGATCTCATGGCAGTAGAGGGATTCCAACCAGCAGAGTGCTGATTCACAGCCCAACCATGAAACCACTATGCTACAGCAGTTGTCATGCCATGGGAAATAGCTTTGTTGTAGAGAATGAAAATAAAGTCCTGTGATACTTTTCCTTAAAGAGTGGAAAATATGTCCTCCAGTCCAAGACTAAGACCTCACAACCTTCATCAAAGCTGGGCTTTAATATGGGCTGACAAGGAGCTTCTCCATTTTGTCTTGTTGGTAGTAAAATATCCAGTGAATCAAGGCAAAGTCCAGAGAAACCACATGCAACTCCATGGTCAAGGTAAGGTCTCCTATTATACTAAATGGCAGATCCATCAGTGGCTTCTTACTTTTATTATGACATTTCCAGGGAGTGGAGTGTGAAAGGAGAACTCATATGCTCCAGCTGCTGCTGCCCTAAGTCCTAATAGAAAACATGCATATTCTCCCACTGAATACTACACCAGAAATATGCACAAACAAGAGATGTACAACTTGCGATGCATCTCCTGCTCAATGTTTGTTGTAATGTCTCGAGCCACCTTTTCTTTCAGCTCCCATGGCTGCATGGTACAAATGAAACTTTCTAAACTCTTCTAAAAGATTTATTTTTCTCAGGGGCCCCTGTACAGCACATGAAGCCACAACAGCAATAAGGTTGTTGTGTTTTTTGTGCGGTGTCAGTATTGTAATAATATAGATTAAAGCACATTATATTAATGAACACTAAGCTAATACATAGTAGCGGCTTGTATTCTAGGTGAACTTTTAAACTTTTCATGAACTGTGTGCATTTTTTAGAGCGTTAGGTAACTAAAACAGGTGCGATTTAATCTTTTGACAGCTAATTAAAAATAGTGGACTCCATCTAGATTAATGTTTCTTTATCAGAGACTGGACCAATAGTAATCTAGTATCTTAACTCTTCTTGTCATTTCTCACGGATTTATGGCTTTGTTTTGCAAGTTAGCTATAATGTTATTTTTGGCTAATTAGAAGGTTATACAATAGAAATTATGAATATTCAATGAAGCATTAAACCAATCATAGTTTACTTATGCTATTATGTGAAAAGATCTTAGATATTTGCATATAATGGAGCTTCCAGTTTGGGACCATGGTGGTCTGAAGTGATTCAGGGAGCTGGATAACCCTAACCCATCCTCCACAATCTTACTGATTGTTTGCTTCTCCCTTTTCTTCTTCAGTTGCCAAGCCAAATATTTCCCTGGTTTGTTGGCTCCTTCAAATGCTTTTTGTTTCATCCTTTTTAACTCCCATTCCACTTCTTTATTCTCCATTGTTCTAATTTGTTCCTGTAATAGTTTAATTTCTTGTTTTAACTTCTTTTTGCCCGGTCTTTTCTTTAACTGTTGTTCTTTTAGCTTAATTTTTCCTTGAATTTCTTTCAACTTCAACTCTTTGTTTTTCTTATCTCTGGCATTTAAATCCATAAGTACTCCTCGAATCACCGCTTTGTATGCATCCCATACTTTATGAATTGCCACTCCTTGATCCACATTATATTGTATAAAGTCTTTAGTCTCTTTCTTAAGAACCTCCACATTAGCATGACTGCTCAAAAGATCCTCATTTATTCTCCATCTCCTTTTTTTACCTCTCATTCCAAATCTCCAAAACACAGGATTGTGGTCTGAGCTAACTTTTGGCAAAATGTCCATTTCTTTTGTACACACAGCAAGCTCTTTAGATACCCAAATCATATAAATTCTTGGAAAGGATTGATGTCTTGCTGAAAAAAAGGTGTATTGTTTGGCATTAAATTTCCTCCATATATCTTCCAAACCCTCTTGTCCTTGAAACAGGTTAGTCCAGGAAACAGGTTATATCCTGTTCTAGATGGGGTTGCACTCTCCTGAAAAAAGTAGGTTTGTAATCTGGGGGTGCTGATGGACCTGGGCCTCTTGTTAAACAAGCAGGTTGCAGCAGTTGCCAGGGGTGCTTCTCACCACTTTTGGCTGGTGAGCCAGCTGTAGGCTTCCTGGGCAAGAAAGATCTTGCCACTGTAGTACATGCCCTGGTAACACTCAGATTAAATCAATGCAATGATCTTTATGTGGGGCTACCCTCAAAGAGTGTCCAAAAGCTACAGATGGTACAGAATGCTGTAGCCAGAATGCTGACTGAAGTGGGTCATTAGGACTGTATCACTCCAGTCTTGTTACATCTGCATTGACTCCCAGTTTGGGCCCAATTCCAGGTGCCTGTATGTCTTGGGGGACAGCATACTTTAAGGACCATCTTCTCCTATATGAACCTATTCATTTGCTCTGGTCATCTCTGGGGGCCCTGCTTCAGGCGACCCCATCACATGAGGCTAGATAAGTGGTAAAGGCCTTCTTGGTCATGGCGCCAAAACTTTGGAACTCTGTACCCCAGGGACATTTGTCTGTCCTTTTGCTATCTTCCACCAGCGACAACCTTGGTACTTTTCGCACTCGGGTTTTAAAGCATGTCTGTACCTGTTCCGCATCCCATGTTTTCAGGGGTTTCACATTTGCAAGCTGGTCATAGGACGCAGTGCCGCTCTTTTCCCCCATTACCCCAATTTTTCTCCCTGCTGATATAGCCTGATGTTAATTTTTAATCAGCTGCGCAGTCAGGGCAGACGCGATTAATGCCAACATGAACGTTTTGTGGCGCTCCTCCCCCTCTTCTTTTCCCTAGTTGCTGATTGGATTGTGTGAAATTAAGCACACCCACATAACTCAGCTCTCTGAACTCCTATTTTCCGCCATTTTTTTGGCTGCACGTACAGTCTCTCTTACTTTATGACTCTGACATATACTTTTCTTTTGGGTGGGACCTGCAAGGGAGGGGGGGGTTGTTTTAACTTCATTCCCCTTTCTCTGCTTTATGTGCTATCCCTGCACCCCGGCATGTTTCATGCGAGCGCTGCCTGTTTAGGTTGGGTTATTTTCCTCCCCTTCCCCTCAGCCTGGATCCATTTCCTTTTCTCTCCTTCCCTCAAGAGCATCTCTCAAAACGCTGTCAGTGGCGGGGCTTCTCTTTCATCTCCCCCCCTCCACCCTTTCAAGCCAGTGAGTGAGAGCGCGAGGTGGGGGCAGAGGAGTGGGTGGCGGGGATGTTAAAGTTACATTACTGGTGTGAGGGAGAGGGAAAGAGAGAGGCGTACACACAGAGAGAGAAGCTCTCCACTGGCTCTCCACTTCACACAGCCAACTTGCTAAGCTCAGCCAAATTGTGCCGGGTTCAAGAGCTGCTGCAGCCTCTCCTCTCTGGAGTGTGCGCGTGCAATCTCCACACAAGAGAGAATTTCCAGCCCCAGCTCGGCGCTTCTCAGCAGAGCCAGAGGCGGGTATGAGTCTGCTTCCCCCCACACACCATGCACAACCCCTGGGGAGGCAAGTCCTGCCTTACCCCGGGAAGAGTGAGGTGGGAGTGGGTGGTTGAAGGGGTGGCATGGGGGGAGGCTTGTCTGTCTGAAGATGTAATGCAGGGTCATTACCACGCATGCTCAAAGTTTTTTTTTTAAAAAAAAGCTGACGAGCACTGCGATGCCCCGAAAGTCCGAAGCTGAACAGAGGCTTCCAGGCAGAATCACAAGAGGCCAAATCGAAACTGTTGGGAAGAGTGAAAGGATCAGTGCCAAGCCGATGCCACTGCGGTTGCTAAAAAAATGGTGCTTTAAACTCTGAGTGCGAAATCCACCCTTGTTTCATTTGACATACTCTCAATAATTGTTATTGGCCTCCCTGATCTTTGTGTTGCGTGTTTGTGTGTGTGTTTTTATTGAATTATTTTAATACTATTTTAAATGTTTTAAATTTTTTAATGTTTGCCTCCTTGGAGAGCCTATTCAGGTGGAAAGGTGGCATACCAATGTCTTAAATAAATAAACAAAAAATGAAGCAGGTACTACAAAAATGCCTTAAGTCTCCAGACCTATCTTCTCCAAAAGGAACCAAGGCCAGGTAAATGCTACACCTGAATTTATCACTGCTTGAGTATGTGGGGTGTAGGTAACAATATTATAATAGTTGAAATTCAGTATTTTCTAACCAATTTCAGACTTTTCAAAGTTATTTTCCTTACAAGCATCCTTGTATAAGTAAGGTTCTTAGTCTTGGCAAGATCTCTACATTTAATGAACCAGTTGCTCAGTTTAGTTATTCCTTTAAATGATCAAATTTAGTATAAAGGTTGATTGTCATCATCATATAAAATAAAACATGATATATTTCTTTTGGCACCGAACCTTTAAGAAAAGTTTATAAGCCTATGTTAGGATCATGATGAATGTTACGGTTAAATTTCTTCTTACAGTTAAACTGTTAATCATGCCAACAACTTTCTTCTGGAATTTAGATGCTTATGGAACAAGACTGGCTGTGTTTATGCAGACGTTTTTGCACCCAAACCATGGATGGGTCATTAATTGCCTAGAGAATATTTGGGGTGACCCACAACTGGATCCATTGCACATTCAGCACTGAAGATCTTTGTGCATTCATGATGGCATCTCTGCTGTACTTGTATTTAGGGCAAGGAAAATCTTACAGTGCAATCATGTACAGAGTTATTCTAGTGTAAGCCCATGGAAATCACTGGACTTAGACTGGAATGGCTGCAGAGACTGCGCTGCCAAAAAGGTTGGAGATTTTGGAAAATGGCACCCTTCTTAACTGTTTGCATAACACAAAAGCCACAGGAACCTAGTATCTTCCAGTTACACAACTTTTCATTCAGCTAACACGTTTTCCCTGTTTTCCCTCTCTTCCAGCTGTACTTCAGCCCTTATGGATGCAGGGAGGAGGGACAAAAGTTACCTTTGGAGATGATATGGAAGATTTTCCCAAGTCACACAATGTTAAACAATTACAGATAAGGAATAAAATGGAAGAGGCTGGAGCTCTATTAGGACCTGGGCATGCCAGGTAAGGGGAGGGGTTTGCTTCAGGATCTTCAACTCTTATTTATCAAGGGCTGGAAATTTTCGGAGGCAGATACAAAAATCTAGAGCTACCTCTGCCGCTCTTTATACAAACATTGCACAGTGTGAGAGAGCCCTCTATCGGCCACGTTAATGTCATGTAATAATTGCTTGTTAATGGAGCTTCTGCAGAAGTCCCAGTCAGTGCAAGACAAACAGAAAAGAGCTAGATAGCATTGATCCGGAGACCTGACTCGATTGCTGTGAGCAGAAGCTGCGTATTTTAAAAACCCTTGCAAACTAAACGATACCTTGAGCACTTAATGACTCAGATGGCTTGCTCACCACAAGTAGGGAGCAACCATGATCTAAGGAGAGAAAATGTGGGTACCGTGAGCTCAGTGACAACCTGAAACAGCCCAGGTCTGCTTCAATTGGTGGTAATTTTGCATTGGGAACACGAATTAACTAACCAGCTGTGAAGTACTGTTTTCATATTCACATGGTCAAAAGCATCTTATTAAGGCTCCCAACTGAGAATATCACAAAAATGAAGAAAATTCAGAACATTCCTTGTTCAAATATTGAAGTAGGCTTTGAACAGCTACAAATACCTTTCCTTTGAGATGTCCTGTGTAAGCATCCTTTCCACCCATTATTAACATTTTTTTCCATTCAGAACTTTTTATCATTTCTGATTCTGCAGTCCTTCTAAAAATGAAGAACCATTCAGATCAGCCCCTGTTAGCGTCTGTCAGGTTACAAAGTAACATTTCACTGTGTTCTGATATGATAAGACACAAAGCATCTGAAATAAGTTCCCCGTTGCCTCCACGCCTTTGGAGAAAGCTGGATATTTCTGTCCTTTCTCATATGTTCATACGACTTCTTTCTCAAGACCAGTTCAAATATGTAAATTGTTTACTTGCATTATGTCACTCAAGGTAGATCAGCAACCACATGCTTGCTGGCCTTTTTTTCAGTGGAGAGAAATCATTTGTTTGTTTAGTTTTATTTTTATTCTATCAAATTCAAAAATGCATAGAAAAATAAAAAAAACCTCAAATAGAGAACATTAAATCCTGATCAAATTATATATTATACTGAACCAATATTGCCCGTATGTGCCATCGCTTGATTCCATCCATCTATGCCAGTAAAACTTTTAGCTTTCATAAGATAAATCAAACTGACTATTCAAAAATAATCTTTACATTTGTCCAGCTGTTCTTGGAGAAATCATTTGTTACTGACTAATCCCAGAAAACCACGGGTGTAAACTGACACCAGCACTGTTTTAAATCTGCTCAGCTTCAAGCAAAGGATACTGGCATGACCTTAACGACCATGGCACAAGGAATCTGTTCCCCTTTAACCCCTTTTTATTTACTGCTTTTGCAGCACCCAGCCGGATGAAGAATTCTGGGGATCTCAAAAGCTTGCATATTGTTTTATGTTATTTTGGGTGGTCCTAATAAAAGGTATTACATGACCTGTGTTTTTTGAGTTTTCTCGTTTGCTCATGCAAACAACTGCTGACCATAGGCCTGTTGTAGAAAAGGAATGAATGAGAACCTGTTGGACTGCTGTCCTGAGAGTGAAGGCAAGAGGTGGGACTTAATTTGAGCCAAGATCTCCAGTCATTTGGCTCAGAACCTGTTTTCTACCAGAAAAGTTCAGCCTTTCAGTGTGTGGAGCAATAATAAGCAAGAAGGTAACTGACATATGCACCCCAGTCTTTTCTCTCACTACTGAATAATGGGGCAATTGACTCTATTTCAAACCACAGATACTATTTTCCATGAGTACTTTTATTCCTGGTTATTATATGAAAACAGAAATGTTCAGGAGGACATTTTTATGAAGGAAATTGGGCTGTAGTATAGTGAGTGGTTCAGGAGGGTGCTTTTATAAAGGGAGTAGGATAGTCATCTGTTGCACTCTTCGTTGTATGTATTATCTTGGTGTGCTGCCTTCTACTTTTGTAATCTGTTTCCTGCATTATTCATGATATGTCATGAGTTAATGCATTTTTTTGGTCTGCTGGTTTTGTAATCCTAGTCCTATTGCATTGATCATTGGATTTCTTATGATGTCTGATTGCATTGTTTTTATGTTTTGTAATCTTCTTGGTGTCTCAGCAAGTAAAGTAGCTATAATTGAAATAAATAAACTTCATTCTGTACATACTCGTGTCACTTGCACAGCTGCATTCTACACTGCAGATACAATCAAAACTTAGGAGGGTAGGGCAGAGCATCACATATCCTCAGCTTCTTAGTATAGCCTTTTGACTGCTCAGAAAACATGATATTCTCCAAAATATTAGCACTAATATTGACAGGATACAGGAAGACTGCGTTACAAGTTAAAAGATCAAATATGCTTTCCATTTTTCCTCCCTTTCTTAGCTGAGAATCCAGAATCTAGCAGGCACCAAACATCCTGGTGGAACCAAGGAGGCCCATTCTGAGATCTGTGGTTCTTTATCTACAGCATTGTGATCAGAATTGGTGGAGCTCTTCAGGCTGACCCCCAAAGAGCCTTTCATGACTAACCTCTTTTAATCATGTGGTGAGATATGGTGTGTCTTTAACTTTCTTGTTATTTTTCTCTCTCTCTCTGGGTATGTAACGCTGCCACCAGGAATTTAATTCCAACCCAATTAATTATTTTTTTCCATAATATTGTGCCCAAAATCTAAGACTCCTTCGTTGGACTACGCGGTCCTGAGAATGAGTCTGTTGTACGGTAATAGCATATAACTCTAGGTTTAACAAATAAACAAAATAAAACTTTATTTGTACAAGAAGCATATTGATTTCAGGATATTTAGCAACTTTTCTTCAGTAACTAAAATGATGTATGTTAATAACTTTGGATTGAGGTGTCACAATCTTTCATTTCACAATCACCCCTCTCTCTCAAATCCTCCTTTCTCTTCAGAATGTACTTTGTTCAAACTTTATTTTATTTTGCTCAGTTAATCTCTCTGTTTTAACTCAGATTTCTGTCAGCTTCTTCCTCTCACACTCTTATAATACTCTGACAATACACTCTGCCCATACACTCTCAATCACCAACCAGTCACCTCACTCACCCCCTCTTTTACCCCCCCCCCTTGTCCTTCTGCAACTTACCAAGCATTTAAAGAAACATACACTTAAAAATCTAAATCATTACAGAGTCACTTTGAACCTGCGACACCCTTTCATGATGCACTTGGGGTGTGAATTGTTTACAGACTGCACACCACGTGATGTCATGATCTTCACCCAGACAGAAGAGGCATTTATCATGCACATCATATTGGGACATCTTCGTCCCACAACGGGAGCACTTCTTGAAGAGGGCCTGAACCCCACAGAACCGAAGGCTCTAACTTGCATAAAGCATGATGGATCTGAGAAGCGGAGAGAAGAGACATCCTTTAGTGGCAGAAAAAGAAGAAATGATGGAGTCACTTGTTCTGCCTTTTATAGCTGCACCTGGGGGAAAATTTCACAAAAACTAAGCGAGCATCTTGCGCCTCTAGGAGCTTTAGAACATTACAACTGGCAAGCGCATGCACAGATTCCATGATGGTGATGTTTAATTAAATTTTCAGGAATGTATTGCTCTCCCCACGTACTCTATTGTGTTTGGGTGATTCAGTCTTGCTTGCACTGTAAAGCCATTGCTGCTGATCTAACTGAACTGTTAGCAAAGAAAGGGCCATTCTATTAGCATCCTGCAAATGGGGAGTATGTGCATGAATTGATATTCTTAGATTTTCTGAACTTGGCAATTAAAATACAAAGTACTGTGAATGGAGGTACAAAAAGGACCCTCTGCACAGGTTTAGGGACTCTGTTATGACTCCATGTATTGCTGAATGAAAAATGCAACTATTACCAAGCCCTGCACAAAACTAAGCCCTGGAAAAACTTAATATGCCAGTTACAGCTGGAAAGAAAGATCTTTACATACAAAGAACTGCCTTTACTTTAAAATCTTTCTTTCTGAGATTATTAAGCTGCCAGAAATGATAAAAACTGTATCATAAGTAAGAAGTATAAGCAGTATATATCTGCCAGCCTTGAACTGGAATTTAGCTGAGTCAGGCAAATTATAATAAACTTTTTGCTAATTAAAAACTTGCAGTGCTTTGCTTTCTCTTTCTGATATAGTTCTGTTGTGGCCTCCAGTGATGAAAGAAGTGGTTTGCTCCCCTTGTATACCCAGGGATGTCATTGGCAACTACAGAGAAGAGCTGAACCTGTTTCCGTTGTCGTGTGGCAATAAGGCTGGGTAGCAACCAGGAGAACAAAGCTCTAAAACTAGGATTTGTCAAGGCAAACTAGAACAGAATGGTCATCTGTGATCTGAATGCTGCTTTCTCAAGTTAACTTTAAACCATGGTTTTGTGTTATATTTGAAACTCTGAATATTACCTTAAGCTCTATAATATAAGAAAAGTGGAATAGAAAGGCAATAATTAAATAAAAATGAAGGGGATATCTATATTTCATTTCAGTTATGCATATTTTATCATCAGAGCCTTGGAGTTTGGGCATACGTTCTACTGAGAGCCCATATGCTGCAGTGTTTAGAGTGTCCGACTACCATCGGGGAGATCATGGAAGATCACTGGGTGACTTTGGGCCAGTTACACTCTCAGTTTACTCTACCTCACAGGGCTGTTGTAAGGATAAAACAGAGGAGAATAATGTAAGCCATTTTGGGACCCCATGGGGGAGAAAGGCAGGGTATAAGTGAAGTAAATAAAATAATAAAATATTGCTTGAAAATCCCTGACTTCTGGTGGGGTTTTCATGGCAAGAGACAATCAGAGGTGGTTTGCCACTGCCTGCCTCTGCAACCCTGATCTTCGTTGGAGGTCTCCCATCCAATTGCTTAAATGGAATTTAATTATGTCCTCGATTTCTCCACTGTCCAGTTGTCCCTGCAATAGGTCTGGGTGCAAGGAATTGGATCACCTAAAAAATACACACATAAGTTCAAATATGTGTGTGTGTGTGTGTGTGTATATATATATGCATGAGTAAGAGTACTTAGAGAAAGAGAGAGAACTTTGTTTTTCTCCCTCAGCTGTAGTCCTTGCATTTTGCATTCCCCGAACTGAAATCTTTGTCTTTGTGAAGCTGTTATGCATCCCTTGTCCTCTCCTTCATCATGCTTCTGTGTTTGCTGGTTGCGTATCAATTCCTCTGTTGTGCTGACACGTCAGAGCCTATGGCGCTGCTGCCTGTCTGTTATGTATTTGATTTCTTTCCATTTGTTCAAATATGGCTACCAATTACTTTAGGCCCATATTCAAAGCCAGGGAAGAAAGTTTTAAAATAAAAATAGTAATAATCAATTCATAGTGTTAATACCAGCAACGTAATATTGAAAGCTTTTGAACAGCAGGGTTTGGAAGGAGGAAGCAGCTTCTAATACTACTTTGATGCAATTAATAGTACACTCAAAAAATTCTCTTCTTTATACAGGAACTAGTTGGTTAGCAATCAGACTTGGCTATATCTTGTTTGGGATTTTATGTTGTTTTTCATTCTTCAAACAGGTATGTCCATTGAAGAACCTATGTCTGATTCAGTAGTTTGTAAATAATATTTGTAAACAACTGTAGTGTTGAAACAATGGAATCTTTTTTTTTCACCTGATCTAAAATAGGTCAATTGGAATGACCACAACGTGTCTTCCTTGAAAAGCAATCGAGAAGGGAGAACTTGGTATTCAAGACTGAGAGGCCACAGCTATTATGCACATTGGAAAAGGTGGGCATTTGCCAAAAGTGGTGGGTCTATGGGGAGACTGCAGTTATTCAGCAGCAAAGGTGCCATTCCTCATCCAAATGGTTCAATTAATCAGTTCAGCTAACACATAATAATAACCTCTAGCTAGTTGTTGTGCAAGGTGTGATTCATACATGGTGCATTCATTGACACGGCTGCTGTTTCTTCATGGCTACAGTTATATATGAAATGGAGCAATCCTCTGGGAGGTGCAAATAATTTCTTCTATGTGATTTCACCATTTCATATATTACCCAATATACATGAGGTCAGCGTTAGGTAAGCAGCAACTACACCACCTGGACCATTCAAGAAGGAAAACAATCATGAGTCGTACTGGGAACCACAGGGCATGCATCAATTCCAGGTCATTAGAAAATGATTTTAGAACATTTCCTGGCAATTGCTAAGCATCTGCAAGGGTTTCCTTTGGGGCAAGAAAATGAACCAGATGTGAATACAATATCTACTTGGAAGTTGAAGGGGAGGGACTGAAGAGCTGAGATCAGGAAAGGGACTCAGAAGAGAGATTCAACCCTGACTTCTCCAAAGCATCTAAACAGTTTGGACCACACCTAGCAATAGTTGAGTAGCTGCACTGATTTCCTTTTATGTAACTGGCTGAGGTTAATTTGTTGGGAGAGTTCCGTTGCAATATGTGTAGAGAGGTGATTTCAGTTGAACGTTTGTCTAAACAAAAGGATTAATTAAGTAAACTATACACTTGAGTCAAAATGTAGATTAGAGTTGCTGTATTAGGCAAGCAAAGAGAAACCACCTTGGGTCCTGAGATGCTCAGGAGAAAGGTGAGTGTAGAAATATAATAAATAACCTTTGCAGTTTGAGTCTACGCAGTAATATTTACACCAAACAATTGACTAGTTTAAAAGTGAGACACTTCTTATCAAATAAGAACCAGTAACATAAATTTGTTGACAAAGCCTCGTTTTCTCCTGCTGCTGATTAGGCTTATAGAACACAAACCTACAGTCTGTAATAACACAGTGTTTGATGGTTAGAGGTATTTTTAATTGAAAGTTGAGAGAAATACAGGATCTATGCAAATTTTCCAAAGTTGTCTACATTCTATGTGTTTCCATGAGATTCCAAAGAACAATAACATTTCTCTTTCCAGGGATTTTCCCTGGAAAGTTCTAGGGTTTGCTAGGAGAGGCTATGTAAACTTTCTAGAATCCAAATTTCCTGTTTTTAAAAATTTTTGCAAGCCATTATGTGCATCATTCAAACCAATATGAAGATAGAACCTACATGGCAAAGATGTTCCATTTAGGGGATAAAGATGACGGGGAAGCAAGAGGCTGAATTTGGAAGCAATCTGAATGCAACTGATATGTTCCACAAAGGCCATGCCTATCTCTTAGCAGCAAACTATTTTTCTCATTCTCTTTCTTGAGCTCTGAATCTATGTAAGGATGGAGCCAAAGTCAGCTTGCAGTTCATCTTGCTTAAGAGGGCCCTCTGCTGCCTCCCCTCAGTTCAGCACTCAAGCTGGTTATCTTGTATTCTTCACCTCACTGCTCATCCTGTATTTTTATTGTGTCTCCTCCTCCTCCTCCTGTTGCAGTTCACCACCCCCTCCAATTAATCTGCACTGAGTTTCCTTCTCACCATCAAATCCTATTTCTTTATCATGAAAATAAATACTTTGTGTACAAAATCTAAAAGTAAAACTCTGCTACAGAAGTTTGTGTACAAGTCAGGCCTTGGAAGAGTGTGGGGAAAGACCTGGTTGTTTCTTTGATTTGTTTAGGAGTAATTTTTGCCACTGGGAGGGAATCATAGGGGTGAGGGCTGATTTCTTTGTGTCCCTTCTATAGGAAATGCAACAACATCTTCCAGCATGGAGGAAGTTTGGCAGCAACAGCTGGCCACGTTCTAGTAGTCGGTGAGTGGGTATCGCAAGAAGATGAAGACGAGGATAATGCAGAAGGTGGCTAGTGCTGAGCTGGTGATGTTAAAAAGACGGGCGGTCTTGGCATCTTCGACAGCACCATTCAGGTCATTGAGGAGTTTCTTGTCCCGAACCTGGAAACAAAAAAAGTATCCTTAAAACAAGAACAACTATGTGTTGCAACCACAGTCCCATACTCCTTACTGGAACACAGATGCTGTGAAGATTGAAACACTTAGTATTTGTTTCTACATAAACTGCTGCAGCATTATTTCCTCTGGCTGGAAAGTGAAATATAGGAGAGTCCAACCTACCTCTTTTTGCTTTAAAAGATTAAAACAGTGCCACTGTCCTCTTCCCTGCTATGGAAATGGTGCTGCAGTTAAGGTGGTGATGGTAATGGAAACAAGTTATTTAGCAGCTGGGGTTGGTAGGCCAGATAGCTGTAATTTGCCTTTTTGTGCCTGCCTAAGAGCAACAGGTATTTGCCCTGGAGATATTGCACCCCTTCAAAATCTCTATACATAGGATGTGGATAATGGAATGTGGACATTAAAATGTGGATATTGACTGAGCATTGATATGATCTCAGCAAAGTCAAGAAACTGCATCTCCTTGACATCTACCTTTTTGGAAGTAGATGTCAAGGAGATAGAAGGTAGAAACTGCATTTCTTTGATCTACCTGTCTGGAGCCAGAACGATTAGCACACATTGCCCTGAAAGTGAAAAAATCAAAAGTGAAGATTTTCAGCATTCTGAAAAGGTGATCATGTTCAGCACTCTTAGCTGTTTGCTATATCACGGCACCAAGGCTAATAAAGAATATGATGGCCCAGCAGCAGACTGAATTCAAGAGTGATCATGTGGCTTCAGGCAATGATCCTGTTGGATCTGGGCCTTGATCATTTTCACTGTGTTTGTTAATGGGTTGATTAGCCTGTGTGTGTGTTCTACCTCTGCCAGTGGGATGGCAGCAGCCCACTAGATGCTGAGGTCTGGCACAGGATTCCACTGCGGAAAGAAACCACTTATGGAGCTTGCAGTGTATTAATATTAATGGGATTAGACTAATGGAATCTTTTGCGGCAGCTTCTATGCAGTTTAACCTATAGACACACTGCAGCTAGAATGCACTTTTCCCCTATATGCGACGTTGCACATTATTAACATCATTACGGGTGGAATAATTCAGCAGCATACTCTGAAGAGGTCTTTCTGACATCCATGTATTTGTGGAATGATGTGAGTGCAGAGTTATGACCAATATCAAAAGAGCCCAACGTACTATCGCCAAGCAATAGTTTGAGGGTCAACAAGCTATCCAGTTACTACATTTTTGTCCTCTCACACATAATACCACACAGGCTATATATAAGTCTGGACCTGCAAACAGGCAGTGTGATCTCTTGCATATGTATATAAGATGCTGACAAGATGGTGTGTTTAATATAGACTTGCTGATGCTATGATTGCCATGGGGAGAATTCCAATGGCAACTTCCTAGTACAGCTAAGACTTCATTAGAAAAGTGAAATTCTATATTATTCCATTAGCACTCTGCAAAACAGAAGACACCTGTTGAGTGTACATGAATTGCATAACAGATATGTGGTCACTAACATAATGATTGTGTCAAAGGGCTGATCATTATGATTTAATGGAGGGGGGAAACAGGATGCTATAAACTAGCCCAGCAAAACTTGCGACTCTCAAAGCATAACAAAGATCACCATACATTGTATCCTGACAAGCATTTGACACCCACACCCCATTCTTCCAATTCCAAGTTTACTGAGCCCCTGTTGTTAACAGGCTGCATTTGGCTTGGACTTCACAAGCTGGAGAGCCCTGCTATAAATATTGTGCCTAACATTATAACGGGACACTAACATGGCTTCCCTACATGTCCATGTCATACCCTACACCAGAGTCATTTCTTATTTGAAACAATTCCATATGGGATTAATAGCTGCAAGCCACATTAAAATCTGATATTCAAGACAAGTCACCACATGCTTGGATGGTCTCATCCTTACTAAAACTGGAAAAAGTGCAGAAGAGGGCAACCAAGATGACTAAGAGGTCTGGAAGAAAGTGGATAGACAGAACAAAAGAAGAGCCTGATGGATCAGACCAGTGGTCCACCCAGTGCAGCAACCAGTTGGCTGCCAGTTTCACATGGCAGCCAACTGGTTGCCCCAAAAAGCTAAACAAGCAGGGCACAGAGACCAAGGCCGCCTCCTGCTGCTACTTCTCAGCACTGGTATGCAAAGGTTTGCTGCCTCTGCATGTGGAGTTTCCCTTAGTCATCATGGCTAGTAGCCTATTGATAAACCTCTCCTCCATGAAATTATCTAACCCCCCCGCCCCTTAACACCATCTACACTTATGGCCTCTGACAGTGAATTCCAGTTTACTCATTGAGAAAGAAGTTTTTCCTTTTGTCTGTTCTGAACCTATTTCCCAACCATTTCATTAGGTGCCCCAAGAGGTCTAGTATTATGGGAGAGGGGGGGGGAAACACCCTGTATCCACTCTCTCTGAGGTTGGGAGAGCCATCAAGCATAGCTGACTTATGGTGACCCTTGCTGACATTTTCAAGGCAAGAGACTAACAGAGGTGGTTTGCCATTGTCTGCCCCTGCAACCCTAGTATTTGTTGGAAGTCTCCTATCCAATAACTAACCAAGACTGACCCTGCTTAGCTTCCAAGATCCTATGAGATTGGGCTCACCTGCGCCATCCAGGTCAGGACATCCACTCTCTCTACCTAGTGAATAATTTTATAAACATCTCAGGTCTCCCTTTAGCCATTTTCTAGACTGAAAAGTCATAGGAAAAATAGTCAAACTTTTTAATCCTCCCATAATACTAGAAGATGGAAGTACCCAATGAAGTTGACAGGCAATAGATTCAGGATAGACAAAAGGAAGTAATGCTTTATTCAATGAGGGGTTAAAATATGAGATTCGCTGACAGGAATGGTCTCAAGCACATACGGCTTTACAAGATTTGACAGATTCACGGAGGATAGCTCCATCAGCAGTTTCTGGCCATGGTGACTAAAGGGAACCTCCACATCCACGGGCAGTAAACTGCTGAACATCAGTGCTAGGAAGTAACAGTAGAAGGGGGCCGTGGCCTCTACGCCCTGTTCGTTGGCCCTCTGGGGCATCTGGCTGGATGCTGTGTGAAACAGGATGCAGGACTGCATGGACCATTAGTCTGATCTCGGACAGCTTATTTACATCAACTCTACAAGACTGTACTTTTACTCTCCTTCGATGATTCAGGCCCTGTTCAGAGAGCATTTTGGTACCTCAGGCAAAACAGAGCCGGTTCTCACAGCCCAAGGAGCCAGCTGTCTCCTGCTTCATTTACTAGCTTGCTCCTTTCCCCCTCCCACACCTTTCAATGCGACTCATTCCTCAGTTTCAAAAGGTTGGTGTGTCTGATCATACACCAGTGTTTCATATGTGGGGTTCAAATGGTCCTGGTCCACACTTTCTAAGGATAACCAGATGAAGGATTGTGTAGAAGTTGCATCAGCTGATACAACTTTTCCTGGTATCACAACTTGCACCTGTCTAAATAGTCAGGATACCCTAATTTCTAGCACTCTCACATTGAAGAGGTCTGTGGTTCATGGAGGATGGAGCAGCTGTAACTTGTTGCTCTCATTGATCTTTACTGGGGGGGAAAGGAATTAGTATTTCAGTGGCTGTTCGATCAGTTCCACCAACTCATAAAAATTTTACCAGAAACTGTAGTCCACTTGCAATGCGCCAAGCTCAACACCAGGTGCCAGTGGTGGACCACACATAGAAAACATACCCCCATACTTGCCTAGAAAGAGTTTAATGCTTTTATTGACCAAGCATCTCCAGAAATATTCAGTGATTCATGCACGTTACTTTGTAGTGATCTGTTCTATAAATCCCACATTGACTATCTTGAGTGTCTGCCACTGCTCAATGAACATACAGCAATAACTAATGCCACAAATCCAAAGCTTTGGTTTATGATCAGGGCTCACCAGCTTCCAAAGCCTGGAGCTTGTTTCAAGCCTATACGCAACATCCCATGCATTCTAAATATGTGAAATCTTTTACTTCGCTCCCCTATTTGCCTTTACAAATATAGTTGTGTGTTGCAGATGCATCCTTCTCCATGGACTCTGGCACGGTTTCTACTGAAGAAAATTGCTCATGTTGACTGCATTGTACAAGGCTCGGAACCAAAATACAATACATATAAGTGCATATATTAAAATCTTAATAGCTTCTTCTATCGGGGAAAAGCAGCTCTGGGATGGAGAATTTAACTCTATCCATGCTGCTGTTCTTGTACTGAAATTCCCCTTCAGGGTTCCAGATGCATTTGCAAAGGTAAAGGCATTTGAAAGCCCATGATGGAAAATCCAGCAGGGGATCGGGTGGGGATTTGCAGTAGGACATAGGGGGCATATGAGAAATAGATTAATCTCCTCTTCTGTGCCATTTCTCTGCTGATAACTGCCCCCCCCCCAACAGCTGCCCTTCAAATTAGATAAGATTGCAGGATAGCAGTTTGGATCCTTTCTGCTTTCTCCTGCAGTGCAGTGTTTCCGAATGATCTAAACTGGGATTTATAGGATACTGAAGCTGGCAGGTCTTTCAGATCTTGGGCATTCTGCACTAGCTCCTTGGAATACTTCATAAATATGGTCAAGCTACTTTTATGCCCTAGGCTGCCAAGATTAAATGGGAATTGTGAGGGGGGAGGGTAGAGAGAAAGATGGAAAATGTGGGATATATTTTTGCACTACTATTCAAATTTGACAGAAAATGCAAAAGCTGCATTTTTGAATAAATTTAGAATTGTTGCACATTTTCAAAACTTTCTAACTTATTTCACTGGCAAAACCAGTGTTTTCAAAAATCTTTGGGATTGTAGAGGGGAAGTGATGTATAATACATATAGAAAACCAATATGTTGCAGTACCATATGCTACTTTCAATTTATACACTGAGGTTTATCAAATGCAAACTCTTCAATTCTGAACTGGCATCATATTCTCTTACATTTTTATTCCACCACTCTTCTTCCAACAAGATCAGGGAAGCCTATATGCCCTGCCCTTTGTCATTACAACAGGTTTTTTCTTCAGTTCTGGTCCGATACTGCTGTGGTCTGGCCCAGTTTCCACAAGTATTTTTGTCCTTTTGGTTTCTACTATATTTTTGTTTCTTTTCTCCAATCTTTTTCTTGAAGCCAATTCTGAGTTGCCTTTTTTCTCATGTGTGATGTTTCTTTTGGCTACTCAAAGAAGAAAGCCTTTGTCACTAAATAAGGTGGCATGGCTAGGTTTCCATGTAGAGTTTATAAATCTATCCTCCTGAAGAAAATTTAGGCACATAAATTCCTCCAGAGAACTCTTGAGATTTGTAAGGCTAGCTAGAATTCTGCTTGAGTTCCATGCTCAAGGAAAAGTACAACACGTGGCCACTTACCAACTAATGGTTTGGGGCAATTCCTCACAGTTAAAATTGTTTACATTTTAGTGTACATAGTAAATAGGTCACAGCCACAGCAGGCATCTCAAATAAAGTGCCAGTTGTTATCACCAGCTGTGTTGTATGCTGCCTTCCTCTAAAGAATTCTAACAGAGCAATCCGAAGGAGAATTACTGTGTTCCTCATAACCAGGTGATGTAGATGATGCTGTGAAAGATAAGAACCTTCCAAAAAGCCAGCCAAAGAGTTTGATAGCTGAGAGAGGATATGAGGTCTATTTCTTTCAGCCAAGCCCAACACTCTAGACCAGCAATAGGTGACTGCTGATGTGTTTCCTGGTGTCTACTTGCTTCTTGTTCACCAAACAAAAGGGTCTTGAATGGAACGGGGCAGGGGGAAGAAGGCTTTGGGGGTTGCTCCCTACTAGTAGATTAATTAGCAGAGTACTGAATTCATCCTGTGCAGGTACATCACAACTGTGCACCCTTAATTTGGCCATAGATTTTCTTATATCTTCAGTCTTGGCAATATCCACGCCAGGAGCAAATCTACCCCTTTCTCTGGAAATGGAAATCAAACAGCAGCTATTCCCCAAATCAGAGTGATACCTCAGACAGCCATTTTGTGATTGGCCATGCCCTACATGGTGCCATTTTGTGGCTACCAACTAAATTCCAAAAGGGCCTGCATGCTATAGGGTGAAATTATCATTAAACAATTTCCAAGTGAACCTCTGAACTGCCTCCACTAAAAAGTGATCTGTATGAGGTAATTCAAAAGGTCTGCTTGTAATATTTTATCTGTAATGACTGTTACTGTCATTTAGTGTTACAGTCATTGATGATTTTGTGTATGTAGAAAAGTTACATGTGGATTAATGCGTTCTTACTACTTGCCTCTTCACACAGTATGTTTTTAGACATAAAGCTAAGATTTTTCAAAGTGCAACCCTAAAATGTAACATGTGAATGAGACACGTGACGTAAATGCCTAGCAACGCAAGGTACAGGCTTCATCAGAGAGCTACAACTGGCTGCATTTGATGGTCACCTCAGATTTTCTGCTCCACAGTGTGTGAAATGACCCTTTCCCCTTCTCTTTTATTAACTTTTTTGAATCTGCTCTTCTTCTTTTTCCTGTTCTCTCTTCCCAGTCTCTTTTTTCCATACCTCATTGCCATCACAGCTGCTAGCTAAGATGGACCTTAGTAGATTACTCAGCATCAGCCCTCACAGCTGTTCTGATGGCAAGATGCTGTGCCCTGAAGCTATTTCAAAACTGTTGCTGGCCTGATTTTTGAATTGGTAGGCAGACAAAATCCCAGCACAAGTTCATGGGAGCTACAAGGACACGGCACCTTTTGCGGGGGGGGGGAGGGGGACAATCCATTTATGTCTTGGACACAACTGATAATTAAGACAATCTACATAAAAGTGCTACAACACCCATCTCCCAGGAACTCTGGCAACCCCCCACCCCACCCTTGTCACCTTGATTTTTCTATCCTCTTTCTCATACTGCTCTCTTTTCCCTATTGTTCTGAAGATTAACATGGATTATCTGGTACACTGAATGTTTTAATGCTTTGTGAATCACTGCAGAGCATCAACAGGGATTATAGAGACAGCAGACACTGTTTAATCAAGCCAACAATACATTGGGTACTTTTACATGTCCTTCTGGCAACCCACAATAAAGAAGTAGAGGCTGTTCACAGATGTCCTTCATTCCTTCTCCCCTCTCAAGCTCGCTGGCCTTATAAGTTAAGTAGCAGCTGCTGCTGCTGCATTTTTCTGACATAGGACCAAAGCACTGCTGCATTATTGGCGTCACACTGTTGCAGCCACTGATGACTGCTATTTTGCCAGCCATGGACTCAACATGAGCACAGATCTATGCATTGTTCCTGGCATCACACAGCCATTATGGTGGGTTCTTTGGGTTGGTCAGATACAAAGAAGGCTTTAATAATTATGCAGCAAAAGGAATGTCAGCTTGTTATGGAGGGATGATACAAGATTCACCTACTGGAATTCTCTCTTTTGCACAGGCCTTAAAGCCACAGGAATTCTTTTCTCCATTGGCCACCCTTGACTTTAAACAGTTGCAGATATAATGACAGCAGTACAAAATATGTTTTGAGACACTGGGCTTTTGATCTTTTAGAATGTACAATGAAACCACTTTTTAGTTGTTTAGAAAAAACAGACCTTTGTTATACAGAATTCCTGCTCAGTGGCTTCCCTCAAGGTACAACTATTTTCCTCCCTGCTCTCGTTTAGCCTTGTGCTGCAGTTCCTCTCTTTGCTGCTGTTGCATAAGGATCAATAAAGGAGAACTTGGCATTTCAACTTGGAAGACTCTGTTTTCCTGCACAAAAGAGACATCTTGTCCCCAAAATTGTGCACACAATGTTTCTGAAGCACCTACTTGTGGAGTAGTTGTCATCTACCCAAAATGCAGAATTAGCCTTTTGGTAGATTCTCGGTTTCCTCTATCTAGCCCTCTCTACCTAGTGAAAAATGCAGAGTTACTACAGACCATAATCCAAGAGGGATAAAATCCAATGTATTCAAAACTGTGCAAAGTTGTCATTTTCTTTTTAGAAGGAAAATGCTTAATGAACACGATGGGATTCTCCATGGCACATATCAGGAGCACCCTCTTTCTCAGAGAAGAAAAGAGAAGGCACCCCACATATGAGGTTTCACATTCCTCCCCCCTGCCCCACACACACAAATCTGTCCTACCTTGTGTTATTTGATTTTGGTTGATTTGCAAGAATAAAAGATTGCTTCCTGAATACCTTTCAAGAAACAGTAATAACTAACAAATATATTTTAAAAATCTTGTCCAGTCAACACAGTAGCAGTCAAAAAAGAGCAGTCAAGAAAATGCTTGTGCAACATCCTAAAGATCAGCAACAACTGCTTGTGGATCTCATTGGGAAGCACATTTGAGAACATCGCTACCAAAAAGATCTTGTGCCTTAGTACAGCATACTTTAAGTGGGTCCTTTGGGATGCTCTTAAAAGGTGAGGGTGCTGATACGGGTTGAAATATATGAGGTCAAAGGCTTTAGACATCAAAACCAGACACGGGGTTTTTTTGTAATGTGGTTTTGGAGAGTTGCCTCTCAGTTTCCCATTTGTAGTCCAACTTGTTTGCTACAATTGCCCCTCCATGGTCTATCGGCCCCTTTGAGAATTGTTCCTGAGATTCCTTTCTGCACAGCTAAGACTATGTAGTAAGTTATACTGCTTCCTGATGACCTCAGTCGGGGCATGGCCAGGGAAACATTTTATGTAAAACACCACTATCTTCACATCCTACTGAAGTATACCAGATGTAATTACATAATTTATCTAATTAAGAAATTCCACACATTTCTGCAGGAACAAACTTGCATGGGCATGCCTCAGGAGCCTTGACAAGGAACTTACTATTATTTGAAATATTCAAACCAGACAACCCTCATCATTCCATTGTTTTAGACACAGGTAGACAGTAGGGATGTCTGACTATGTAGACAAACTCTATCCTCAAATGCTTTACTGCCAGTACCCCCCAGTTATTTGTGGGGTTCTGCACAGCTATAACAACCTGTACAAAGATGAACTATAAGACATCAGGAATATTATCTGTAATTTGTGGACAACTTGTATCTTTAAGGCAATGATGCTGCCAAGCAGCTTTCACAGTGTGACAACATATTCAGAGCATCAATTAGCACTTCCAAAGCTCTTGTCCCCTGCATGCCTATCTTCTAGTTGAGATATATTGATAATATCTTTTATCATGCTGGCCCACAGGAAGGAAACTCTTGAAATTTTCCTCCAAGACCAACAGCACCCATTGTGACAATCAGCCTGAACCAATCCACACAGGAGGTTCACTTCCTAGACATTCCTGTACAATTCCACAATGGACATTCAAGCTCCATTGTACTGTAACCTCAGCTTAGAAAGCCTCTGTATCTGTGTAGTCAGAAATATGTGCTATCTCTTTAAATACTTGCAATCATAGGAATGGTAGTTATTCACTCTCCCTAAGGAGAGCAGGTAACTTGAGATATTCACAGCTCATCTTCCTGCCTTAAGTGTTAGTTTTATTGCCCCCTTCTCCTCTGTGTCTGTAACTTCTTCTCACCCTCAAACAAGGATAGGAAGCTATTATGAATTTACTGCTTGTCTATGAATACATCTAGACCAATAAAGATGTACCCGCTCAGTTTGAACCATGTGCTGTTTGCTGGCTTGAAATGTAAGTAAGGATCCCTTTGGGTCTGGGTTTAAAAGGTTTAAAAGCTACCCAGGATCAGCCTCCTTTTACAGCTGCTCCCGGAATATCCATCTTGTATCAGAAACCCACTGATCATTACACAGATTTACATGTTTCCAGCTATTACCAAAGGCACATCACAGGATCCTCTGACTACAATCATTCCCTAATTCTTTTGGTTCCTTAGACAGGGACTCACATTTTCAGAATTTGCAACAGGCACTATTAAAATTACAATACCCACCACACAAAGCAGCCTAGCACACGACAGACCCCACCCCCAAAGATATACCACTACTTGTTGCCTAGAGTGCTCAGCTCAGACCAGTCCAAGGTATCACCTATGGTTTATATCCTAATATTCATCTCTCAGACCTTGAGTGGTAATGCTTTTCCTTGCTTATAGGAAATATTCTTGGTCCTTCAAAGAATCAGACCCTAAAATAAACCCATATAAACTTTGTTCCCATATCTACCCAGGCAACACAATTACAGAACCTATTGATTTCCGCTATGCCATTGGAACTCTTTCTTCTGCTCATTCTCAAACCGAATATATTCCATGACATGACAGCCAGGCTTCCCTGATGTCTGTATAGGACAAATAGGTAATTGTCTGTAAAAATAACAAAAGTACAAAAATGTGATTACCCCCCCCCCCCAAAAAAGTTTAACATTGCATTTTGGCTCAGTTGCAATCATGGCTTCCTCTCACACTACAGATGTTAAATTAGCTTCACAATTTATACCATGTTCTTATTATTACCTGCTAATGCTGCAGTGAATAGTCACTGTGTTTATCTTGTATACGTTTAAGCCTTGTCATATTTCTATTGATATTTCATTTGCCTTCTCTGTTTAAATTTTTTTCTCTATGCTCATTGGTCAACTGAGGACACATTTCATGAATATGATGAACTGGACCCAGGTCTACAAAAGGTACCACAGGACTTCTGATTTTCCCTGCAGGAAAAGTGCTGCTAAGTAGCACTAGGAGTAGGACTTCTCCTCAGCTAGGCCTGATGGAAACTTATTTCCAGTTAGGCTATATAAGATGCTGGCCCATGTGAAATAAACTCCCCCTTCCCAAGCTCTCTGGTACTCCTGCCACTATAGGTCCTATCCTTACCTGGCCTAAAGTGACTGAAAAGAGGAAAAGCCCCGTCCAAAGGATGCTGCCAAGTACTTCTGTTTGTATCTGTCTTTATTATAGGAAACCAGTACAAGCTGACTTACTCCATCACACCAGCAAGGGAGTAACTGTAGCCATGTACATGAACAGAAGTTTCTGACCATTCTCAGTTGTCTAAATTGGACCCACTTGCTCCAAGGTCTTAGGGTCCCAACCTGTTTTGACAATGACTGGCTTTGCAATCCTGAGGTCATGAGGAGGTTTTAATTTTGAGCTAAGCACTCTTCTAATTTACAGTATCCTTCTGAGGATGTTGAAAAAAGTGAGTTGAGATAGATTTTTAAATCATTCTTTTTACCTAAAATAACTTCAAATAACTACAATTACTTAGATGGGAAAGTTACCAAGTCTCATAAAGCCTCCAATATATTTATCCTAGTAATGCATTAATGAGGCAAGGAGGATAAGAAAGGGAGCTGAGGCACAGAGTCCAGAGGCCAAATGTTTCCCAAGAGCTTGTTGCCAGATGGTGTGAAAAATCCAGACCCAGACTTTCTGGAAAGGTGCCATTTATTAAATAAATTAGAGCAAAGCCTCTGGGAATCCCGATTCCAGAATATTGCCTTTGGTGTGATTTTCAAGAGATCAGCAAATAGAGGGGAAAAACTATCAAATTTTATTTGATGAAATTTATATCTTACTTAAAATGCAAAGGCACACATGAATGAGAGCCTCTCATGTCCAGCTTTAGTGCCAAACTGGAATTCCAAGGGAAGGCTCCTGAAAATGAAGAACCAAGTGCAATAGAGGCCCTTTTCACACTGCTTACCTGCTCCTGGGACGTTGCGAAATATGCAAAAACTGCGGAAGATAGCGTCTGCTCGCGATGTCACGCAAAACTCTCGTGAGAAGACGCTGTCTTCCATGTTTTTTGCGTGATATTTCGCAACGTCCTGGGAGCAGGTAAGCAGTGTGAAAAGGGCCAGAGTGCAATCCCTGCCCTGCTCTCCCTCACCAAGACGAATTCATGGTTTGTGCAAACAGTATTTTCTCCTCCTCCTCCGTTTTAAAAAATAATTAACATCCAGGCAACATTTTCTTGCTATACTCCCCAACTGCTATGCAAAGAAAAAGGGACCAAAATGTGTAGAACAACAGCACAGCCTTGTGAGATGAGACCAAGGTTGCATCTAATTCAGCATTTTTGTCTCCAAGGTTGGCCAGAAAAGACACAAATGAAATCATCTCAGTGAGGGCAGAATGGAGATGACCACTCTGCTGTTTGTCACCAACATTAGTTGATTAGTGATAGATTGTTTCAGAACACAAAGGTTGTATTTTTAACATACATTTGTGAAACCTTCTGCTAAAATCATGTAAAATAGTGTTAGGGCTTTTTTTCTGGCAAAGGAGGTGGTGGAGCTCTCAAGAGGCAAGTGGCAAGCCACTTTGGGATTCGAGTATTTAAATACTTTGGTATGCTCCTTAATGATCCAGGAATCTTTACAGAGCACACCGAAGCTCAAAGCAGCACTTTTCTTGCCATTTGCAAATGGCAACAAAATTGTTGCTTTCAAAAGCCAGCCACTTTTCAGCTGATGGGAGGGGAATCCTCCTCCTGTCAGCTAAAAAAAGCTGCAGGCTTTGAAAGCAGCAACAGTTTTCTTACGTGGCAAGAAAAGTGTTGCTGCTTTGAAATACCCCCACTTTTTTCAGCTGAGGGGAGGAGGAGGGGGTCCGTCCTCCCTCTTGCCTCAGCTGAAAAAGCTGCCAGCATTTTAAAACAGCTTTTTTCAGCTGATGGGAGGGGAATCCCCCTCCTGTCAGTGGAAAAAAACTGCCATCTTTGTAAGCAGCAACACTTGGGCTGCTTGGGGAGGAAATGGGATCAGGGAGGCAGGGCCACCAGATAGGTGACTACTTTCAAGAGGTGTTGGAACGCTGTTCCACGGCATTCTGGCTGAAAAAAAGCCCTGGGTTTGTCACCACATATTGTTTCAATGAGTTCTATACTTGGTGTGCAAAGTTCTACCCTGTAATGGCAAAAACAAACCATTATCCTCCCTCATGAATACTCCTTACACCAAACAATAAAGTTACAGTTATTTATTAAAATGCAGCAAGATAAGACTCCTAGCGTCAGAAGAAATGCCAGATGGAAAAAGCAGCCCCACCTTAAATTATCTACATTTTGCCATTGTGCTGCACATGCTAGTATTCTGTGCAAATACCTATCAATGTAACTATACCTGAATGAAACATGCCTCCTTTCTGCAGCGTATGTACAAATCCTGTGCTAATGCCTATTTTCATCTCTTACTCTTTAATACCTATCTGCAGACACTGCCCACTCTTTCCAAATCCTTTCTTGGCTTCCTTTCATAATTCATCACCTTCCAACTACTTGTCTCTGGTTTCAGGGTCCATGATGACTTCAACACTTATATCTTTGCCAAATAGCTAATGATGGACCTCTCAGCTTTCCCTCCTTGCTGTCTTCCAACTCTTTCAGGCTTCTTAGTGCATGTCTATTATCCTGGTTAGGTGCTTAGAATGATACTAACAATTTCTGGAGGTGGGTTCGTGGGTGGGATTTTTACTTTGTACAGGATTTTGTGCAATTAAAACTTAACAACTGACATTCAGGATCCTGAATTCTGTATCCACAAAATGTTTGTGCAGAACTGGGGAATTCACAAGGCTGGCATTGGTGATTCTGTTTTGCTATGATAATGATCATATAGAACCAAGTCATCCACAGTGAACTAGCATAGTATATGTAGAGTGTATATTGCATCATGTTGGCCTCCTTAAAATCTGGTGGTTTTAAAAATAATTAGGCCTTCCATGATGATGGTTTTTGACAATCATATTTAAAATGCTACATGTATGTGGTGTTGGTGGTGGTGTTTATTCATTTCTTACTGAGATTCAAGGTGGATTATACAGTGCAAGTAAGATACAATATAATCAACAGAAGGGACATTAATTGAGCAAGTACCATAACAAATACAATAGGGTGTGGTGGCAGAAAATTTGAAAACAAGCATTAAGTCAAGCATAGAGATGAAAACTTCTGAAACAATGCATAACTAATGTATGTGGTATGTTAAGCAACACGGTAACTCCATAGTGGTGCTTATCTGCATCAGCAGACAGTACCCAATAGCGTAGTATGACATAGCCCTGGGAAGAAAGCCATCCTGAATAATTCAGCTTTGCATAGTTTGTGGAAAGCTAGGAGCATGGGAGCTTTCCTGACCTCCTCAGGCAGTCCACTCCATGAGGTGAGGGCCACCACAGAGAAAGCATGTGTGTGGGCAGCTGCTGATGTTGCCCAACTGCAGGGTGGTACTTGCAGAAGACCCTGTTCAGATGAGCGAAGCTGCCATGGTGGAACATAAGGGGAGAGGATTTTACACAAGGCCATGATGGTCATGTGATGGTCATGGCTTTGAATTGAGCCTGGTAACTGAT
Source organism: Eublepharis macularius (assembly GCF_028583425.1). Lineage (NCBI taxonomy): Eukaryota > Metazoa > Chordata > Lepidosauria > Squamata > Eublepharidae > Eublepharis > Eublepharis macularius. The sequence continues at coordinate 134,642,440 of NC_072791.1, read as the reverse complement.
GGGAAGCCAATGGAGTGACTGCAGAATGGGAGTGATAAGCATGCTCTACCTCCTGAGAGTAAATGAGCTGCACCAGCTGAAGTCTCCGAGAACTCTGAGGGGAGATTACAGTAGTCTCATCTTGATGTTACTGTGCCATTATTCCAGGTGGCCAGATCAGCTATGCAAAGCCATCTTCCAGGCTAGTTTGAGTTGTGAGGAAGCCTTTTTTGCAGCTGCATTTACTTGCTTCTCCAGCAGCAGTACTGGGTCTAGCTTAACCCCTAGGCTCTTAACTGAATCTGCCTTGGTCAACTGAACCCCATCAAAGGTTGGAAACACAATGTTCTTCAAGATCACTGCTTTACCAACCTGCATCACTTCTGTCTTATCTGGCTTCAATTTCAATTTGTTTGCTTTCGGCCAATTGACATCTGCTGTCAAGCAGTGACTAAGTATTTCTACAACATCACCAGAGTATTTGGATAACAAGATATAGAGCTGAATATCATATGCATATTGATAGCATCCAATTCCATGGCTACAAATGAGTTCTCCTAAATGCTTTACATATAGGTTGAATAACATGGAGGAAAAGATTGCACCTTATGGAGCCCCACAAGATAATTCCCGCTCTGAAGATAGCTGGTCTCCAGTAGCAAGCCTTTGAGTCCATCCCATGAAGAATGATTTAAACTAGTCCAAGGCACATCCCCCGATATCTACTTCTGCCTACAATTGTCTCAATAGGATGGTGTGGTCTATTGTGTGGAAGGCTGCAGATAAATTCAGAAGAAGCTACAATGAGGCACAGCCTTTTTCTACATTCAGGCATAGGCCATCAGCTAGTATCATCAGGGCCATCTCTGTCCCATAACCTGGCCTAAAACCAGACTGGAAAGTGTCCAGGGCACAAAAGTTGTCCCAGAAGGTACAGAGTTGGTCAGCTACTGCGCTTTCAACCACTTTGCCCAGAAAGAGCAGATTAGAGACTAGGTGATAATTGGCCACATCATTTTTGCCTAAGGACATTTTTTTAAGTAGTTGGGATGAGTGACCCCTCACTCTGTCTTCCTGGCCCAGCTCCCCCACAACTGGTCCTTTGTCCTCCTCTGATCCAACAATTCCCAGTCTCCGTTTCAGTCATGCACTCTGGCAGCACTTCCCTTCCCACCCTTCCCAATCAACGTATTGCAAACTGGGAGGGTAGGTGGAGGAGAGCCTGCTGAAGTCTCCCTGCGAGTTTGGCATCTCCGGGTATGAAGGGGGCTGTTGAAATGCCCCAGGTTCTGACGAATCACGAAACTAACAAATCATTTCAGCAAACGTGTCAATTTTGTGAAGTTTCATGATTCGCGATTCATGGATCATGATGAAACACGAAATGCTTGTTTCAGGCTTTTCCCATTTCATGCTCATGTCTACTCCTAGGAAGGAGCTGATTGTCAAACAGTTGACTGTCAAAGGGAATATGGCTGCCTGACTGGCTGTCAAAGGGAATAGGGGCCAGCTGGCTGGTGTGAGGATCTTTACAAGGTGCATCTGTGACCTCACTGGGCTTGATTGAGGGGATGAGTAAGAGGGGGGCCTAGTGTTGCCTCCATTCCACGCCCCCCCCCCACAACTTTCAAAGCTGGGTCTGGCCAGGAGGGCTTGCTACAATAAGAAAAACTTCTACAGATATGTAAGAAGCAGACACAAGGTAAAAGAGGCAATTGGACCACTGTTGGGAGTAGATGGAGAAACTCTGATGCAGGACAGAGAAAAAGCAGACAGGCTTAATGACTTTTTTGCCTCTGTTTTCTCCCTGAAGAACTCAGGCACATCTAGAGATAGTAGAAAATGTGGCAGGACACTTGAGTGGCTAACTGACATTGACAGAGAGGTTGTGGAGAGGTACCTGGCTGCACTGGATGAATACAAATCCCCTGGGCTGGATGGGGTGCACCCAAGAGTGCTGAAAGAACTTTCTAGAGAACTTGCAGAACCCCTGTCCATCATCTTCAAGGCCTCCTGGAGGACTGGGGATGTGCCACAAGATTGGAGAAGAGCGAATGTTATCCCAATCTTTAAGAAAGGGAAGAAGGATGACCCAGGAAACTACAGGCCAGTCAGTCTGACTTCTGTTGCTGGGAAGATATTAGAACAGATTTTAAAGGGATCAATCTGTAAGCATCTGAAGGACCGCTCAGTGATCAGGGGAAGTCAGCCTGGTTTTGTTCCTAACAGATCTTGCCAGACCGGCCTGGTTTCCTTCTTTGATTGAGTGACCAGCTTATGGCATCAGGGTTGACGTGATTTATCTGGATTTCAGTAAATCTTTTGATAAGGTCCCCCATGACATTCTGATGGGCAAACTGGAAGACTGTGGACTGGACTACAGGACAGCTTGGTGGATAGGGAACTGGTTAGAGGACCGTACACAAAGAGTGGTGGTCAATGGTGTTTCATCAGATTGGAGGGAGGTGTCCAGTGGGGTACCACAGGGCTCAGTTTTGGGCCCGGTACTTTTCAATATTTTTATCAATGACCTGGATGAAGGAGTGGAAGGGCTGCTCATTAAATTTGCTGATGATACCAAATTGGGAGGAGTAGCAAACACCCAAGAAGATAGAATTAAAATTCAACAAGACCTGAATACTCTGGAGAAGTGGGCAGCTGTGAATAGGATGCAATTCAACAAAGACAAGTGCACAGTATTACATCTGGGCCACAAAAATTGGAAGCACAAATACTGGATGGGGGATACACTTCTGGGCAGTAGTATATGTGAAAGGGATCTTGGGGTAAGAGTGGACTATAAACTAAATATGAGCAGTCAGTGTGATGCGGTGGCAAAAAAGGCTAATTCAATCTTGGGTTGTGGCAAAAGGGCCATAGCGTCGAAATCGCAGGAGGTCATAGCCCCCCTCTCTCTTTTTTTTTTAAAGAAATTTTTATTGGGAGAGTAAAAATTAATATTACAGATTTTCAATTAAAACCCTCACTTCCATGTTCTCCCACCCTTTCCCCTCCCCCCATAATCTAAGACTTCCAACAGTTTTCCAACCCGCTGTCTGAATCTACTACTTATATCCCCTTTTCTATTCTTAACTGTCTTAACACACTACTAAACTAGATAATATATATTAGATTAAACAAACCCTAACATCAAACTATCAGTTACATTATGTTTCTAACTTATCTTGTAAAGATCAGTATCTCCTCCTTTCTGCAAAATTAATAATTATCTAACAACCATAATTGTCCCTTTACGCCCCACTTCTTTTCCAAATACTGTTTTAGTTTACCCCAGTCCTTAAGAAATTCTTCTGGATTCTGTTCTCTCAGCTTTCTCGTCATTTTGTCCATTTCTGCCATGTACAGCAATTTTTGTATCCAATTTTCAATAGATGGTATTTCTTGCGTCTTCCACTTCTGAGCATATAAAATTCTTGCCGCTGTTGTCATATAGAATAATAAAGTTCTTTGTTGCCTGGGAATCTCTTCTAATTTCAGATTTAGCAACAACAGTTCTGGGTTCTTATTTATTGGGATTTGTAAAATTTCAGTCATAACTTCTGTAATATCTCCCCAGAACTGCTTTCCTACCTCACAGGTCCACCACATATGATATAATGAACCTTCATGGTTTTTACATTTCCAACACTTGTCTGACATTTTGTTGTTCTCATATGCTATTTTCTTCGGCGTTAGGTACCATCTATATATCATCTTATAAACATTTTCTTTAATATTGGTACAAGTCGATATCTTCAATGTATTTTTCCACAAGTATTCCCATGCCTCCATTGTTATGTCTCTATTACAATTTATGGCCCACTTCACCATCTGGACTTTAACAGTTTCGTCTTCTGTATACCATTTTAACAAAATCTTATAGACTTTAGAAATCTTTTTCTTGCCTTCTTGTAGTATACTTTCTTCCAATTCAGAGTTTTTCCATTTAAATCCCGATTTTAAACGATCCTTGTCATATAAGTCTTTAATCTGTCTGTATTGGAACCATCCATAGTGAGAGGATAATTCGTCTCCTGTTTTAAGTTTAATCATATTTTGCTCCATTTTCAACACCTCCTTATATGACAAACATTCCTCTCTGTTGTAAATTGTTCTCAGGTCAATAACTTCCAGTGGCACCACCCACGTCGGGATACCCTCATCCAAATATTTTTAATATTTTTGCCAGACCGTGTAGAGGCTTCGTCTAATGTAATGGTGCAGGAACATAGAGTCCGCTTTAATTTTATCATACCATAAATACGCATGCCAACCAAAGAGTTTCTTGTATCCTTCAAGTGTTAAAAGTTTAAGATTCTCTAATGACATCCATTCCCTGAGTCACACCAAACATATTGCTTCATGGTATAGTCTTATATTTGGTAATTGTAGCCCCCCTCTTTCTTTGTCATCACATAACACTTCCATCTTCACTCGAGGCTTCTTCCCTGCCCATACAAAGTCCAATATTTTCCTTTGCCACTTATCAAATTGTTTATTGTCTCTTATTATTGGTATTGTTTGCAATAAAAACATAATCCGTGGTAGTACATTCATTTTAATTGCTGCTATTCTTCCCAGCCATGACAAATTCAACTTATTCCATTTGATTAAGTCTCTGTCTATTTGTTGCCATAGCTTTTCATAATTGTTCTTGAATAAGTCAATATATTTAGCAGTAAGTTCTATTCCTAAATATTTTACTTTATGTGTTACCTCGCAATTGGTAATTTCCATTAACTCTTCTTGTCTTTGTTTCACCATATTCTTGCACAATAGCTTAGATTTTCTTTTATTAACATAAAATCCAGCCAAATCTCCAAATTCTTTTATCTTATTCAACAATCTTGGCATGTTTTGAATTGGATCTTCTACAATAACCATTACATCATCTGCAAAGGCTCTGACTTTAAATGTAATAGGGTCATAGCCCCTCTCTATACTGCCTTGGTCAGGCCGCACCTGGAGTATTGTGTGCAGTTCTGGAGGCCTCACTTCAAAAAGGATGTGGACAAAATCGAGAGGGTGCAGAGGAGAGCGACGAGGATGATCAGGGGTCTAGAGACTGAGCCCTACGAGGAAAGGCTGAGGGCCTTAGGAATGTTTAGTTTGGAGGAGATTGAGGGGGGACATGATCACTCTTTAAATATTTGAAAGGCTGTCATTTGGAGGAGGGCAAGGAGCTGTTCCAGTTGGCAGCAGAGGGTAGGACCCGAAGCAATGGGCTTAAATTACATGCACAAAGGTACCGGCTGGGTATTAGGAAAAACTTTTTCACAGTCAGAGTAGTTCAAAAGTGGAATCAGCTGCCTAGGGAGGTGGTGAGCTCCCCCTCACTGGCAGTTTTCAAGAAGAGGCTGGATGAATATTTGTCAGAGATGCTTTAGGCTGATCCTGCACTGGGCAGAGGGTTGGACTAGATGGTCTGTATGGCCCCTTCCAACTCTTCGATTCTATGATTCTATCATTCTTGATTCTAAATGGCAAAAAAGTCATCTGTCAACTAGCATTACAGAAACTGCAAAGCCTCTGAGGGGCAATGCTGCAGCACTGGAAAGTAGTGGATTTCTCTTTTTTCTCATACTACATGAAAACTCTGCACAGTATCTCCTTGTATATAAAAAGTGGAATGGGAAATCCTTTGCCTGGGTTCCCCCTTATACATAGGACAACCTAACAAGCCAGTTAAGTGAGAAAACTTGGCTCTGAATTCTTTTATAAGCATTTAAAGTTTTTATTCATCTGAACAAATCAGACTAAATTGGCTTCACTTCACATGTACTTCAGTTTAGGTAGAGAACTAACCAGAGCCTAGATTTAGTTGAATTCACCATCACAGGATGCATCCACACAGAGGTTTTTCTCTGCCTTGGCTTTCAAACTGCAGCAGGGTTTTTAAAATAACCCCATGACATCACCCTGTAGTTGTTCACTTTTCAGGCCTTCCCCATCCTCAGAATGCTCTTTCTTAAACCCAATGTGGTATAATCTTTCAAAAAATAATGCACTTCAAGGGTTGGCAAGTGGGCATTTTCAAAGGTCCTATTAATATTGGGCCCATTTCCCTTCCGTTAGCTCCTTGGGGACATAAATTTTCCACATTATGCCATTGGAGAACTTGAGGGCAGGGGGAGGGGGGCTTCAAATACAGTAACTGGTATTTTGCTATAGTAGAGTAATATTGTCCTGACCTGGAGAGCCCAAGAAAACCTGATCTTATCAGATTTTGGAAGCTAAGCAGGATCAGCCTTGGTTAGTAATTGGAGGGGAAACTTCCAGGGTTGCAGAGGCAGGCAATGGCAAACCATCTCTGTTAGTCTCTTGCCATGAAAACCCCGCCGGGGTTGCCGTAAGTCAGATATGATTTGATGGTACTCTCCACCACAGTAATATTATTTTTTTAAAAAAATCTATGTTGCTTCTCTGCCCAATTAAGGCCTTCAAGGTGATGAACAATTAAAAGAGATTAAAAATCAGCTTTAAAAAACAGTACATATATAAAAAACTGTCAATTAAAAACAAACAATAAGGAAGAAGAGTAAGAGGACACCAGATTTATTTATTTATCTATCATTTACTTCATTTATACCCCATCAGTCTCCCCAATGGGCACCCAAAGTGGCTTACATAATTTTCCTCTCCTTTATTTATCCTCACAACAACCCTGTGAAGTAGTTTGGGCTGAGAGTATGTGACTGGCCCAAAGTCACCCAGCAAGCTTCCATGGCCAAACAGGGACTTGAATCTAGGTCTCACAGATCCCTAGTCCAGTACTCTATTATACCATGCTGGCTCTCTGAAATAGAAAAGTCTTCACTGATGGAAGACAGCAGTCAAGGGGGATAGGCAGTATGCTCACTGCAGCTGCGGTTTGACATTCTTCAAGGGCAGCCCCGTATGCTGCGCATTGCAGTAATCTAATCTGGATGTTGCCACAGCATGTAACAATATACTGCTGTTACCTATTCATTCCTTGTATTCCCAACTTTCATTTTTTAAAAGTAAATCTCAGATGAAAAAAGTAAGAGACTTACAGTGCAATTTTAAGAAGAGATATTCTAGTCTAAAGCCATTGAAATCAATGGGCTTAGACTGGAGTAACTCTTCTTAGGATTGCATTGTTCGTTTTAAAAAAATGAAGCTAGGAATTCAGAGGAACGTGTAGATCATAACAACAGACTGTTGTGTACATACATGGTTGTGTAATAGTGCAATAGCAATTACTTTTTTTTTAAGCCCTGAAAAAGCCCTCTGGTGGTACAACATGGGAAAATGCTGATGGAAGAAAATGCGTACGATATTCCTGTATGGATGCTGCCAGTGCAAATGCATTTGCATTTGAGGCAGTTATGAGACAGATATGGAGAATCTTCTCCATGTGGATGCAGCTATGGTGAGTTTTCGAGGTCAAAAGATTGTCATTATCTTGGCTCTGCATTGGCAATGAGTCTGACCAGGTAAGAGGTAGCATGAGATGTCTATAATCTGTCTGGATTCTGTGGTGACTGAGAATCTACCTCATAGTCCTTATGCAGAATAGACAACTCTGAGATGTTTTCTGTTTCTGTGTCTGTTTCAAATCCTCCTATTTCAACCCTGCTGTGCTCCACAAAAGCTGAAGTGACCACTTTATCCACTTGCAGTGATTTGTGAATGATGAACCCTCCCTATCTTTGGCACCCATTTCCGTGGAGACTGACAGGAGCATCACTCTTGGTTCATCTGCCTACACATGCCTCGATCCCTCTTGAATCCTTGGTGTTCTTAAGAGTTCTACAGATCCTTGAGCTTCAAAGGAAATAATCCCAAGAACCTGGCAGCTCTTTATCTTCATTAGGAATCTGCTGCTAGTCAACTAACCACCTGCAAGTCCAAAAGATGCCATCTTCTTTATTTTTCAGAGAAGACACTGTGAAGACCTCTTTTTATTAGTGCTGGATATTTAAGCAGGAATACATTAGGGAGTGGTTCCACTGAACTCAATGGGACCCACTTCTAAGTAAACATGCTTAAGCTTGTGCAGCATGTTGCTCTAGCCTGTCCCTTCCTCTTCAAAAGTACATCAAAGATTGCACTGGGCAGGTCAGTCAGGGCTGTCACATATGAACACATATGGCAGCTTTTCAAATTGTTTCCCATGCTGCTTCTATAAGGCCAGTTGTGTTCAGAGGTTAGCCTTGCAGATAATGGGTGAGTGGAATTTTCTCCACATAACTATATATATATATATATTTATTTAAAAATGGTGATGGTGTGTAGAAAATCCCAGTTCAGTGTGGTGAGTTGCTGCTGTCAACCAGCTTTCTGCATGGAGATGGCTGTCCCATGGAATCCAAAATGGTATCCCTAGGACTATTGTTCCACATTCATTAGACCTCAGAGCCTTATTGTATATTGTAAGGGTTCATTCTGAAAACAATGTTCTGCTTACAACTGAGGATGTTCTTCATGATCTGTCCAAGCATACCTCTATTGCAATTTTGCCTCTGTGCAATGACCCCAAAACTCCTTTTTCACTGGTAAGTGCTGCTTTATCCTGCCCAAATAAAATAGTGCTCCTATGCTGGAGTTACAAAACAGAAAGGAAGAGGGTGCAGAGCCTATAAAACTTTATTCATTTTTTTAAAATGACACAAAACTTTAAATGTTTATTAAAAGATGCAAGTAGAGGAAGGGGTGTTCTGTAAATTCTAATTCTAATTTTTTACCAGTTGCAATACTTACACAGGTCCTATATTTCCACACAACTATTCTAGCATTCTCGGGGGTGGGGGTGGGGGGGTCATTTACAAAATAGTGCCGTTTGAATGCTGGCAAAATGCAATACCTCTGTAGTGGAAGTGTGGCCTTTTGTGAAGATGTGGGACACAAATGTATATTTACTTACTGTGTGAAAAACAGACTGCACAGGAAGCTCTTAGATATGATAAAGTGGTGTTTAGAAATCCCAGCCAACACCAGATTCCCTCAGTGCTGGACTCTGTGTAAACACAGTGCTTGTTTGCATATTAATCACTTATCCAAGATCACTGCTCTTTAATTCTGTTTCATCCTTGCACAGTCTGCATGATCAAAAGATAACTCATGGGCAAGCCAGAGTTGAATTGGAAAAACAAGAGACCATTGCTGAGACAGAAATAATGACTCTCTGACACAGAGAAGGAAGGCAAACTTTGCCCTTGCCCAATTTTTTTTTTCCAGAGTGAAGCCCTGTAATGGACCGAAGCCCGACTTACCGGGCTGAGGCGTTGCGGCCGGCGGCGCGGTGGGGAGGGAACGGCAGCTGGTGCCCGGCTTCCTCTTCCCGGCGGGCTCGGTTGGGCGGCCAATCGGTTTGAATCCTGGCCGCCCAATCAGAGCTGCCGGGGTGGGCGGCTGCTGGGGGGGGCGGGGCCAACCGCCGGACCTGGAGGGAGAGGTTTTCCCTCTGGTCCGGTGGCTTGGTACTTAAGCCCGCTTGGCCCCGCCGCCCGACAGTCTGCGCCGGGACGCGAAGGAGAGAAGACGCCGGGGAGACGCGCGACGGAGAAGAGCCTGTTCAGCATTCGGCTTCTTGACGCTGGTCAAGTGGGAGCGCCGCGTTCCGAGGTCGGGTTTAGCTGAGCCCGAGCCTCGGCGCGGTGAAGGGAGAAGGAGCGGCGGCCAAGCAGGAAGACAGCAGGATCTCTCGGCGCCGGCTCCCTGACTGGGTCAGGTGGGAGCGCCGCCGCCGGAGGTCGGGTTTAGCTGAGCCCGAACCTCGGCGCGGCAAAGCAGAAGCGGCGGCGAAGGGCAGCAGCTGCGGCCACGTGGCTCCGGGTAGCCACCGAGCCCTCCCCCGTCGCAGGAGAAGAGCAGGAGGCAGTGGCCTCTGGGCGATCCCCCCCGCCTTCCTCGCTTGCAGTCCCCCCCCTTCCTTTTCAGCCCCCCATCCTCGGCCTGCAGGGCTACCCCTGGGGGGCTCGCTCATCGATGGCACCCTTGCGGAGCGGCAAGGGAGCCAGGCCCAAGGCCGGGGGAGGCGGCAGCAAGCCGGCTCCCCCAGGCAGGGCCAGGATGCCTCAATCCTCACGGCAGAAGCAGGGGGCCTCCAAAAAACCTGCTGCCTCTCGGTCCAAGGTTAGAGGCAAACCTTCAGCAGGGCAAGGGGAAAAGGGCGGGGGAGCCACAGGGGGGGCACGGCGGGCAGCTCCTGGGAAGGGCAGCCCTCCTCCTCGCCGAGTGGCCTCCAAAGGCCGTGGGGGCCAGAGGGCTGGGGCCCGTACCAAGCCAGGGCAGAGCCGGAGGCCGGGATAACAGTAACCCTTCCCCCAGCTCACTCCAGGAGATCGGGCGGGCCTTGGAGCTGCTCTCTGCCAGGGTTGAGCAGCTGGGGAACTCTGGGCATGGGGGGTCTTCCTCCCCCGGGCCTGTTGAGGTCCAAAAAGACCCTGGAGGCCGGGCGAGAGGGGACAAGGCCAGCAGAAGGCGCCGGGCAGCCCGGTCGCCAAGTACAAGCCACAGCAGTTCCAGTGGTGAGCGGCAGCCAACCAGCAAACGGAAGAGGACTTCCAGGAAGAAGGCCCGGAGGCACAGACGGCACGAGGAGTCAGACAGCGGGGGATCATCAGGTGAGTCCTCCTCCTCTGACGAGGATACCCCTGGGGAGAGCTATTGGGAGGCGGCCGCCTCCGTCCCTGGTCTCCCTAGGTGGGCGCTGCGCAGAAGGGCGGGAGGTCCCAGCAGCGGGAATGCGGGTGACGTTTGGGATGCGGGTCTGGACCAGGCTCCCACTCTCCCCAAATTGTTTAACGACGACGAGGACCCACCTGGTATTCACCTGGCCCGTAAGGTCAGAGAGCGCATACTCGATGGGTATTATGTCGACGTCCTCTCCCTGCTCAGGCCTGAGGCGGAGGATGGGAGGAGTGGCCCCCCGTCCAGGAAAGAAAAAAAGGGGGTTAGGAAAGAAGGCGCTGAGCGCACATTCAATAACTGGCTGGAGGGGTTTACCGTTTATATGGGCGTAGTGCAGGCAGCTTACCCGGACAGGGGATGGCATCTTTCTAACCACCTGGGAAACGTTCTGCGGGCCCGGGCACTTGCGGGGGATGGGGCTGCGCTGGACTACGATGAGGCCTTCCGTAAGAGGGCCTCCCACAACCCCAGAGCCAGGTGGGACCTAATTAGCCAGAAGCTATGGCTGTGGCTGGTTGGTCCCCACATGAAGGGAAAAGGGGAGGGCTCCCGGCCTGGGCGGTGGTTCGGACGCCGGGAAAAAACCCGCTGGCTGTGCTGGGAATTCAATCAGGGCAAGTGTTAGCGGCAGAAATGCCGCTACGAGCACAGCTGCGAGTCATGCGGGGCCCCTCATCCCCGCTCTGCTTGCTCCCAGGGTCCCCCTCCCCCAGCCCCCTTTCGTGGCACCCGGGCCTCCAACGGCGGCTCCCATAAGGATGGTGGTTCCGGTGCCAACGCCGCCTCTGCCAGCGGCAGCGGCAAGTAGCCCCGGCCACTCAGACCTGGGCTTGGCGTCCACCCCCGTGAACGTCGAGGCCATGCGCCCGCTCCTTGCACGGTACCCCGACAGGAAGGCGGCTGGCTTCCTGTTGGAGGGCTTCTTATCTGGCTTTAGGATCCCATGCACAGGCCCCCGTATTGCCACCTCCTCCGGCAACCTTAAGTCCGCTAGGGAGTTGCCTGAGGTGGTGGCCACCAAGATAGCCAAGGAAGTGGCAGCGGGCCGGGTGGCTGGACCCTTTGCCACCCCGCCTCTGCCTAACCTAAGGGTTTCCCCCCTGGGGGTGGTGCCCAAAAAGACCCCCGGGGGGTTCAGGCTGATTCATCATCTATCCTACCCACGGGGTGCCTCGGTTAATGACGCCATCCCGCAGGAGCTATGCTCGGTCAAGTACGCCTCCTTTGATCACGCCGTGCGTCTGGTCCGGTCGTGCGGCCCTGGGGCTCTCATGGCCAAGTGTGACGTGGAGTCAGCCTTCCGGCTGCTTCCGGTCCACCCCCTCGATTTCTGCCTGCTGGGGTTCAGGTTCCAGGGTTATTGGTACGTGGATAAGGCCATGCCCATGGGGTGCTCGGTCGCGTGCGCAGCGTTCGAAGCCTTTAGCACGTTCATGGAGTGGGCGGCCAAGGATCGCATGGGCTCCCCACACATCACCCATTACTTGGATGATTTTTTGATAATTGCCCCCCCCCGGGACCCCCACTTGCGCAGACCGGCTGCGCATCTTCCAGTCACTGGCCCAGGAACTAGGCGTCCCCCTGGCGCAGGATAAAACAGAAGGCCCCACGTCCAGGTTAACGTACTTAGGAATCGAGCTCGATTCACTGGCCGGGGTCTCCCCCCTCCCCCGAGACAAGCTGGCCCGTTTGCAAGCGCTCATCTCGCAGTCATTGTTGCGCCAGAAGTGCACTTTAAGGGAGCTGCAGGCCATCATCGGGCACCTTAACTTCGCCTGCAAGGTATTTTCCCCGGGGCGGGCCTTCTGCGCCCGCCTCTCCTGGGCATGCAGGGGGGCCTCTTCCCCTCACCATCACATCTGCCTGACTCGGGGGATCAAGGAGGACCTCCGGGTGTGGCGGGACTTCTTATCAAACTTCAATGGCGTATCCTTGTGGCAGGATTCCCTGTCCCCAGGCTCGGACCTACAGGTTCGGTCGGACGCGGCAGGCAGCCTTGGGTTCGGGGTGTACTACAAGGGCAGGTGGTGCGCACAACGCTGGCCAACGTCCTGGGCCGGGTCGGGCATTCTCAAGGACCTTACCTTCCTGGAGCTCTTCCCTCTCTTGGTTGCCGTTACAATTTGGAGGAGGGAGTTTCAGGACAGACGCGTCCTATTTTGGTGCGATAATCAAGCCTCGGTCAAGGTAATCAATAAGCAGTCATCTCGCTCTGAGCGGGTCATGCGTCTGGTGCGTCGCTTCGTGTTGGTTTGCCTTGCCTCTAACATCTCCTTTTCAGCACGGCACGTGGCGGGGGTCGAGAATGGCATTGCAGACGCGCTGTCTCGATTCCAGATGGAGAGGTTCTTCGCTCTGGCTCCCGAGGCGCAACGGACTCCCGACCCATTCCCCTCAGAGCTCTGGACGGTTGGCGAGACATCATCATGCAGGGAATCTGCAGCTCCATAGCACCATCTACTCTGCGGGCCTACTCGGCGGCGGCGTCAAGATTCCTCGCCTTTGCGGCTGGGACTGGGGGCCAGGCCCCATGGCCGGCATCTCAGGAGCTGGTCTTACAGTACCTGGCCCACTCCCGGGGCCGGGGGGTTGCCCCAAGGACCATGCAGAGGGACTTGGCTGCGATCTCCTTCTTTAGCAGGGCTCAGGGGTTCCCCGATCCTTGCGTGAGCTTTGCTGCGCGCCGGGCGGTGGCAGGGTGGAGGCGGGCCTCCCCTCCCCCCCCGACCAGCGGAGGCCTATCACGCTGCCCATCCTGGGCGCCATGTTGCGGGCCCTACCGGGCCTCTGCTGGTCCCCATTTGAGGTCAGGCTCTTCCGAGCTGCCTTTGCACTGGCATTTTTCGGGGCCCTCCGGGTCGGCGAACTAGTTGCGAGCTCCCGCTCGGACTCGTCTGGCAGAGCCCTCTCACTGGCCGATGTGGCCCTTTCGAGGCAGAGGGTCACTCTTACCATTCGGAGGTCAAAAACCGACCAGCTCGGCCGGGGAGCGGCTATCACTCTGCGGGCCTCCCCGGGCGGGGTGGCTTGCCCGGTCTCCACGGTGCGGGATTACATCGAGGTCCGCCCACGCCCAGAGGGGCCCTTCTTGGTACACGTGAACGGGGACCCCCTTACCCGCTATCAGTTCACTTCCGTGCTCCGGGCATGCCTTCAGGCTGCCGGGCTCCCCGCCCGGGAGTTCGCCGCCCATTCCTTTTGCATTGGGGCAGCCACGGTGGCGGCAGGCCTGGGCATCCCTCCACCCCTCATCCAGCGCATTGGCCGGTGGAGGTCCCGGGCCTTCCGGTCGTACATCCGCCCCGGGCGGGTCCTCCGTTACTAATCTTGATGTCCCCCCCCCTTTTTTCTTCATTCCTCAGGAGAGTGGAAAACAGTCTGGATCTGCGGCCACAGTATCGTGCATTGGGCCGGACAGTACGCGGCAGGTTCCGGATGGGGAAGCAACCTCGGCCTGGACCAGCACATCAAGATTCTGTGGGTCGGCCAGCGCGGCATGCGGTGGGAGGCGCTGGTCCCGACCCTCGAAGGCCTGGCTCGGCGGCGGGGCCCGCCAGACGCAGTGATCATCCAGCTCGGCGAGAATGACCTGGTTCAGCGGGGATGCCTGGATTTGAAGCTCGCCATGTGCAAGGACTTGGATCATCTCTTCTCCATTCTCCCAAGGACTTATTTTCTTTGGTCCGACCTGCTCCAGAGGCGTGTGTGGCGGGGGGCCTTGCACCCCGAGAAGATTGATGTTAGCAGGCAGCGGTTGGCCCGGGCCATGGGGTGCCACGTTACCTCGGGTGGGGGGTGCCTCATAATGCACCCGGACATCTCCTTCCGCATGGAGGCTCTGTTTCGGCCTGACGGGGTCCACCTGTCCAGCTGGGGGCACGACATCTGGCTCCAGGACCTGAGGGATGCTCTGCTGGGGTGGCTTGGTTGCTAGGAGCCTTGGCGGGAGCCACTCGTGGCTCTTGTGGCGGGTAGCATTGGATCGGATCTCTATCTGGGGACCAGGGCCACGGCTTTGGTACCCTTTTCAGGGGATTCCCATATGGAATCTTGGGAGTGAGGTGAGGGGCAGGCCCATCCGGGGGGTCGCCAAGGTGCTCACTCCCAGGTGGCAGGGGAATCAGGCAGGGGTTTACACCCAGCTGATCCCCCGTTAATGTCACTCCTCGGTGCCCCCCCCTTCAGCGGGGGTCCTGTAGGGGGGGAGGGCTCTATGGCTGGCAGGCGGGCCAGCCTTTGCTCGGGATCCGATCCATATGCTGGCCAATGCTCCTTTGTTTGTTTTCTGTTCTCAATAAAGTTGTGGCCTGTTTTACTCCACCCCTTGCATGGATCTGAGTTCTTCAGCGCGCCGTCCTCCCCGCCGGGCCTCAGCATAGGCTGCAAAGATCTCCTTTAGATAATATAGACAGGAGAGAACTGTGAAAGTTCTCAATGAAAACTATGTGTCTCCATGTGTTTTTTCTATCAAATACCATTCTTTTCATACTACATTTCTAAAGGATAGATATTTCTTAGAGTACAGGAGACATGGCACATTAAATGACAAGTTTGGCATGATCAAAAGACACATTGATGAATAAATAGCAAAAACTAGGAAGGGAAGAAACAACGAAATGTTCTTTCCCTGAAGTGGTAACTCACAGATCAGATCTGAAGAATCAGCATGCTTGATGAGGGTCAGAATGTCTTCCAACTATTCCACATTTGTCAGTATGAAAAATGCATGAGTTACAGCACCTCGTGTCATATTGCTCTATGTCTCCAGATACAAAAAGATTATATTCTTATCTACACAAACCTGGATAAATTTAACACACAAATTGGCTGAAGCGTAGGTTCAGCAGAACTTCATTGCAGATTCAATCTATTGGCTGATAAGATTTTACAACCTGCAAAATATATAAACTTATAAAAGTATAAAAGTAACTATAAACACTGAAGGAATATCAAGAAATTTGTTCAATAAAGTAAGTTAAGATTTTATATAGGCCTATCTATAATTTTGGACTTCACTTGTGAAATCCCACATGGCAAAAGTGATTTCTCCAGGAAAATGTGAGAGACTGGTTGAAGGTTGATCACTCCAGAAATCACTTAAGGACAGTATTTAAGGAGGACTGCATTTTCCAGAGGTCAGTTTGATGATGAACATTTTGGCAGCATGCATCACACTGAAATGATGAATAGAAAAGATTTTACAGTCCCTCCTACAAAATATGCCCTGATGTGAATAGCCCAGGGAAGCCTGATCTGATCACCTCTCAGAAGCTAACCAGGGTTGGCTTTGGTTAGTAATTGGATGGGAGACCCCCCCCCCCAAAGAAAACAAGGGTTGCTATGCAGAACCAGGCAATGGCAAACCACATCTGTTAGGGTCTGGATTCCCCAGACCTAGTGTGGATTCCTGCAGCCACACAGCAGCTGTGGGGAATGGCTGTTAAAAAATAAAGGAGAACCCAAATAAGTTCTGAACACAACCTCAGGAGGAGGAAGGGCTCCTTCCTCCCCCCTCAAGACATTTTGCCATTTCAAAATAGTATGTGGGGAAGATATTTCCCTGTTTTTACTGCTCCATGTGCACAGCATATGATACATGGAGCAGCAAAAACAGAGACTCCACCTTGCTTGCCCTTTTGAAAAATGGCTTGGGGGGAGGAAGGAGCCTCCCCCCCCCAAGTAGCATTCTGAGGCCATTTGGGCTCTCCTTTATTTTTAAAGAGCCATTACCCATAGTTGATGTTTGGCTGCAGGAACTCAAACTAGGTCTGGTGAAATTGAATCCAATTCTTTAAAAACCTACACGTTTAGTTTGACCCTTCATCTCTTGCCTTGAAAACCTCAGCAGGGGTTGGCTACAACCTGATGGTACTTTCCACCACTGCCACCTACAATATATACTTGATTCTAGGCAACTGCTAAATGTACCATTATGATAGTATGTATCATTATGATAGTAGTATATGAAGGAGTTTGGCACTTTACAAATGCCTCTTTCGTTCAATTAATTAATTCATTCAATTATCTATCAATATGCACTGATGACTAATTCGTTTGTGCTTGGCATTTAGGACATAAATAAATTGGGACATTTGTCATAAAACAACCATTGTGTTCTGACACAAAAATTCAACACTCTTTCCACTTTATGTCAGTTTATGTAAGGGATGGTTCTTGTTTGAATCCTGGCTGAAATTTAAAACACTTACAAAGCCATGAGACCTATGTGCAGTGTGCACACATCAATCATTACAACTAAGTGCAACATGCCTGGTTCTGTTCCTTGTAAATGTCCCTAGTCAACCAGCTTTAGGCTTTTTTCCATAAGTTACAGGACATTTACACAGAATCCTAGAATCTAAAGGCTGGTTTAGAGACACATGACAGCATAAAAACCACCCAGTTCGGTTTCCTGAATAAAAGCAGGACCATCCTTCCAGCAACCCTCTGCATATCAGACTGTGTAATCTAAACCATGGTGCAATTCATTATGCTATCTGCCACTATGCAATCAAAACCTGCTGCACAGGGAAAAGTGCACACAAAGCAAATAGCTCCCTATGACTCACACAATTAACACAAACCACACATCGCAGGGAGAAACAACCTCTTCCTGCACCAGCCCTGAATTGCTGCCCAAACTGCCCTGATTAGCAACATCATGCAATGTATCTGTTGCTGTACTTTACTGCTTCAGACTGCAGGCGAGGGATGACAGCAAGTGATAAGTTATGCTCTGCTAAACCTATTGACTTCCATGGATTTAGAAGGATGTAACTCTGCTTAGAATGACACTGTGAATGCTAAAAATTCTTCTCTGCCTTAATCTAACTAAATAATCAACATGCCAGGGGTAAACCTGCATTAGGGCCTTCTCCCTAACATTGTTTGTTTTGTTTTATGTTAAACCTTAAGACTGGCAAAGGAGAGAACTATATGGCTTTGCCCATGTACCAAAAGAGCTTTATAATATCCAAAAGGGAAGTTTGGGATTACAATCCTTTTCCCAAGTTACTCAAATGGCCTTCAGAATGCCAGGCATTCCAGAATGCCAGTTACTGATGCAGCCAACCTAATGCATTTCTCTTTGTAACATTTCTTTGCTTTGTAAAATGCTTGTCACGTATGACACTAGAGGTTGCAATTTCATGTTCTGTCCTGACAAAGGGACACAGAGTTTCCAGGTACAAGATAAATCACAAGGACAGTTTGGTGAGATAAACAAGTGAACTGGAGTTTGTGATTTGAGTTTAAGAGATAAAGTAAACTGTGTGATTTATCACCACTCTTGCATCAGTTGTTTCCCTGTCTGTAAAAAGTATATAATGTGATTTGAAATTCATCATGGGCACTTGGCTCTCTCCAGCCACCCTCGTGTAGGGCTGAATCCACACTTACCAGCATAGCGCTAAACAGTCGGAATGATAGCGTCTTCCTGGCACGTTTTATGATGTCATTGTACCACAATGCCACTCTCATGGAGCAATGACGTCAGAAAAAGCGCCAGGAAGACGCTATCATTCCGACTGTTTAGTGCTATGCCAGAAAGTGTGGATTCAGCCCTGGTGTGAGCCAAGTCCTCAGCTGTGTAATTTTGTCTCTGTGTATCTTTGTCTCTTTGTGTATTTTCAGTTTTTCTGAGCATGCTCCTGTTCTCAAATAAAGGTTTTTTCCCACATACCAGTGTTTTCAGGTTCCTGTATTAAAACTGCCACTACATCACTGATGGCCATCTAGCCGGTCCTGGGCTTCTTAAGCATTAATCCATCAACCGTGGTACTGATGGAGTTAGGGTTACCAACCTCCAAGTGAGGGCTGGAGTTCTCCAAGAATTGCCACTGATCTCCAGACTACAGAGATCCATTTCTTTACAGAAAATAGTGACTTCAGAGCGCCATTCCATACCACAGAGTCTAGGAGAAATGGAAGTTCCTCCTCAGGTACCCCAAGTTCCTCCCCAAATCTCCAGGAATTTCCCAAGCCAGAGTTGGCAACCCTAGATGCAGTAGCATATCCAGTATTTTCAAAATTACCCATAGTAAAGTCCATTTGAATACGCATGAAGCTGCTTTATAGTGAGTCAAACCACTGAACTGTCAACGTCAGTATTAGCTACTCTCTCTGACAGTAGCTCTTCAGGATCTCAGGAAGTGGTATTTCACATCACCCACTATCTGATTCCCAGAGACTGAACCTGCGAACTTCTGTGTGCAAAGCAGATGCTCTGCCACTGAGCCACAGCCTCTCTACAAATATTATTTAACATCAGTGTTGAAGTTCTGTATTTTGAAATTCTTAAATTGTTTTATGTTCAAAGAGCAAAGGCCTGAAGACCCCATAGCTTTCAGCATGCTGGCTGCCTATGAATCACAATAGTCTGAGCTTGCTTTAATACAGTGGGTTTTAAGAGACAGCCCCGGTTGTATTCATAACTGAGGATTCAACTAACGTTGTCTGAACAGACTCACAGGCCTGGTGATGTTAGTGTGTCAAAGTTCCTTGTAGAATTGTGGAAGTTGGTGCATTGCCTGGAGTAAGCTATTTCTGAATAAATATAACCAACCTGATTTCAAAAAAACAACTGGGTTATTCATATATATCCTTGCAGTGCTATTCTAAGCATGTACGCTCAGAAGTAAAGGTCACTGAGTTCAGTGGAAATTAATCCCTAGTAAGTGTTGTCGAAGGCTTTCACAGCCGGAGAATGATGGTTGTTGTGGATTTTCCAGGCTGTATAGCCATGGTCTTGGCATTGTAGTTCCTGACGTTTCGCCAGCAGCTGTGGCTGGCATCTTCAGAGGTGTAGCACCAAAAGACAGAGATCTCACTGTGTCACTGTGACAGAGTGTGTTTAGAATTGCAGCCTTAAAATCTCATCTCTTGACTCCTAACAACAACATTTGATTTATATACCGCCCTTCAGGACAACTTAATGCCCACTCAGACCAGTTTACAAAGTATGTTATCATTATCCCCACAACAAAACATCCTGTGAGGTGGGTGGGGCTGAGAGAACTCCTAGAAGCTGTGACTGACCCATGGTCACCCAGTTGGCTTCAAGTGGAGGAGTGGGGAATCAAACCCGGATCTCCAGATTAGAGTCCCGCGCTCTTAACCTCTACACCAAACTGGCTCTCCTCAGCTTCTAATGACTCCTAGCCAAACTATGACCACTGAAAAGTCTGTGCTTGAGTTGACATCAGATGGTATGACCCCCTGCTCCTACTTCGAGATCAATCTTTGTGGCTGATTCACACATGAAAGTTAACACTTGAATACATAGTACAGATATGAAAATGTAAGTATGAACCAGCCTCAGGATAGTATATAGTAATCTGGGAGATGTACATTTTCTTTTCTGTCCTGCAGACTGACTCAAGAAATAAGAAAAAAGTAGTTCAGTTTTTAAAACCAGAGCATATTCTACTGGTATGGAAGCATACAAGCTTTTGGGGGCAGTTGAGTCAGTGATGGAAAGGTTCCTTGTTACTACTCAGAGCTCCAGCTTTTGGGTGCTCCTAGATCCACTGCTGATTGTGGAGTTTTTGTTTACACTAGTAAGTAGCATGCTTTTTTACAACTTCCACCTGCAAAGAAGACTGGAATTCTTTATGTTGGATGCAGACCTGACAACTGTGATTCATGCGTTCACACTGTCACTAGGTATTTGTAATATACTTAGAGCTGTTCCTTATGATGTTGTGAAAGCACCAATTGGTACACAACAAACTGCAGCAATCCCCTGAGGAGAGTGGGCTGACAGAAGCAGATTTCATCAGTGCTCTAGCATCTACACTGCTTCCCAATGGAATCCCAGGGATAATTCAAGGTGCTGATTTTTATTTACGATTTCCCTTGGGACAACATTGACAAGAATTCATTGCCCTCCCGTAAACCTATCCTATCACCTGGAAACAGGGTTGCCAACTATGGGTCAGGAAGTTGCTAGAGATTTTGGGGTGGAGCTTGGGGAGGGTGGGGCTTGGGAAGGGCAGATACCTCAATAGGGTGTAATCCCATAGAGCCCACCTTCCAAAACTGCCATTTTCCTCAGGAGAACTGATCTCTGGAGATCAGTTATAATTTCAGGAGATCTCCAGACCCGATCAGGAGGTTGGCAACCTTAATAGAATGCTTAGGGCCATTTATTTACAAGCAGACAACGGTTTGCCCCAATCACAATTTAGCCAGTACATCCACTGCAAATTACTCTGCAAACTGTAATTCAGATACTATAGTACAACAGCTTCTCTGCACTATAGGGAGGGTGATAAAGCACCCGCCACACACACATTTTAAAACTTGCTGCGTGTATGCACCACTCTACCACATGAGAGGGAGAGTACATGCAATCCATTTAAAAATTTAAATGAAAGCACAGAAACAGAACAATAAGAATTAATATTTATATTCAAGTATTTCAAGTATTTCAGCTCTCTTAGAGAGTCTAGGAAGGGTAGAATATAAAACATGTATGGAAATAATTTTATAATCTATCTCTGCAGGCCTTTCCCTAGAAGGTTACCCTTCCTGCCTTCAGCCTCTGACCCACAGGCCACTGTGCAGAAATCACAAATGCAATGGTCACTGCCTCTTCTGGCCTTCTCTGTTCTGCTGGAATTTTCTTTCTCCCAATCTCCTTCTCATCCCTTCCCCCTACAATAAAATCAAAGCTGAAAAAGATTTTTAAAAGCCCTATAGGCTTGCTGCAGGGAAAAAAATCTTCTGACCTGTGCCATGCAGAAAGTCAAAATAATTGACCATAACAGTCCCTTCTGGGAATGACAACTATGAAGATATAGAAGCTGTTTAGATTACTTATTCCTTATATTCTTTTTTCATCAGTACTCAGTTATTTCATTTATTTCTCAATGATAGCAAACTGTTGCTGCTCCACACTGTGACAGACAATACCGCTGTCCTAATGATAAATTTTTATATCTATTTTCTTAATACAAAACCATTTGTCATATCTTTGGAACTGTTGCACTCCAGCAGAGTCAATGGGTACTACATTCTGAATATCTACAATAACCAAGCTTCTATCTATATCCCAGTGTCTGAGCATTTACTTTCTCAGTAGGTTATGTATTCAAATGACATTTACAGACAGCAGATGCTGCAAAATATCATGTGTTTTCTTCAAACTCTGTCTTTTCTGAAACCAGGACTAAACACTATTGTAGTTTTTTCACTAGCTATATCTTGCTCAAAGCTTAGTTAATGTACCTGTGAGAATTAGAGATTATAAGGCCCACCAAAAGCAGAGAAAATTATGCATCGCCTAAGCAACTGTTAAGGATTTGCTCATTCTCTAATGGAAACATCTAGCTGATGCTGACATCTTTAATTATTGAGTTGAGAATTTCAAAATATCTGCCTTACTTCTTTGCCCTGAAATAAAAGTCATTCCTTGAGCTACAGTTCTAATTCACAAGAGTCTATTTTATTAAAACAATAAATAATTGAGGGAAGAGTGAAAATAAGCGTTTTCAAAAACTATTACTAACAGAATCTCCTTAAGGAAGGCTTATATCCTACCTTAATATCTAATCCT
Source organism: Eublepharis macularius (assembly GCF_028583425.1). Classification (NCBI taxonomy): domain Eukaryota; kingdom Metazoa; phylum Chordata; class Lepidosauria; order Squamata; family Eublepharidae; genus Eublepharis; species Eublepharis macularius. The sequence goes on along the minus strand of NC_072791.1, from coordinate 134,620,248 downwards.
TAGCTGTAAATGTTTTTCTGTTGAAACCAAATCTTATCACTTACTACTCCAATTAATATAGTATTGCACAGTGTATTTTTTGTTATTTTGGTTTTAAGCTTAAAACAAGCCCAATGCATAAGTTTTACCCTATAATCAGCATGCAGCACATCTTATGAACAGCATCCAGTTCAAATGAACTAGTGTGGCTGGCATGTGTAGTGGTTAAAGTTTTGGTCTAGGTCTGGGAAACTAAGGTCCAAATCCCTTCGCACGTTGGGACTCACTGGGTGACTTTGGGCCAGACATTCTCCTTCAGTCTAACATACCTCAGAGTGTTCTTCTGAGGATTAAATGAGGGAAGGGAGAACTATGTATGTCACTCTAAGCTCCTTAGAAGACGGCAAGATAAAAATGTACTAAATAAATAAACAACATGATCATCCTTGTAACATTCCTTCTCTTATACATATGAAAAAAATAACTTAAATGTGATTTCATCATTTGAAAGTAAGTTTAATAGTTTTAGGAATATGATTTCAACCATTTCCATTCCTTCTGAATATTAGTTCTGCAGTTAAGTGAAGAAAAATTCACAGGATTCGACACAAGAAGAATCATAAGGTACTGCATATAATGAACTTTTGGATTTGTCTTCTGAACAACGACCATGGTTGCCAATTCCATGTTGAGCCATTCCTAGAAATGTGGAGGCAGAGCCTCGGGAGGGCAGGGTTTGGAGAGAGGAAGGAGCTCAGCAGGAATGTGATGCCATGGGTTCCGGTCCACTCTCTGAAGCTGCCACTTTTGTCCATGGGAACTGGATCTCCATTCAATCTGGAGACCACTTGTAATTTTAGGGGAACCCCAGACCTAGAGGATGGCAACCCTTAGCACTCCATAATATATATGGTGAATTTCATCTGAAACTGAAGAAAACATTAACAGTAGTTTGTGTATAGCAAGAGTGAGGGGGGGGGACCTCATTGGGCATGACCCTGGGTGTTCCTAAAGTATCTCTTAGGATCCCAGTTACATTTTCATTTCACCTTGTTCAAATAATTTCTAGTACCTCTACAAATCTGCTATATAAATACATAACTATTCCTCCTAACTAGTTCTACACAAATCTTAATTATTGTATATATTTTACTAAGCTTAAGAAGTATAACATATCATTGCTATATAGTCTTAAAATCTTTCTCTTTTACATTAATGTACCCAGAATCAGGGCCAGTTGTGGGTTTTGGGGGGCCCTGGGCAGAGCATACTCAGCCTTCCTCCATGCCCACTACTAGGCTCCCCTTCTTGCCCTTCCACTCACGTGCCTCCACTTGCCTGTGCATCCATCCTTTGCCTACTTGCAAACGCTTCCACCACCTACACTCACAACTGCCCACTCTGCTTGTATGCCCTTTCCCCAGTGGTGCTGGGAGTGCCACTGCCATGGCCATCTGGAATGCTGATACTTGGTGCTCCTTATGCTTTTCTCCAGCAGCACCAGGCAACATATGCATCTGGAGAAGACTTGACAAAGCACATGGTGGAAGGAGTCAGGGCAGGAGTCAGAGTAGATGCATGAATAGAGAGTCAGCAGTTGCACCCCCCCCCCGCCCCTTGCCATGTACTGTCACCTACCCTGCCCAGAATACTTGGCTGTTTACATTAATATCTGATTCTCAGCAAGACCAAATCTGTAAATTCTTAAATCTGGAGTTTCGAGCCATTAACAGGGCAGATCTTTCTATAAACCTGAAAAACACCCCAGGTGTGCAGAAAAATCTGAAATTAAAAAAAATACATCACAGGGATTTGTTGTTTTTTTTAAAACCCTCCAAAATAATAGAAGTAGCACCTGTAGCTTTAAGAAATGAATGCCCTCCCAGTGGTTGTTATGGCTATTGCTTGGCAACCACAACAGCATTGCCAGCGTACAAACCTCAGTTTATGTCAGTAAAAGGCAGGGGAAGGTTAGGGTCACTTTCTGGGCTGTTTTGGCCTTTGAAGTGACTTGCTATTGCATGACTTTTATAACTCATCTTTGTCTGGCTGCTTGCTACAGTTCAACAGCAGCCACCCCACAAAAGCCACTGTGATGAAGTGGTTACAATTTCAGACTAGGATCTGGGAGATCCAAGTTTTCCTCTGCCAGGGAAACATGCTGGGTGACTTTGGGCCAGTCACTCTCTCTCAGCCTAATCTACCTCACAGGGTTGTTGTGAGAATAAAATGGAGGAGAGGCTAATGATATAAACTGCTTTGGGTCCCTACGGTGAAGAAAGGTGGAGTATAAATGGAGTAAATAAGTAATAAACATAGCTGGAGATTGGGGGAGGGCAGATAAAAGGTAGGTTTCTTGGTGGGTGGGAAGAAAACAAAGAAACAAGGAAAGGTTAGGGATATGGGGGCAACCAGGAGAAGGAAAAGAGGAAAGAGTATGGGGAAGGGGTCACAGAGAAAAGTAAGGGTTTGCCCTCTGCAAGTCCTTACAGGTTCCCTACTCACATCTGGGTCTAACTCAGACTTGTTGACACCACACAATTTTACCAGAGTTTTCCCGAGGAGAGGGTGCTGCTGAGTGAAAGAAAGAGGGAAAGCTAAAGGGGAAAGTAATGGTAGGTTGGCTGATAGGTGGAAAGGAGAGAAGGGGAAAGGGGAAAAGGAGATACTATGGGGACTTTCAGGGAAGGGAAAGAGGAAATAGTGGAGGAGGGGAAAATGAGATGCCCCCTGGAAGATCTTGCAGGTCCCCCACTTGCACAAGTGCTACTCAGAGCAAAGCCAACAACGATATGGATCATCTTCTGCTGGACTGTGCAAGCCCAAACCAGAAACAGAAGAAGCTAGAGGAAGAAACTGGCGATAATACATCTCAAAGGAAGGGGCCTGACACCAGAAGTCATGTTCCCAGTCAGGATGATCATAAGGATGCCAGCTATAAGAGTTATAAAGGACAGCAGACCCTCACTCAAAACGGATGTGTCTATCAAGATCCCTCTAGGACACTGGATGTAATAGAAACAGATTGACTAGCAGAGAGACAGCTTCGAAAGTGGAAGGATGTTAGGGGGTTTTTAAAGAGTTTTGCTTTTCAGTTTTTAAGGGGGGAGGGGGAGGGGTGGTTTATACGACCAGGGTGGGTTTGGGGGGCAACCCATCAGGGTCAGAACCAGGTCCAGCAGGGGGCTGCAGCACTGCAGGTGGGGGTCTGGAGATCAGGGCCGGGGTTGGATCCCAGACTGATGAGGGTGGTTCCATCAGTACTGTAGGTGGGAGGGGCAGATATGGTGGCGGCAAGGGGCCATATCATGTTTTGGGAGCGCGCGGCCGCTGTCTGCGAGAGGTTGCACGCTCCGGCCCCCAATGTTTTTCTCGTTCCCTAGGTTGCACAGACCTTTGGGGTCTGGGCCCTCGACTGATGCTATGCAATGCAAGGTCCATGGTAAATAAAGCTTCCCTCATTCATGATCTTGTTCAGGAGGGGGGAGTGGACCTGGCGGGTATTACGGAGACCTGGCTGGGCCGGGATGGGGGGGCTCCCCTCGTTGAAATGTGCCCGCCAGGCTTCCGTGCATTCCATCAGCCGAGGGCTCAGGGTAGGGGCGGGAGAGTGGCGGTTGTTATAAGGGAAAGTCTTTGTCCGAGGGAGACCGATGTGCCTCAGAGAGCCGGATGTGAGTCCCTACTTGTGAAGTGGGGCCGTGGGGTGCAGATGGGCCTGCTAATTGTGTACCTGGCTCCCTGCCGCGTAGCGGCGGCCATGCCTGAGCTGCTTGATGTGACAGCCGGGGTGGCGGTTGATACCCCTAGGCTGGTGGTCATGGGGGATTTCAACCTGCCATCTGTCGGCGAAGCATCGGAGGCGGCTCGGGAGTTCATGGCCTCTATGATGGCCATGGACCTGACCCAATTAGTTCAGGGCCCTACACACACTGGGGGGCACACTTTGGATTTGATTTTTGTCTCTGGCCGGTGGTTGAATGACCTAGGAACAGGGGAGTTAGTCATTGAACCCTTGTCATGGTCAGATCATTCACTCCTTCGACTGGACTGCCGTTTAGCTACCCCCCCACCGCAGGGAGGCAGAGCCGACCAGGTGGTTCCGCCCCAGGCACCTGATGGACCCGGATAGGTTCCTGACAAAGCTTGGGCCATTACCCGAGGCGCTGGCTCACGCCCCGGCTGAGGAGCTGGTGGCTGGCTGGGATAGGGCGGCGGCTGGGGCTTTGGACCGTGTCATGCCTTTGTGGCCTCTGACCCGGTGCCGATCCCGAGTGGCCCCCTGGTTCTCTGAGGAGCTGAGGGAGATGAAACGCCGGAAAAGACGCCTAGAGAGTGGTTGGAGGGCCAGCTGTTCCGATTCTGACCGGACACTGGTACGGTCTTATATTAAGACCTACCTAGGGGCGATAAAGGCAGCAAAATCCAATTATTTTTCCGCTTTGATCGCGTCCACAGATAATCGCCCGGCCGCCCTGTTTAGGGTGACCCGCTCCCTACTTCACCAGGGAAAGCTGGAAGACCCTTTGCAGGGCAGGGCTGAGGATTTTGTCCAATATCTGCACGACAAGATCGCTCAGATTCGGGAGGGTCTGGACTCTGACTGGGTGGGTATAGATGGGGGGACAGAGGTGGGTCTTGTGAATGTCATCTGGTAAGAGTTTGACCCTGTGACTCCCGAGGACATGGACAGGATACTGGGTAGGCTTAGTGCTGCTACTTGTTTATTGGACCCGTGTCCCTCCTGGCTGGTGGTGGCCTCCCGGGAGGTCACACGAGGCTGGCTCCAGGGAATTATTAACGCTTCCTTGAGAGAGGGTTTCTTCCCAACGGCCCAAAAAGAGGCGTTGGTGAGGCCCCTCCTCAAGAAGCCTTCCCTGGATCCGGCTGTATTAGCAAACTATCGTCCAGTCTCCAACCTTCGTTTTGTGGCGAAGGTTGTTGAGAGTGTGGTGGCGCAACAACTTCCCCAGCACCTGGAGGAAGATGTCTATCTGGATCCGTATCAGTCGGGCTTCAGGCCTGGGCACAGTACGGAAACGGCATTGGTCGCATTGGTTGATGATCTCTGGAGGGCTCGGGACAGGGGTTGCTCCTCTGTCCTGGTCCTATTAGACCTCTCAGCGGCTTTTGACACCATTGACCATGGTATCATGCTGCGGCGGTTGGAGGGGCTGGGAGTGGGGGGCACTGTGTTGCGATGGTTCTCCTCCTTCCTCTCTGACTGCTCGCAGTTTGTGCTGACAGGGGGGCAGAGGTCAACCCGGAGGCACCTCACTTGTGGGGTGCCGCAGGGGTCGGTCCTCTCGCCCCTTCTGTTTAACATCTATGTGAAGCCGCTGGGTGAGATCATCCGTGGTTTTGGGGTAAAGTACCATCAGTATGCTGATGATACTGGGTTGTACATCTCTACCCTGGATCACCCCAATGATGCCCTTAACGTGATGTCCCAGTGCCTGGAGGCCGTGCGGATCTGGATGGGGAGAAGCAGGCTCAGACTCAACCCTTCCAAGAGGTTTCCGGCGCCCCGTTATAGCCAGCTGGTTCCATCGCTGACTATCGTGGGCGAGATTTTGGCTCCCACAGAGAGGGTTCGCAACTTGGGTGTCCTCCTGGATGCGCGGCTGTCGTTAGAAGATCATGTGTCGGCCGTGGCCAGGAGGGCTTTTTATCAGGTTCGCCTGGTTCACCAGTTGCGTCCCTTTCTGGATCGGGATGCCTTGTACACAGTCACCCATGCCCTTGTTTCCTCCCGTCTGGACTACTGTAATGCTCTCTATATGGGGCTCCCCTTGAGGACCTCCCGGAGGCTGCAATTAGTGCAGAATGCGGTCGCGCGGGTGATTATAGGAGCGACACAGCACACCCATGTAACACCTCTCCTGCGCGAGCTACATTGGCTTCCGGTGGTCTTCCGGGTGCGCTTCAAGGTGCTGGTTACCATCTTTAGAGCGTTCCATGGCTTCGGGCCTAGGTATTTACGAGACCGCCTGCTGCTACCGATAGCCTCCCACAGGCCAGTATGCTCCCACAGAGAGGGCCTCCTCAGGGTGCTGTCGGTCAAACAATGTCAGTAGAATTAAAGAAGGAAATTTCCACAGAAACGTTAGCACTCCATGTGCAAACCGCAATAATAAATAATTAAACAATTTTTCAAAAGTGCATGTGCCTCTTATTTCCTTTAGCCAATATTGACATACAATAAATCCAATTTACAATTTATACAAATTCATCATCGGCGCAGTACAGCACTACAGTTCCAGGTACAATACAGATAATATTTAATTTATTTCTTCACGTTTATTCCTTCTTCTCTCTTCACTAATTACTCTCCACTTCTTCCCATCGGTGATAAGACATCCGGACTGGTGAGTAGATAACACCATGCTCAATCTGGGGCCGGCTACGAACGCAGATTTCGTGCCACCTTCTTCACGCTACTAACGAATATGCGTACCTACTAACCAGGAGGAGAGGGAAATGTGTTGGTGATGTCTATCCGTGAGGTAATTCAGATGGCACGCTCCTGAAGAAGGTGGCACGAAATCTGCGTTCGTAGCCGGCCCCAGATTGAGCGTGGTGTTATCTACTCACCAGTCCAGATGTCTTATCACCGATGGGAAGAAGTGGAGAGTAATTAGTGAAGAGAGAAGAAGGAATAAACGTGAAGAAATAAATTAAATATTATCTGTATTGTACCTGGAACTGTAGTGTTGTACTGCGCCGATGATGAATTTGTATAAATTGTAAATTGGATTTATTGTATGTCAATATTGGCTAAAGGAAATAAGAGGCACATGCACTTTTGAAAAATTGTTTAATTATTTATTATTGCGGTTTGCACATGGAGTGCTAACGTTTCTGTGGAAATTTCCTTCTTTAATTCTACTAAGTTTAGCAGAAACGGCCATTCATTACTGATCAAACAATGTCGGCTGGTGACCCCCAGGGGGAGAGCCTTCTCTGTCAGGGCACCTGCCCTCTGGAATGAATTGCCCCCGGAGATACGTATAGTCCCTGACCTACACACCTTTCGCCGTGCCCTTAAGACGTTATTATTCCAACAAGCGGGGCTGGCCTAAATGTGTTTTAATTGAGTTGTCCTGTTTCTGAGTTAAACTATTTAATATGTTTATATTTTATATTCTTATTGTTTTATATTTGTATGTTTTATTTTTGCTGTACACCGCCCTGAGTCTTTCGGGAGATGGGTGGTATAAAAATTCAATTAAAGTAAAGTAAAGTAAAGTAAAGTAAAGTAAAGTAAAGTGTATCTTATTATCTGTACACCAATTTTTCAATTTATAATAATGTACCATATTTCTTAATAGGCAATGGTTGACTTATTTTATTGGTAATTTCTCACACCTTATTAGGTCTTTCCATTGTTCTCAATACCAAGAAGTTACAATAACTATATCAAATGTAGAGAGATAGATACTGGTAACATGATAGCATTTCCCCTCCAACTTATGTTACAGCTTTTCCAAAACTATGATATGATTATCCTTAACAAAATTAACTTACTGAACATGAGAACTGTTTCTGCACAGAAAATTCACCTTACTACAGCACTAAGCTGAAATCTTCGTAATATATAGTATGCTCCAAAGATGATGGGATTGGATTCCAAATTCATTTAATGCTTGTCTACACATACTAATAAGTCACTTTTCATGACTCTTAGGATTTCCAAATGACACATCTCCTTTAAAATAACACAGCAGTGTATCCAATGCACATCTCACTATGGTTAAGGTGAAACAGCCTCCTCAGTTGGACTGTTCCTGGCTGCAAAGTGCCTCCCACCCCAGTGATTCTTGGAATAGCAGTGGAGTGGGCCAGAAATAGACTCTGACTGGGACAGAACCCTCAGAGTATGAACTGAAGAAGCCAAGGACTGCCTGGGGGAGTAGATCAGGGGTCTTAGGTGATGCCCAGCACAGCATTAATAATAATAACAACATTTATTTATATACTGCCCTTCAGGACAACTTAATACCACACTCAGAGCAGTTTACAAAGTGTGTTATTATTATGCTCACAACAATCCTCATGACAGTCTGTAACTCACGAAAGCTCATACCCTAGCACAAATTTTGTTAGTCTTATAGGTGCTACAAGAGCCCCGTGGTGCAGAATGGTAAGCTGCAGTACTGCAGCCTAAACTCTGCTCACAACCTGAGTTCGATCCTGGCAGAAGCCGGGTTCAGGTAGCTAGCTCAAGGTTGACTCAGCCTTCTATCCTTCTAAATGAGTACGCAGTTTCCGGGGGTAAAGTGTAGATGACTGGGGAAGGCAATGGCAAACCATAACAAAGTCTGCCAAGAAAACATCATGATGCGACGTCCCCCCATGGGACAGTAATGACTTGGTGCTTGCACAGAGGACTACCTTTACCTTTATATGTGCTACTGGACTTTTGCTCTTTTCTACTGCTACAGACAAACTAACACAGCTACCCATATTGACAATCACCCTGTGAGGTGGGTGGGGCTGAGAGAGTTCTGAGAGAGCTGTGGCAGAGCCAAGGTCACCCAGTTGGCTTCAAGCAGAGAAGTGGGGAATCAAACCAAGTTCTACAGATTAGAATCCTGCCACTCACCACTACACCAAACCAGACAAGACCCAGAACCCCTGGACTCTGAGATCTCATTGAGGGGCCTGCCCAGAAGCCACACCTTGAAAGGAAACTGCCAGCTAGCCAGACTCTGAGGCAGCTTCCCCTCTTCCCTGAGATTCCAGACCACCAGCCCTCCAGCTTCTCCCCACACTCAGTGAGACTGGTGGAGGCAGCTGGCCTGTGAAGAGGCATCACAACAGCAAAGAAGCATCAGGTTTGCAAACCCATGTGTCTGGCTGTTAATAAGCCTAATGAGCTCTGTAGTATGTAGTTCCATACGGAATCAGGCCTCAATCAAGTCCTAGCTGCATGAAGAAGTCACAGGCCTAAGGCACAAAATCTCTTTTATAGAAATTACATAGTACCTCCCACTGTTTTTATACTATAATGTGCAATCAGATAACAAAAGTCCTTCAGAAAATTCCACTTCTGTTTTGGTTTTGGTTCTGGTTCATCCTTATTCTAGGAGCACTTCATCAAATGCCTTCTTCCTTTACAATTCCTTTAGGTGCCAACTCAGTAGGCAAAACATATTCTTTTCTTCCCTACCCAGGACTACATTTGTGACAGGAGTACCACTGAAGGATCAATCTAGGGATCTGTTTACAATAACAGCATGGTTCATAGAACAAAGCCCTCACAAAAAGCCCAGCCTGTTTCTTCCCCTCAGCTATCTTCTCTCCCGTGACAATAGTGGAGTTATTCCCCAAATAAAGTGGAAGGAAAGGCAGGACATTTCTTGATCTATGAGATGGAGCCTGAAGTAATGGGAAGGAGATGGTGAAATTTGTGGGAGAGCACTTGTATGAAAGTAGCAGTGATAATCTTTTTTTTTCTCAATGGGAGGTTTTAAAATGTGCAACAACTTGGAAAGTTTGTCCAAATGTGGCAGTGGCCACCAAATAACTTGCTGTCATGCAACATACCTGGGCCTAGTGACAAACAGCAGATAAGTTGAATGGGCTACTTGCTACTGTGCAATTTGTTCAACTTGGTCAGGCCTAGCTGCAGCCACCAAACCACTCACTATCACAATGCACCCTGTCCAGGCAGCTGTCACCATGCAACTCACCCAGATTATTTGTCACTATGCAATTTGTGCTGCAGCCATCTGAGTAACTTGCTACCACATTATTTTTACAGCTTGGCTGGACTGTTTCTGGAGTGAAAGAGCTGTCAGGAAGGGAAAGAAGGAAAGCTGAAGACTAGGAGATAGTAAAAAAAGGTAGGGTTTTTAGTAATTCCTAGAAGCTACTGACATGACTTTGGGGGAAAAATGGAAGTGATGTCAGTCCTCTCTAGGAATCAGTGGAAACTCCTAAAGTTTTCTGCAATTCCTAGAGTTTCTGGCAATTCTCCATAGAGTTTCTGGCAATTTTCTGAGAGGCATGACTTCACTTCCAGGTTTTCCCCAGAAGTGATGTCACATTGTAGGTCTGGTTGCCATTTCACTTTTTTTCTTTCTGACACTGCTCTGAGTGGTGGGCCCCATGTTCGACCAACAAGATCACACAAAGTGTCATTCTTCCTGACTGTGGAATTTCCTTTCCCTGGAGGTTTGTCAAGCCCTGAGTTCAAGTTTTACTGAAGCAGTTTTGTTTGGGCTGGTTCTTGGAAAGAAACATATATCCCTTCTTTGTTACCTATTCATTTTATGAACACAACTCCTACCTTAAAAATACAGTATGTGTTGTTAACGCTAGCAATCTGTTTCAAAGATTACCATTGAACAACTTCACACATAACCTAGGATCATCATACATTTTATATCATATCCTCCCTATAATCCAAATTCTGTGGTAGTTATTATTGCATTTTTCTCATTACATCTTAATTTCCAGATTTTCTAGAAGCAACAGTATTCAAAATAGTTCAGCTAAGAGCAGAAATGTGTCATGGGAAGATCATGCATAGAGCTCAGAGGCCTGGCCACGTGAGCACTGAAAATTTAAGTCAACTTCCTGCTGAGGTAAAAAATGTTAAGCATAGATTAGTTGCACCGTTTCAGATGTTTCTGTATTATTCTGAGAGATAAAAATGTGACTTGTCTTTTAAAATGTACTAGAGATTAATTGAAATCCAATCTGTGCACTAAATTATGTATAATGCCTATGTGGAAGCATCACACGGAACTACCATTCTGATATTCTTTCCCACTTCGCAATAAACTTGTTAAGAAAGCAGTTAACAGTATAGAAGCAGCAGTCTGAAAATTAAACGTATCTCAGCAAAGGGTCTTATGATCTAAATGACCTTCCTATAAATACTGTCTGCCACAGCACATCCATTATAGGCTGTTTCTTCTAGGCTACTGGATAATCAAGATAGCTGTTAAAATGGGTGCAAAACCATGTTTCGAAGGATACCAGTGGTAAGGCTGGTATAAGTTGTGAAACCCTTGCATAGCTATTAGCACCTAACTGCATGCTAAATATGTTAAACTTTCTGAAACTTTCTGACAGCAAAGAGAACAGCTGAATAACATTATTTCACACACAGTGAAAGGTAGGGAATTGAAGAGTGCAAATAACACAGGCAAGTCCCTAAGCATAGCCCAAAAAAACTTGGGGGCATAGGAATCCCTTGGCATTTGGCATCCTGCCTGTAATACCAGAGTCTGAGAATGCAGCTAGCTTGGAAACAGCCCCAGTGCTCTTTTGTGGAATTCATGGTTGCTGGCATTATATGCAATTAATCGATCTGTTTCTGTGATGAAACCCTTCTGAAGTGTGTACGCTAACCTTCTTATAAATGCTATCTTCCCAAGCATGTCTGTTAGGTGCCGTGTCTTAGAGGCCAATGTATCTCTGATATATTCACAGCTGCTCTACAGCCCAGGGTCTTCTTCTTTCTCATATCCAGTGAGCTATTCTCCCACCCCACCCCTTTCTATTAAAAAGAAAGATGAAAGGAGCAAGAGGGGGAAGTAGCCATCCTTTCTTCTTTGATAGATGATCACAATTTGCTTGTTGGCTGCACTGAGCAATGAAATCCTGGAGCCCAGCTGGCTCACATTCACTCTGCAGTTATGAGGAATAATTACAGCAGGTCTAGTGTGCACACAGAGTAGTGCTACCTTTAAAAAGGTTATTGAAGCTAGACAAACAAACCAGTCTGTGCCTTCTCTTGGTATAATCGTCACCCCATCCTGACTATCTCCATTTCTCGGATGAAAAAGCAGTCCAAAGAGATTGTACTGTCTTATAACTGGCTGCAGCTTCCCTTTAACTCAGCCGCCTTAGGAAATCATCTTCTGCATGCTCATTGATTTCTCATATTTATCAAAATATCCTTAATCAATCCAACTCCTTTATTCCTGTGGACGTTCCCCCCCCAAGACCTTCCACGCTCCCACCAGCAGCCCTGCTCTCCTAGAAGGTCTCCACTGCTGACCTTGTGATTTATGAGGCCCAAGGGAGAGCAAGGATGAGTTGCTTTCCCTCCTTGCCTGGGTAATCTGAACAGCAGCAGAACAGCAGCTGTTTCTTTCACCCCTTTCTGCTCTTGTTCTTACTTGCCAAAAGGAAGGAACTGGCCTGTGCAGAAAGTAGCACGGGTTGCAAGAGATCTAGAGGTCCTCCAAAGAGCAGATTTAGAAGCTAACAGCCAATCTGCCTGCACTTACAACTGCTTTGCAAGATCTTCTGTTTTCTCCCACCACCTCAGATTCCAGAAAGAAAAGTTTTTTTTTTAAATGAAGGCTTAGATCTCAATGCCACAAGTAACTGATTCTGATTAGATTGGTACAATGCATGCTACAGAGTTAATTATATATATAGACACACACACACATATATACATACATACATACACAAAATTTTATATATAATATTATATTAAAAGTAGAGCCATGCTTTAACCTAGAAGTTGTTGCAGGCAACAGTACTGTTAATGCTGTCACAACAGTTTGACTCCACATGTTTGCATAATATCAAATTCAACAAATTCTAGTGCACTGTGTTCATGACTTATACCCAAAAAAGCTGAACCACATCCTCTATTCTGATGAGTCTAAGGGAGCTGATAATTCATCTAAAACTTAGCTGTGCCTCAACATTCTTGCCCTTGAAGCAAGGAAACAATTTTGTTTTCAAGAACACTGTAGAGCTGAATTAAAGTTTGTAAAGTGCTAAAAACAGATGAAACATGAGCACTGGCCCTGTGAATAGGGGAAAGGGCAATCACTTAACTTTAATTCCCTGCCTATAAAAAGGGAACAGTGACCTGTGGGCATAAATGCAATCCCATTTGTAAAGGATGTCACAACTGATAAAGGAATGATGTATGATAGTGATCATGATGATGATGGCAGTGATGCTTATTCCTCTGAGCAGCAGCGTGCAAGAGCGCCTAACCTACCAGCCTCTTCTGCCCTGTGACAGGTTATATGGCAAATCGGAAAAAGCAAACCACAAACCTACAGTAATAACAAAAGCCAAATCAGATCTAGAATGACTGCTGCTTCTCAGCTTATCCATTATAATTTTTATATTATTTACAGCTCTGCCCTTGTAATGAGAGTGCCACAGGTTAACCTCACCCACCCCATTTTCATAGTTTTTTTGGACTTCATTTCAGAAACCAACCTAATGAACTATGAATGTGGTTAATTAAAGAACATTTCTATCTTAAACACAAGCAATTCTCCTCCACTCCCACCCCACATATATGAACTAAGGAACAGTTCTTATTTTAAACCTGGCGTAAATCAGCATCACTCCAATGAGTCCAGTTGGAGAGACACAGACTTACTGCGGGTGCAGGCTGAGATCAGTACTTACTTTCAGAGAATACGCCAAGGCAATGAAACCCAGACAGCAGAAATTGAGGTATACAAAGTTGAAGATGGACCAGAGATAGTAATCGTTCACCTCGGTGGTGTCTGGGTAGATTTCAATCACCGTGGTGGGATTAGTCATTGTCTTCTTCTCTACAGAGTGTTTGCATTGGATCGGTGGCCGTAGGCTATCCCCTTTGCAGGTCTTGGTCTCCATGAGGCAAACAGCAGAAGAGGGAGGCAGGACAGGTGATCCCTGCTGCACAGGAGGTGTCTTGGAGATGCAAGCAAAGCACCCCTGCTGGGGCACGTGGGGGGGTCTTCGAGTCCAAAAGGCCCCGTCAAAGAGACATGGAGGGCCCAAGGGAGGTTCCTGTGATCTCTCCGTGGTGGCAGCACCCAGTTTACCCAACTATATCCCAGCAAAGTGTGGTCGTCTGAGAAAGATGGGGAGAAGGAAGGCAGGGAAGGAAGGAGAAAAACAGAATGGAGATGCAGGAATCAGAAAAGGCACAGGGAAGAAAATGAGGAACGGGAAGAGGGTGGGATTTTCAGGCAAGAAAGGAAAAGAGAGAGGACACTGTTTACACACACGAACCACAAAGGAGTATTCTCTGGCACACTGAGCAGTCATGAATGCATGCAGCAGTGTAACAGTTCCTGGTCTGCCTGCAGCTGGGTGCCCCAGCTCCCTCCCGCAGTATGCTTGACTTCTCCCCATCCCTCCCCCCCCCCAGGACAGCCCCAGAGTTCATTAACATAGTGGAGGAGGCCAAGAGCTCCAACACGTCCACCACACACGCTTCCTCGCCCAGTTCTTCCCCATGGCCACCTTCTTGCACTCATCCCTGCCAAAGTCCTTTGCGGTATTGTCTGACAACAGCTCACACGCTCTCTCTCTCTCTCTCTCACTCACTCTCTCTCACACACACACTTCCTTTGTACTGTCATCCTTAAAAGGAGAAACACTTCCAAAGAAGAGAGCGGCGACTGGGATTGCAGCGAGTTCCCAGAGTGTCCCGGCGCGACCCTCCCCACCTCTCGATGCGACCCTTCTCATCCCCTCGGTCCATCTGTTCATCGGAGCCCGCCTGAGCCCCGTCCCGCGCCAGGCTCGAAGCTGCTTGCTGGAGCGGGGTGGGTGCCTCGGAGATTCAAGCGAGTCTGTTGCTGGAACGGGCAGCACAGCTGCGACAGACCTGCCCTGCCCTGCCTCGCCTGTCTCCGGCTCGCTCTTGCTCCGTATTTTGCTGAGTCCTCATCTCCACAGGATTCCTGGTGTAATTGACTTTCCCTTCCCCCCTTTCACCTGTCAGCAGTTTTCCCGTTTGGACAATGTCGCGGTCAGGGGTGACTGTAAGAAGAGCAGCAGCAGGCGGGAGAAGCCTGAGAGAAGCTCCCCCCTCTTCTTTTCCCTCCCATCCCGTCAGCTTCGCAATTAGGAGAAAGCGCCTGCCTGTAGCCCAGCGTCTAACCGTCCTTCCATCCATCCATCCATCCATCCATCTCCGACCGGAGGAAAAAAGCGGGCGGAGAGGCTACTTACAAGGAGGGAGCCAGCGAGTCGCTGCATCTCCAGCTCAGACAGCACCGCCTCCGGCTCCTCTTCTTAAACAACTGGAGTCGGGGGAGGGGAGGGGGAGAGGTCAACTGACACCCCCCACCCACCATCCCAGTCAGATCATGGCACGGAGGCACACACTGGCGCTTCCGAAAGCCTGGCCGGCTCTATTTTGCCGGCCGTTTGCTCCCTCCTCCCCTCCCTGGCGGCTGCCCTCCTGGCCTCAAGCGCGCGGGCGCGGGCGCGCACCCGACCCCCATCCCCTGGCAACCCCCTGTTTGCCCCTACCTGCTGGAAACGCGGCCGCCTCCTGCACCGCGGGGCGGACATCCTCGGGCCACGCGTGCTCGACGCGCGAAGAAAGAGTTTTTCAGGAGCGCCATGGAGGCCACTTCTGGGAAAGGCGGCTTTGTGAGGAGCCAGCCGCTGGTTGAGGCCAGGCCTCGACACGCTCACGGAGACACCACACGCGCGCACACGCCGGAGAAATGGCATGCCACAAAGCTGCGTGGCCCACAGGCTCAGCCACCCCACCCCCTTCAGCGGAGGGAGAGCGCGGCCAGGGCAGTATTCAGTGCTGACGCTCAGCAGAGCGCCCAGGGGCAAGGAGCGCTCTATGCTCCAGTCATGAGGAAGGGATAGAAATAAGATAAATATTGAGTGCAGACTGTGCAGACACGGAGAGAGGCCGATCTGCAAACATCCAACATTTCCTCTGGATGGGAATACAGGGGGAAATTCAAAAAAAGGGAGGGAAATAGTGTTAGGCTTGGGAGCTGGAACTTTGTGCTGGAAGATTAGGAGATAAAGGTCTTGTAAAACAAAACAGTACATTGGACAAGGCTCTTTTCACAGATCCACGCTCAGTGAGTTGGTAGATGGTACTCCACACACACCCCTGTCAGTTTTTTTAACATGCTGCCAACATTTATTTTATTTTACAAATTCTCTATACAGCTTTGTAGCCAAAAGCTCTCAAAACACAAGCAGTAACAATAAGAACACAAAGCATTACTTAAATTTAAAACAACAGACTGTAGAAAATTCCAGTTCTACTGTTTTGTATCAAATACCCAGCAAAAAACAAACAAAAAAGAAAATAGTACACACAATCTACTTGCTCTTGGAAAGAAGAAAGCAAGGGGAACAAGTGAACAGCCTGGGAAGTAATGTCCATAATTTTGTGCCATCTAATGAAAATACCATACTCCTGATGGATGCCAAAGTTGCATCCTCTTAAGCTGAAAACTTGAGCAGGATCTTGTTGACAGACCTTAAAGAGTGGAAAGGTTTGCACAAGAATGGATGTTCATCCAGGTACCTTATGTTGGCAATGTAGGGTAAATAAGTAAATAAGTAAAGCAGAGCAATTCATGGAGCACAGCTAAGCATTTGTGCATGCATACTGATGAGGCAATAAACTCACACAGAGTCCACTTACTTTATTAAAGAAAATAAGAGTCCTTTTATTTAGGAACTCCACTCAGAATAGAAAAGTGGAGAGATAGAATCTAATCTATCTAAGCTAGGATGCTGGTGGATACAGGGAACAAGCCCTGTGTCCTCCGAGAACAAGTGTACAAGTCCTTCACTTCTTACACCTTAGACCCAAACCAATTGTGATTTTAAAGCTAGCATTTTGAATTCTGTTTGGAAACATACAGAAAACCCATGTGGTTAACTAAGCAAAATTTTGATAAGCTTCTTCCTGCTCATCCCTAACAGTAGCCAGGCAGCCCAAGACATATGTCTCTGCTAATCTCCTATCAACATCATCTTTGGGTTTTTGTTTTTGTTTTTTTACTTTGAGCTGCAGTTTATTCACCTTCATCCAATACATTATAATGCTTGGACAGAAACAGCTAGAGGATCATCAGCCAATTGATGACACCATGCACCAAATATCTCTGAGAGGTTTCATATAGGAAACAGAGTGGAGCCCTAAGTAACACGGGACAATGACTGAAAATAACATTAGTCTCCTAACAATGCAACAAGGTAGTGCCTCATAAACCTAACTCCACTAAGTGGTATCGAAAGCTGCTGAGAGGCCCAGGAGAATTAACCAAGTCACTCTCCTCTTGCCACCTCCCACAGAGGATCAATCAGCAGCCAGAGCAGTTTGCGTCCCAAAATTAGGCATGAAGCCCTGTGCTTGCCTGATTATTACAATAAGAGAATGCTACTGGCAAAATTAGTAGTATGAAAAGTCCTGATACATTCCAAATCAAATCTAAGTATCAGAGGTAAACAAAAATCAAGTGTCAACTCTTCACTTGTTAGCTTCATAACTGAACACTCTGATGAGATTTTCTTATTACAGTTATATTTTACCCGTCTTTTAACATGGAACTCAAGGCAGTACAATTAAGAGTTCATAGGAAGTCTCCTGTCCAGGCACTTCCATGTAAGTACCTGCTTAGCTTTAGTGTAGGTTGTTGTGTTTTCTAATTACAATGTGAAATATTGTTCTTTTCTTATAATGTGAGATTACATTTATATTGTAAATTTGAGGGTAATGTCAGTCACAGGTATTCATTGTGCCCTCAACTTTTACTTATTCCTTGGATTTTTTAATGCATTTTAAGATCACTGTCAATGTATTGGTATTCTTCTCAAATAATGGTGGTACATCTCTCCAGTTCAAGGACCGTTTTGCTGGAGCAAGAGGCTCTTCTGCCAGAGCAAGTGCCACTTACCATGGGAAGGAGGCTCTTTAGGCTACAAAAAGTCTCATACACTGTGTGGAGAAATGCCTTCTTTATGTGCCATACTAAGTTGAATGGTAGGATACAGCTCACTGTGCCTTCGTTGTTTTTTTTCAATAATCCTATAGATAAATGTCTTTCTAGTAACATTTTAGTCTGTTTGAAAGCTATGCCGATTTTGAAATATTCCACCTGATACCATCAACTATGACCTTCTGTTGAATTTTATATCCAAAGATAAATTATTGCACTGATTTTTACAGTTCTACCAGAGTTCTGCTTTTTTTTAATCATATCCTTCCTCCAAGGGGCTCAGAGTGCTATGGCATCATAACAACACTTTGAGGTAGACTAGGATGACAGTCCCATTGAAGTCAGTGGAATTTACTTCTATGTGCATGGGATTGCACTGTGAGCATCACAGCAGAGTAGGAATATATAAATATGCACTGTATCTATGTATTTATTTTTTAGACCAGGCAGTCTAATTTATTGGCTTTGGCTTTGAAGCTTCTAGTATTACATATATGCCTGTGGTCAGTGCCTTTGCTTTGAGGACACAGATCATTTAGTTCATCACCCCTTGAATCACCTTGAATCCGATGCTCACAGTACCTGTCAGCTTCCTCCTAGATGTCTGCTCTGTTGCCTTTTTGATTTTCAGCGCTGAAATCAACTAGTTCCCCATGAACCAAAATATTCTCCCAATGCCCAATAAATTTTAAACTTTCTTCCTGACACCATCATCCTACCAACACATTAAGATCCTGAAAGCTTTGATTGTCCAGCTATATGCATGGAATAGAATTCTCAGTCGTGGTGCCTTGGAATTTCTGGAGTTCAGCACCTAAAACTGTGCCCTTGCGGTAAGACATATCAACCTGCATGTAAATAGATAACAATTGTTTGAACTTATATCAGATAAACTGTGGCCATAGAAGAAATCATAGGAAGAGAAGAGATAAATATTTGGAGATGTCCCCCAGTTTTAATATCCCCATTTTTGAGGCCTGAATAGGCTAATGTCCCAATCTCCCTTTCTTGCCCCTTAAATACTTTCAGCATTCCATGCCTCTCAGACTTTGGAAAGGGACACGGTAGGTAGGGGATACTTCTTTTGGTTAATTTTACCAAGTCTTTTCACATACCCAGGAAGTACTTCAAATGTGTAGAATGGCTTATCTTGTCTGACGATGGCCTGATTTTGCTGCTTTCATGATCAGAGTGAGCCACCCACTTCAGTATTAGATATTATAAACTAAGGTCCACAAGTAATTGTGGGTGGAATGATTTGGAAATCCATTCCCAAATCTTCCCCTCCAAGATTTTATCAGTGGCTTGAGCAGGCTAATTTCCTCATCTTTCTCTGGTCCCCTGCCCACCTTGATTTTGAACTACTTTCAACATTCTGTGCTTCCTGGAGTATGCTCTGTTCTCATTAGGCCATTGTTTTCTTTTTGGTTAATTTACAATATCACGTTTTTCTCATATCTAAAGAGATCACCATATATATAGAAATCACTTCCTTTTATGTCTCTTACTTGGTTTTGCTGCTTTCATTATTGGCATAAGAAGAAATCACTTTACTATTTGATAGAGTAAAAATAAAAGAGCATTTCTGGAGACTTCAACTGGATAAGCAGGGCTACTGCTAGATAAGCAGGTGGCAGCTGTGGCCAGGAGTGTCTTTTACCAGCTTCATCTGGTTAGCCAGTAGTGGCCTTTCCTGGACAGAAAAGAGCTGGCCATGCGGTGCATGCCTCGGTAGATTAGATTACTGCAATGCACTCCGTGTGGGAATGCCCCTGAAAAATATTCAGAAACTTCATTTGGTGTAGAATGCTGCGGTCAGGATGTTAACTGAAGTGGCTCATAGGGACCATATCACTCCAGTCTTGGCCCATTTACACTGAACTGCAGTTTGTTTTTTTTGACACAATTCACAGTACTGGTGTTAAAGCCTTGTATGATTTATGACCAACATATCTGAAGGACCACCTATGAGCCCCACTGACCACAGTGGTTGTCTTCAGAGGACCTGCTTTGGGTGCCCCTACTTTCTGAGATTAGACAAGTGTCAACCTAGGAGAGGGTGTTCTTGGTTGAGGCACCAATGCTCTGGAACTCTCTCTCCAGGGAGATTCGTCTGTCCCCTTTTGTTGCTATCTTCTGCCAGCAGGTAAAGACTTTTTTTGGTTTCATTTGGCATACCCTCAGTGATCCTTCATGCCCAAAGTTTTAATTCTAACTGTTGTTTTTATGTCTTTGTATGTTTTAAAAGCTTTGGGTTTAACTGTTTTAATGATGTGTTTTGGTCGATTTTAATGGTTTTATAATGTGATTTTAGTAGGTATGTTTTAATTTGTTAGCTGCCTTGGTGACACAAGAGCAGAAAGGCAGGAGATAATTTTTTTTAAGGCAAAACAGTCTGGCCAAACAAGCTTTACCAATAGTTCTAGAAGATCTTTAGAACCATTGACTCTAGTTCCCAATTCATTGAGGAAACTATTCCTCAAATAACTCAAATATATCTAGTTGCAGCATAGTTTCTGTGATCCTCAGATTTCTAGAAGGCTAGAGTGGAATTTGGTTGGTAAGTGGGGCTATATTTTGAAGTTTTATCGTTGCTTATTTATACATGCATAACACCCTTGTGGTTCTCACTTTATTACTTACCTTTTCTGGGCAGCAAGCATGATGAATTTGAAGAATGAGCTGGTTTAAATAATTTTGATGAAAACCTTTAATAGTAATCTCTATGCTAGTGCAACATAGCAGGTAGTACAGCACCTTGGAGACCCATGTTCAAATTATCTTCAGTGGAGGGAGGGCATGTGTAGGTATCTATCTCTTAGCTAAATGTAATGCATATGGCTATTATGAGACTAAAGCAGGATGATAATGCTATGTATACTACCCCAAGCTCCTTTGAGGAAAGGAATACGAGGAAAGATGTTGAGCTAGTTCTGGTGAAGCCTTACTGGTGGGGATGGTGGCTGTCAGGTCCGGTGGTGGAGAGGTGGCCAGGACTTGGAGGGGTGTGCCAGCACGGGGGATCCTAGCAGTGGCCACGTGGGCCTCCTGCAACTCTTCAGGATCAGTTGGGGGGCTCCTCAGGGGGTCCCGACTCAGGAAGTGCCTCCTTGGGCAATGGGTTGGGTCACGGTGACCAACCTCAATCAAACAGGATGCAGGGCAGAGGCTGTAGGAGTCCCACGGGGAGTCCCACGGGGTGATTCTTCCCTGGTCCACTCTCGTGAAACAGGGCCCTTAGGCTCAGTTTCCTTATTATGAGGATCCCCATAAGGGGTCTGGGGAGTGAGGAATGGCCGGTGCATGCCCAGTCAGGGGCTGTCAGTCCACCTCACTCCCAGGTGGCAGGGTATGATTCACACAGTGGTGTATACCCACGTGGCATCCCATTGACTGTCATCCCATGGTCCCCCCCCCCTCAGCAGGGGTCTGAGGGTGTGTGTGGATCATCGGCTTGGCAGGCGGGTCAGCCGATGCTCGGATCTGTGCCATATGCGTGCCTTTGCTCCCTGAACTGTAATCTCTCTTTTTTTAAAAAAAAATTTATTAGGTGAGTACAAATTACAAATATAATTTCCAATTAAAAACCTAAATAGCCATTTTCGCCCACCCTTTCCCTCCCCCCCTTTTCAAAGACTTCCAACAGCTTTCCAACCCATATCTTATTCTATAATATACTTATCTATTCTCTCTGTAAGTTATTGTCTCCTAATCCCTTAATAAACTAAGTAATATCCATTAAAATCAAATCTATTTATAACATTAAACTTAACAATAATTAAAACTTCACTTTAACTGGTAAAGATCCCTATCCCTAACAGTTTCCCCAATTAATAACTTTCAAATTGCCATAATTTCCCCATTACGTCCCACTTTTTCTCCAAATACTCCTTCAATTTCCCCCAGTCCTTAAAAAATTCTTCAGAATTCTGGTCTCTCAGCCTTCTTGTCATTTTGTCCATTTCTGCCATGTACAGCAACTTTTGTATCCACTCTTCAATAGATGGTATTTCTTGCACTTTCCATTTCTGCGCATATAGTGTTGTTGCCGCTGTTGTCATGTAAAATAGCAATGTTCTATGTTGCCTAGGAACATCTTCCATATTTAAGTTCAGTAGCAGGAGTTCTTTATTACTGAAATCTGCAGACTCTCATTTATCATTTCTAATATATCTCCCCAGTACTGCCTAGCAACCTCACAAGTCCACCACATATGATAAAATGATCATGATTTTTACATTTCCAACGCTTATCAGACATCTTGGCATTTCCATAAGCTATTTTCTTTGGCGTCAAGTACCACCTATAAATCATCTTAAAAACGTTTTCCTTAATGCTGGTACAAGTCGAAATCTTCAGTGTATTTTTCCACAAATACTCCCGTGCGTCCATTGTTATATCTCTTTGACGATTTATAGTCCATTTCACCATCTGGACTTTGACAGTTTTGTCTCTCCCTGAACTGTAATCTCAATAAAGTTGTGGCCTCTTTACCTCCACAACTTTTGCCATGCCCCCTCCCCGCTCTCCTCCCCCACTCAGCACTCGCCTACAAAGATGTATGTAACAGTAGAAGAGCAAGATCCAGGTCCAATAACACCATAAAGACTAATTAGATTTCCAAGGTATGAGTTTTTGACAGCTTTGACTCCTAACAGCTCATACCTTGGAAATCTAGTTGATCTTTAAGGTGCTATTGAACCTGGATTTTGCTCATGTATAGAATGGTGCTCTTTAAACATTTACTGAACAGCAGCCACACTGGGAAAGTTATACAAAATTGAGCTTCTAATGGAAAAAGAAATACATAACAGATAATCCTGGTTCCCCTTTCTCCTCTTTGAAATGTTCTGCTCTGAATCTCAGCAGTTGTATGTGCTTGTTTTCTGACTCCTGGGGGTATTTATGTATTTCCCCATCTCTTCCATGTATAGACTTTCAAACTCCACTCCACTTCCCATCTCAAAGGAAACTAATGATAAATCAATGAAGCGAGGGGGGGGGAGGGGGGAGACACATTCAGAGTTTTGAAAATAAAGTTTCCCAAACAGGAAAACATCGTTATCTTTACCTGAAATAGTTTCCATGGTTCATACAGAGCTAATCGAGGACCTTCAGTTCTCAATTTTCATGTAATATTCAGGAGAAAGGTACAGAAAAACATTTACAGCAGTCATCCCATGTAATATTTCCTGTTACTTAAGAAAAGTACAGGTACTAGAATCAACACATGCAGCAAGGATGCTATACTTTCAAAGCATGACAAAATGGTGAATTTTGCCCAGTGCAGCTTTTCCAACCATTGAAGAAGTTGCCCTTGCAATAATGTTATTCTCTGCCCCTAATAAATTCACAGGAGCCCTGTTCCATGTTGAATGTTGTGATCATCCTACTGGATTTGCTTTAGCAGGCTGACAACTAGTTGCTTGCCTTCTTTTCTGAACAGACCACAAGCACTAATGTTTATCAAATTTTATTTAACAGAAAAGCGTGTGTTCAATAGAAATCATTTCACTTTCCTCATTGGGTGTAGTACATAGGTGCAAGCTTTTGCTCCTGAACATCCCAGGGCACATTATATGTATTTCACACACACTGAGTGGTAAAGGGAAATAGGCCCTATTGAGTACATGGGGGAAAGACTATGGTCCTGTAAAGGGCTGAGGCTCTTCTGATTTTGTGTCAGCAATATGGTTCACATTAACCAAAACTTCTATTGGGAGCTCTCTTGGTCAAGCAAATTTGGGATCCCCCATGTCATTTTATGAATAATCATCAGGGCTCATTTATATTGTCAACGGCTTTTATGGCCGGAGAACATTAGTTGTTGTAGATTTTCCAGGCTGTATGGCCATGGTCTTGGCATTGTAGTTCCTGACGATTTGCCAGCAGTTGTGACTGGCATCTTCAGAGGTGTAGCACCGAAAGACAGAGATCTCTCAGTGTCAATGTGTGGAGAAGATGTTAACAGGTAATTTTGATCTACTCAGGAAGGTGGGTTTGGGCTGAGTCATCCTGTAAGAGTTTCCCAGGGTGTGGAATGCTAATGGGGGAAAGGCTGCTTCAGCACTTTGCCCCATGGTTCTCCATGCCGTCATGGTGCACCATTGGGCGCCGAGTCCTGTCTCCCCTCTACCAGTCCATGTAAGACATGGTGCTCAGGGAGCTGTCGGCTGCCAAAGGCCATACCATCCACTTCACGGCCGACCTCTGGAGCGGCTGCCATCATGGGTACCTTGCTGTCACCGCCCACTGGTGGCAACCAGAGTACCTCCGCCGCCCCAGGCCAAGAACTGTTCCCTGGAAAAAGGCACTATGTTTGACGCTGGGCTACAGGGTGGTTCTTCTCCAGGCCCGGGGGATGGATGATGTCCATACTGGGAAGAACGTTGCCACCACCGTGAAGGCACCTCTGAGGGAGTTGACAGCAGGGGCAGAAGGGTTTGTCCGTGGCTTCATGGTGACAGACACCAGAAGCAACATGTTGGCAGCCCTGAAAGAGACATCCCTCCCTGGCCTGGTGTGCATGGCGCACAAGCTGCACCTGGTGAAGAGGGACGTGCTCGGGCTTGGGAGTAGGGTTGCCAGGCCCCCTCAATCTCCCAGCGGGGGACAGGGGCCTGGCACTTACCTTTGTGGAGAGGGGAGTGCGTGCGCACAGAGCATGCGCACGCGCCCCCACAGGCACAATGACGTCACTTCGGGGGGTGACGTCATTGCATGGCCGGCCAATGCAGAACGCCCCCGAAACAGGCCGTTCTGCTGTGGATCGGGCCCGGTTTCGAGGTGCTGCAGAACGCAGGAGCGTTCCCGCGCTCTGAAGCGCCTCAAAAAAGGGCCCGATCCAAGCCGAAATGGGCCCATTTTGGGGTGCTGCGGAGCACAGAAGCGCTCCTGCGCTCTGCAGCTGCTGAAAACAGGCCCGATTTGCCATGGATTGGGCCTGTTTTGAGCCTGTTTTGCGCTCCACAGTGGCCCCAATTCAGGCCAAAACAGGCCTGATCCTGGCAGCTGCGGTGTACGGGAGCACGCCGCACTGCGGGGGAGCGCACAAGGAAGGTGCACCCCTCGCTGCTCAGGTAAGTGGGGGCGCGGTGTGGGGAGCAGGGGTGGAAGATCCCCCGCCCCCACCAGGGGTCTGGGATCCCTACTGGGGAGCAAGCCAAGGGACAGTTGGGATGAGGGAACCTGCTGGAGAGCTGCCGCTGCATCGCTTCCCACTTCTCCCACAGCATCAATTCTTCCCGTGAGCTCTTCCAGAGGCAGGGGGAGGGGGGACCCCGAGCACCAACTCTTTCAGGACCTGCCCACCCGTTGGAACTGCACCTATGACATGATATGTCGTCTGGCAGAGCAGAGGGGCCCATTTAAGGACATCCTGTCATCCACGGATGTTTTGAGGAGGGGAGAGGAGATGAGCCTCAGCTCCATGGAATGGAGAGTCCTTGCCCTGATGTTCTGGATGCTGAAACCCTTTTAGGAGGCCACCAAGCTCCTGTGCTCCTACGAGGCCAGCCTGGGTCAGGCCATTCCCCGGTTTCATGGGCTCGACCAGTTCCTGGCCAAGGAGCTCAAACACGAGAAAGAGCTGCTCCCAAGGGTCCAGGACTTTGTGAGGAGGATCCAGGTGTGCATGGCCAAGCGCTTGCATCCTCTGTGCCACGAGGTGCCATAACAAATGGCTTCCCTTTGTGACCCCCGGATCAAGGGCAGCATCGCCATGTGGGCGGGTCAGATGCTGCGCTGGAAAAAGGAGCTCCTCAATGCGGTGCTCCGTTACCAGAAAGAGAAGGCCAGCCTGAGGGAACCATGCAGGGGTAAGGGGCGGGTGGCGGAGGAGGAGGAGCAGGGCCGATTCCAGACGGCCCTCTGCCTCCCGAAACGTTGCGCGTCGTCGCGCGGAAAACGCGAAATATCGCGTTTTCTCGCGCAAGTTTTGCACGACCTTGCGCAAAACTCACGCGAGAAAACGCGATATTTCACGTTTTCCGCGCAACGACGCGCAACATTTCGGGAGGCAGAGGGCCGTCTGGAATCGGCCCAGGAGGGACGGGGGGAGTTGGGAAGAGAGCCATGCCAGGAGACACCCTCCCAAATGGCCCCATTTGATCTCTGGGCCTCGTCGGTGGGCTGCGTGGTTGGGCGCAGCACAGTGGGCGCATCGCTCGTGGTGGAGGACTCGGCAGGAGCTATGGTGCAAGAGTACCTGGTGGAGCCCACAGAGGCCCCCCCCACACACACACTTTAATCCCTTGGAGTATTGGTCGAGCAAATCTTCCATCTGTCCGGACCTGTCCATCGTGGCAACCAACATCCTGTCCTGCCCTCCCACCAGGACCAGGCCTGCACCCGGACCTGGTGGACATGTTGACCTTCGTGAAGGTCAACCTCAACCTCCTAGGGCATCCTTCCTTGGACCTGGACCTATCGGGCCTCTGAGCTTCCCCAAGTCTACTGTGGCTCTCGGCCAAGGTGCTGTGCAATGGGCTTCAGCACTCCTCGGTTCTCGGGGCTGCCTCCATGGCTGGCACCTCTGGTCCTCCTCTCCCAGACAAATTCCCTGATGGCCCTTCTGTCTACCTCTCCCTCTCTTGATGGCAACTCTACGACCCCTCCCCACCTGTCCAGCCCATCCTGTCCTCTAGCTGACAATTCCCTGGATAGTCCCTCTTTCACCTTTGCTGTCTGCGGTTGCAACTGCTCCAACCCCTCCCAATGACCTCTCCTCTCCTCTCCTGCCCACCCCATCCTTTCCGCGAAGGCCAGACGGTGGGTGATGTCAGCTGCCGCCACTACCCTGCTCTGCTGTTGCTGCTGATTGTGGCAACACAGCATGGGACCCCCTATCTATGGGCTCCTGCTGACCCCTCTGGGCGTGGGGGGAATGGGTCCCTCCCACCCTTTCCGCGAAGGCAGGAAGGTGGGTGCTGTCTGGTGCTCCTGGTTTTGGCCACAAGGGGCAGTTGCTGTCCCTTTTGAGCAGGGGGGAATGGGTCCTGCACTGCAACTCCCATCCTTTCCGTGAAGGCAGGAAGGTAGGTTATGCTGTCAGCAGCCTGCCTGAACTGCCTTGACAGGTAAGCTGTCTCTGATTGGAGCAGATTCTGTGGAACTGCAGTCCTCTGTTGGGAAAACCTTTCCCCTTCCCCTTCCCTCTCTCAACCTCTCCCTCTCTGTATGGCAACAACACCACCCCACCCCACAACTTGCCCTTCCCATCCCGTCCTGTCCGCGACAGCAGGAGTGTGAGTGATGTCAGCTGTCTCCACCTTTGGGCACAGGGGAATACAACACTTTGGTCGCTATCTCTGGACCTTCCCGGTCCAGCTCTGCGATGCAGCTGTGATAAGCAACCCGTTGTGCTCCTCTGCCCGGCAAGGTCCTGGACTTTCCCTCTTTCAACCTCTCCCTCTCCGGAACCCTCTGACTCCCCACCCCCAACCTCTCCTTTCCTGCCCACCCCGTTCTTTCCAGGAAGGCAGGATGGTGGGTGATGTCAGCTGCTGCCACTTTTGGCCATGAGGGACAGCTATGCTGCTGCTCTGATCCCCTGCCTTGCCCTATCTATGGGCTCCTGCTGATGACCCCTCTGGGCGTGGGGGTGGAATGGGTCCCTCCCACCCTTTCCACGAAGGCAGGAAGGTGTGTGCTGCCGGCAACAGCCTCCACTGTGACACAGGAGGGGTGGACAAGCCTATGCTGCAGAAGTCTGCACAATCCAACACGCTGGATGTGGGGGTCCTCCTTGTCCTCCTCTCCCCTTCAAGCTCCCCATCCCTCGATGAAAACAACCCTCTCTGGAACCACTCCGACCCTCCCCAACGACCTCTCCTGTCCTGCCCATCCCCATCCCATCCTTCCTGTGAAGGCGGGAAGGTGAGTGAGGTTGGCTGCACCTGCTTTTGGCCACGAGGGACAGCTCGCATACTGTTGCACATAAAATTGTACAATGCGGTGGCCCCTGTCAACGGCAGTGAATGTCCCCTCTGGGCAGGGGGAAATGGGTACTGCCACAACCAGTCACGTCCTTTCCATGAAGGCAGGAAGGTGGGTGCCACCAGCAACAGCCTCCACTGCAACACAGGAGGGGCAGGAGAGCCTATGCTGGAGCAGTCTGCAAAATTCAACATGTTGGATGTTGAGGTCCTCCTCTCTCCATCAAGCTCCCCCTTCCTTGATGAAAACGACCCTCTCTGTAACCAGTCTGACCCTCCCCAGTGACCTCTCCTGTCCTGCCCAGCCCCAACCCATCCTTTCTGCGAAGGCATGAAGGTGGGTGATGGCTGCTTCCACTGCTGACAAGATCAGCGGCTTTCAAAGACGAAGGCTCCCAAAATCTTTGGGTGTTCCCCTGTCCTGCTCCGCAAAGCAGCCAGGAAGTGGCAACCCTCTGTCCCTGTCTCCCTTACAAGTTCACAATCCCTCTTTGAACCTTGCCTGCTCTTGATCCGCTCCAACCCCCCCAAAGGACATCTCCTATCCCTCCCGTCCTCTCCATGAAAGCAGGAAGGTGGGTGATGTGAGCTGCCACCGCTGAGCGCATCAGTGGGATGCTCGGAAGAGGCCACGCAACTGTCAGGATCTCCCAGCTCCCGCTCCCTCTTTCGACCTCTCCCTCTCTGGAACCAGTCCAACCCTTCCCAACGACCTCTCCTGTCCTTTCCCTCCCATCCTTTCTGCAAAGGCAGGATGGTGGGTGATCTCAGCTGCCGCCGCTTTTGCCCACGAGGGACAGCTCTGATGCTGCTGCTGATGCCCTGCCTTGCCCTGTCTATGGGCTCCTGCTGATGACCCCTCTGGGTGTGGGGGGGAATGGGTCCCTCCCACCCTTTCCGCGAAGGCAGGAAGGTGGGTGCTGCCTGGTGCTGCTGGTTTTGGCCACGAGGGGCAGCTCAGAAGCAGAAGCAGGGGGGAACGTGACTCCCATCCTTTCCGAGAAGGTAGGAAGGTGGGACATGTCCACTGCCGCCGCCAGCCCGCAACTCAGTGGCTTTCTTGGCTCATGGCTCTCCAATGAAGGGGTATTCCCACTCCTGCATCATGATGCAGCCAGTGTCAACCCATTGTCCTCTCCCCGGCAAGGTCCTGGATGTTCCCTCTTTCGACCTCTCCCTCTCTGGAACCGCTCCAACCCCTCCCAATGACCTCTCCTCTCCTGTCCACCCTATCCTTTCCACGAAGGCAGGAAGGTTGGTGATGCCAGCTGCTGCTGCTACCCAACTCTGATGCTGCTGCTGGTGGTGGTGGTAGGGTAACACACCACAGGGGCCCCTATCTATGGTTCCTGCTGACCCCTCTGGGCGTGGGGGGAAATGGGTCCCTCCCATCCTTTCCATGAAGGTGGGAAGGTGGGTGTGTACTGCTGCTGCTGCTTCTTGGCACGAGGGGCAGCTCAAAAGCTTTTGCAGATACGGTTTTGCGGAAAGGAAAGCTGCGCACCCATCCATGGGCAACTGCTGTTGCCCCTGTGCGTGGGGGGAATGGGTCCCGCAACTCACGTCCTTTCTGCGAAGGCAGGAAGGTGAGTGATGCTGGCGACAGCCTCCACTACGACACAGGAGGGGCGGACAAGCCTTTCCAGCAGAAGTCTGTGCAATCCTTTAGGGTGGATGTTGGTGTCGTCTGTCCCGGTCATGCTGTGCAATGTGGCCAGGAAGCCTTTGTCCTTTTCTCCATGTCAACTCCCAACTTTCCTTCTATTGACCCCTCTCAACCACCTCTCCTGTCCTGTCCATCCCATCCTTTCCACATAGGCAGGAAGTGGGTGATGCTGATGGGAGCCTACACCACTCATTTGAAGTGCCTGTCCTGCCTGCACAGGAAAGTTGTCTCTGAGTGGTGTGTGTGGACTGCTCTATCACCACTCAGTTCCTGGGGCTGCTGGTCCCTCTTTCAACCTCTCCCTCTCCGGAACCACTCTGACCCTTCCCAACTTCTCCTGTCCTGCACATCCAGCCCTTTCCATCAAGACAGGAAGGTGGGTGCTGCCTGGTGCTGCTGGTTTTGGCCACGAGGGGCAGCTCAGAAGCAGTTGCTGTCCCTTCTGAGCAGGGGGGAACAGGTCCCACGCCATGACAACCATCCTTTCTGCAAAGGCAGGAAGGTGGGTGATGCGGGGGGCAGCCTACAGCCGCACACGTGGGCACCTACCTGTCCCCCACTGAGGCATCCTCCACTGCCTCAACGGCCAACACGTGAGCCTCCGCTTCTACACATTAGGGGAGGGCCCTACCTCCCACCCTTGGTTCTTTCCTTCCAACTTTCCAATGACGGGATAACGCAGACAGTAATGTGATCCACCTGTCTCCCCAATATCCCTGAACATGGTATCGGTCTCTCCTGTCTATCCAATACAGGTATTCCATGTATCCATGCATCCCTCTATCCTATACGCCTATCCCATACAGCTGTGCACCTGTCTATTGAGAAACCTATCTATCCCATGCACCTAAACATCCAGTGCTCCATGTCCAGCTGGTGTGTTTTTGTGGTGACAGCCTCTGCACCACGCACGTGTGGTGTGTGGACAAGAGCATTGGTTCCAATGCCATAATGTCCCCATCTGGTGGACGTGTGTTGGTGTCTCTGACCCACCAGGGTGTGCGTTTGTGTGTGCAGGGCCTCCACGCACGCCATCATGTCTTGCTGGAGGGTTTTCTTTGCAGACTTGCTGGGTCATTTGGTTATGCGGTGGGTGGCTGCAGGCATACTGCCTTGGTGGAAAGTAGCCTCGGGGAGGCCTGGCGGGTGGGCACGTGGGAGGTGCCGCCAGCCAGCAGGCAGACCCCCAACCACGAGAGGGCAGGCGGCCTACCTTCAGGTCCACCACACGGGGCCAAAGTGGACTGGGGAGGGTGGCTCCGTTTGTATTGATTGGGAGTTTCCTGGGGGCATCGAATTTGGAAATGTATAACTCCAAGATCCATACTGCAATCTTGACCAAACTTGGGTGATGGCTGGAGCAAAGCCTGCTGCACATTCCCTGTGAATATGGGCTAAGTGCTAAGGGGGCTGCCCTGGTGCCGCTGAACACCGAACACGTTTGGGAACAGGACATGTTTGGGTCCAGTCAGCTGTTCGTGTTCGTCATAGGGAACAAACCGAACAGCCTGTTCAAGTTTTTCTCTCGTTTGTGCCCATGTCTAGTCATAACTATTGTTTCTCAGGCATTCACAGGTGTTTATCTGTTGGACTGTAACAGCTTCCAGTGTTTATGACCTTGTGCTCATTCCCAGACAGTGCTGTGTCTTGCTTCCTGGTAACTCAATGTGATATTACAAATATGTGAAACGTTCTCACACAAATAAAGCGCCAAAGTATTGTTTACAATTGGGAGGGGGAAGAAAGGCGTAAACTAGAAGGTTATAAGAGAAGGTTCTCTCACATGATGTCATGCCTGTCAAATTCTACTCATGCTTAGATGTTTGCCTTGCTTCTAAGTAGTCCTATGGACCTGTATATGGACATGATCTGATTTCTGAATAAAAGCCATTTGACTAAGTACTTGTGTCTTACTGCAAATGGGTCAGAGATCTGTCTGCTGTATCCTGTCATCCATAGCCTGACAACTTGGAGGGGAGCAGCCACAACAGCATTCTTCTCTTTACCAGTGAAAGTGAGGTTCTGGACAGGTGGCTGCCTGCTATTTCTCCATTTCGACTAGGACCATTAACCCAGAGACTACTGAAGGAATAGAAGTGGTGTAGGGATGGCCGTAGCCCCCCTAGATCAGAGCTTCCACATGGAATGCCAGTCTGCGGAGATCGGAGCACATGTGTGGTGGTGTGAGCATGCACCAACTCTCTTGCAGTACTTGCCAAGTTAATAGTCCCAGTAGGACTGGTCCAGGTAGCCCAATGGCTGCTCTCCCACTCCTGGTCTCCCCACCCACCATTTCTGGAAGATCCTTTCAGTTGTGACGAGCAGCCATTTTGCCCTGGTGTGGGGAGGCCGGCCAGCTGCTGTGGGAGGATATAGGGCGGCCATGACAACTGCTGGGCTGAGTTCCCTGTGAGCACCAGCAGGGCATGCCATGGGAGCATCATCTGCAGAGACAGATTCTTCATGGCAACAGGAGGGTCAGGGAGCAGGCCATCCCCTTCACACTTCGCACCCACGTGTGTATGGCTGGGTGGGGGAGGCTGGCTCTGTCCAGCGGGATGTGCAATGCCAGAATGGGAGGGCATTGCGAGGCCATGGGCAACAGAGCTGGGGAAACAGCCCGCATCCATGTGGGGAGGGTCCGGCAACTTGGGCCCTTTCAGGTGGCTCAGCAGTGCTGGGGGGCTGTGGGCCCATGACCTGCCCAATCAGTGATGGAGGCCGCCTCCATGGCACAAGGCTATCCCCTGGCTGGGTGCCTCGCTGCGGGTGCTGTGACCGCAGGGGCATGTGGTTCCCAACTCCCTGATCTCTGGCGGAGGCGGGGAGTCAATGGGTATTGGGGTGATTGCAGCTTACACATTGACTGCACCTTTTCTTGCTACCTGCAGGCCTCTCGTGGGGATGACGTGGTCATTGGAGGATGCTGGTGGGGTTTTCAGGGGAACAGCAGGGTGTGTGCTCCCTGCTGTGGCCTTGCCAGACTTGGCCACCAGCATAGCTCTCTCGTAAAGTCCTTAGGGAGTGAAGGAGTGGTGCCACTAGGTACACGGGTGCCAGCGGCATGGCAAGCCTCAGGATTGTGCTATCAGCTACCAAAGTCAGGCAAGCTGTATGGAAAGGCCTGAGGGCTTCAAGCATAGACAGCTTCAAGAGGGGACTGGATAAACATATGGAGCAGAGGTCCATCAGTGGCTATTAGCCACAAGGTATAGATGGAACTCTCTCTCTAGGGCAGTGATGTATTCTTGGTGTTTGGGGGGCGCAATTAGTGGGAGGGCTTCTAGTGTCCCTTCCCCACTGGCAGACCTTCTGAGGACACCTGTTTTTTGGCCACTGTGTGACACAGAGTGTTGGACTGGATGGGCCATTAGCCTGATCCAACATGGCTTCTCTTATGTATCTATCTCTGTGTTGATGTGAAAAGAGTTTACTCTGTCAGTGAAGACCTGCGTGGAAAATTACTTTGTGTAACTGAGTCTGTGAAAATACCTTCAATTCACTTATCAAAACTCTGCAACCATCAAGCTTACGTACTTAAAATTAAATTCTATTTTTTTAAAGAAAAAAAAAGATGTTTTTACCTCACAACCGCCCTCACATACTGTTTTGTCAAACTACAATCTATAACAAAGCTTTCCTGTAGTGCTAGTTAAGCAGAAGAGATCTAAGGCAAAAGCCTTTGGTGGCACTGAAAATCTTTTGTGTAGGCAGCAATATACAGGCCACACTCAGAAAAAAGGGAAGGTGTTCTTGAGGTATAAGCCTTGGCAAAGTAGAGAACACCTGACCTAACCTCTGTGTGAGTGGAATTAAAAAGTGTATTGGCTGTTACCAGAGCCCTCAGGAGATACAAGATTAAGGTAAGGAGCAGCTGTATTTAAAGCCCAAAGTCAAAGGTTTAACAAAAGGGGGGGGGGAGTTTAAGGTTAAAATAAACAGTAAATCATTACAGAGTTGTATCAAAATAGCAAAACGTTACAATGACATTACAAAAGAAGAGCTGGAGCAGAAAAAACTTTATTTAAGTTTTTTTTCTGACAAATTGAGAGTATAGCCCGGACAGCATGTTTTGTTGAGAGTCACAATGGCATTTCACATGTTTAGAAACAGCAGAAGAACAACAAATAGAAGGTGGCAAACTACAGGTCCAGTGGCTTCATTCACATTATTCCACACAAACTAATCTCCCTACTTAAAAGAAACCTTATAGAGAGGCTATACTGGTCTTAACAGTTGCAAGCAACAGGCTACAACATATATTATTACCAGCCAATCACTTCAATATCTATGAACCAGAGATAGTTCTCTCAATATATTTGATGGCATCAAGAAGATAAATCTGTCTGCTAAACAATCAATCCCAGGATGAACCCTTCTGCCTTATGAATGGACCCCTGAACAAAATAGTAATTTTAGACATTTTCTACACAGCTACTCTTTTAAGGAGCCTTGATCAATTTGAATATTTGCATTTGATATTTTGCAGTGAGATGCATCTTGAGAAAACTTTGAGCTACTAATTCAGGGTTGAAGACCACTATAAAGTAGGCACCAAGCAGAGAACTTTGAGAAGTCCATTGATTATGCCCAGGCAATTCAGAACACACAACACTTATTACCCATTTCCATATGATACACACACATTTATAATTCAACCTGGTTTGAATAGCAGAGACTCATTAGCAAACTCAAATGACACTACCAAAAAAAATTCATCCTACATCTTTTCTATGGCCTCCTTGGGGGCATCTTACTGCTTCTATCAGTATCCAAAGTATTCAACCCAATATGGAAGAAATCCATAAATGCTTGCTCAAGTTCCTGAAAGGTCTTCTGTTTCCTTGAGTTGACAGGCTTTTCTGTTGTATTGCTCAGCATATGCCAGCTTCTCAACTAGTTCAAGAGAACAAACTCAGTGTAGTTCTCTTGGCTTTTCATTACAAGCAGTCTTTTGTTCATTTTACTCTCAGGTTTTATGTTCTCTGTTGTCCATGCTGCCTCACAAACTTGGAACTGGATCCAAAGAATAATGGAACCTTTCAGATAAATCTCACAAGTACTAAAAATCTCCTTATACTTCAAGTTAATATTAACAAATTCCAAATAATTTAGCTTCCTACCACTAATACCCCACCTATCCTCCCTCCCTGCCCCAAATGGCTACCTCTTGTGTTTTGCTTGTCAAGTCAAAAGCATAGCCCAATACTGAGACAGTTCCTTAAACAAATGCTGTAGAACCTGTTAGGGCAGTAGGAGTTTGCTTGTGTACAGCAGCCATAGAAGATTGGGTTCCTCGACCAAATTTCTCAGAGCAGAGTACATTTTAGAGTGTCATCTAGAATTTTTCCTCTTCACGATGAAACTGGGAGGGCATACTTGGCAGGAAAGACAAAAACATGAGGTCTTATTAAGAGAAACATACTGGAATGTTGATGCTTCCCTAAAACTATTTTGATCCAGAAGGTTTCACAAATATAATTGCTTGAAATATTTCCAGGTGAGAAAAACCACAAAGCAACTTCCCTGTGTCTTTGAAATAAAATGGGAAGTACAAAGGTTTGGGGCGACTTTAACGGGGAAGATTTTTACAACTACACTTTGAGACTTTATCTCATGAATGGGTTTTGCCAGGTCAAAGTACAAAATATGAGTTGGAGAATCCAGTCACATCCTATGGAAGCGGTCTCCCTACTATTATTACTCCCTGAGGATTCTCTTGGCTGGAGCCTGCCATCGCCCCTACCTGCAATGGTGGACAGCTTGCTTTGTAAAATTTGCAAATCAGGACCTTTTTGCTATATCCCTCTCCCTCATGATTAAAAAAAAATATGGCTAAAACATTTTCTTATCTTCAATACA
This sequence comes from Eublepharis macularius, assembly GCF_028583425.1. Lineage (NCBI taxonomy): Eukaryota > Metazoa > Chordata > Lepidosauria > Squamata > Eublepharidae > Eublepharis > Eublepharis macularius. Next base: position 134,585,104 of record NC_072791.1, on the reverse strand, counting down.
GTCCAGTTCGGGTATTAAACAAATGCAAATGCATTGGTAATCTACTACTTCCATGAAATAATCTGTGAAATTTATTCAAGGAACATTTTCGTTTCTTTAAACAAAGTAACAGGGAAAATCAGGAAAAAATATTTAGAAATTCTTATAAATGGAGAGGAAGATAATGGAAAACTTTATTAGTCAAAATAACAGAGAGATTTGTAGCCTTGATAAAAGGGGAGCCATTCAGTAGCTTGATGCTGAAAGAGGAGCCAACAATGCTTGGGCTCCTCAGATGCAGTGATTTCACTACAATACTCTATAGCCTGTTATGCACGAGGGGGCAAGTGATTATTAAATGGTCAGTAGTAGTCCTTTCCCATAGAATTTAAAAATCTCTACTCATTTAAATGTTTAAATCTGTGTTCTTTTTTCTTTACTTTCCTGATTTTGTTCTTAATACCAATAAATCACAATATAAAACTCCAGTGAACTTATTGGGGTGTCTGGGGGTGCATTCTATAGAGACTGTGGGAGGCAGAGTTCAGTCGCTTTTACACTTTGCCGCTACACTTTGCAAAACCAACTGAGTCATTATCTCTGTCAAATACGGTGTAATATGGACCAATGAATACATCTCCAAGGATCCAAAGAGGGCCACCAGGTGGTGGGACATCCAAGCCTGAAAATCCACTCAGGCAAAGAGTTTCCCCTTGAACAGTAACCTACAGAGAGAAAAGGAGAACGAGATGAAACAACAACAACAAAAGCATTTTTTAAAAAAATAATCAGCTTTTTATAAATAAACAATCGGGAGAACTTTAGACTGTGAAAGCAACAATTTCTTATGTTATATTTCACGGTGACCAAAAAGCAAAGAATCCATTTATAACAGAATAATAATAGAGAAATCATGTTTAAATGAATCATCAAGATGCTATTTTTTAAACCTGCATTCTAGAAAGCAACAGTGGTATTCTACAGCTTCTCTTATTGCAAGGTTGCTAACTCAGTTATAGTTAAATTAACATGCAAACACCCTTAAAAGCTTCTTCCAAAAAGTTTAAAAACAAAATTTAGTAAACACCTATAAAACTGAAGATGTTATCCATTAAGATAAGGTTCAGAGAAATTACTTACTTTTAAAGCATATTGATCTGGAGTTAGGGCATAGGAGTTGCCGCCTAGGACAAGGTTCACAGTGGGAAGGGAAGACAGCTTATCGCAAGGAAGCATGTACTGCAAAAGAGAAGAAAATAAAATAGAAGAATCCAACATGGAAGCTAATAACCCCAACACAAAATGTCTTTTGGCTGGTATTGATTGGCATTTGCTTATAATATCAATCTTGCAACAACTATACTGGCTACCTATATGCATAGTGCTTATTTATGAGATCCATATTTTTTTTGCTTTTGGCATCCAGCCTTTGGAATGGTCTTTTAGAGGAAGTCAGTTTTAAGAACATTTTTCTGGACTACACTGCACAAATTGTGCAAGCCTTTTTTTATTTCAGTGAGCCTTCAGCTGAAAAGTTCTCAGTTTCTGGCCTTCTCTTTCTCTAGCTGTTATTGCTAATGGAGAACTTTTCTGAAAGGACTGAAAGTCCAAGACTGTGTTTTGATATTTTATCAGAGCTGTGACTATTTGGTGACTATTGTTACTGACATGGGTACAAGCCACTACATGTTGACTTTTTTCTATCTTTCTTTCTATAAACCACTTCAAGCATAGAGATGGCACAGACCTTTTAAAAATAAAGAAGAGAAAGATCTCCTCTCCATACCATAAAGAGTATAGGAGCCTGTTATCACAACAGCATTGATCAGCAATTGCTTCCACAGTCTGGCCAGCATTTTTAAACCCAGGAATATATAAGGGTTAAATCAAAATTCGTGATCAGCTTTGGAGATGCTAAAATATAGGACGCTGGACTTCTTCTAAGCCCCTTTGCCATTACCAGCTAGGCAGGTGTGATGGCTCCAACCTCTCTGCTCACTTTGCCAGACAGACCTTGAAGCCTTGAGGGTGAATAGGGGACAGCAGCATTCCTAGCCATTCTCCCCAAGCTGATGGCTGTTATGAAGGCTAGAATAACTTCCTCTGCCCTCTTCTATTTACAAGTGTCTTTGGTTGTGTAACAGGTGGGCCAGTGCCAAGAGTTTGGGCCTTGCCTGAACTGTCCTGGTAAGTAAGCAACAAACTTCTTAGCTGATTAGCCATTAACTTACAGGGTAATTTCCAAGTGAGCTGCTACCTTAGTGGGTCACTGATGCCAAGGAACAAGCAGACTCAAGCCCAGCAGCTTTGCCAGTCCCTCAGGAGCCACATGTCTCAGACCCTTAAAACAGCAATGATGATCAGAGTTTGCTCACAAATTACCTCCTCCTGCACTGTTGGCAGTTTGCAGAAGGATGCAATAAATGAGCCAATACTCATTGCTGGTGCCACTGAGCCAAATGGCCCCGCGGCATGGGCTTGTAGCACAACGAGAACCACTGGACATGTTGTACTCCAGGGCCTCTGAACTTCCCAGTCTGGCCCTGCAGCCAGTGAATGTATTGCACCATCTCTTCTGTTGCCAAAGTATAAGCTCGAGGTGGTACTGTTTACTTCACACAGGAATTCGCATCAAAAGGAATGCAGCATTAGGTAGCTTCAATCTGCATGCTCATTCATTCTACAGCACAATTTTTTTCTTCGTAATAACTGCAGCAGCCTTCCTAAATTAATTATGTTCCCAATTTTCCTGTGCTCTATGCAAGGAAGACTTTGGTTCAAATTTTGCCTCAGCCATGGACTCAGTAAGCAGCCTCAGGCAAGCAGAGGGAAGGAGAAGGTACTGTCAATTATTTCCTTTTTTTTTTTTAACACATTAACTGGGGCACCATTTGGATTTTTGCCTCAGGTGCTACTCCAACTCAGGCAATCTGTGTTATGGAGTACCGTCCTACTTTACAGGGCTGAAGTGAGGGTTACAGAGAATGAGAAGTTCTTTAAGAATTCTAGAAGCACTCTATAAATACAAAGTATTATTATTACAAATACATCTTACACTGAATTAGTACCATGCTTTATGTCTCATCCTACCCTTGACCCAAAAAAGCTTACTTCTGAGCAGTAGTTAGTTATACATCTTAAAAACTTCAGGAAAGGAAGAACAATCTTTTGCAGTATTTCCCCAAGGGCTGGAGGGAAGATTCAGCATTCTATTAAGACTCCCTGGGAAGAACTCTCCTAAACTGCACATCTAAGCAGAGTTATACCCTTTTAAGTCCACTGAAGTTAATAGGCTTAGAAGTGTGTTACTCTGCTTTAGGACAGCATTCTTAAGGTCTGGACACCTCTGGCTGATTGGGTGATGTGGAAGGAAGAGCCATTATCTAGCAGGCACTGAGCTTTGTGTTCCATAGTTCAACAGCACCCTGCTGCCACTGTCAGAATTTTCCTTCCAGGGCAGGGAAAGGCCTCTTGAGAGCTAACTTGCTTTAGGTATGCCAAAACAGCTTTCCTTTTCCAAGCATTAAAAAGGGTTAAAAGCCTAAATGAAACCATGGCCAACACACCAGCTATTTTCTAGTCATTTGGTATCACCTAGCCCAAGTTATCCCAATTTATTAGTGGGCACAATTTTTCATGTGCCAGCTTTTTAATATTCTTGGACGGAGCTTATCTGGCCTTTCCAGACATGACTATATTAAGTTTACCCTTCTGCAATGAAATCATTGCAAATACCTAGCATATTTTTATTTATACAAGTACGAAATTTCTTCCCATTTCTTAATCTGCAGATTATCCATACAACATTCCTTCTGTACTCAATGCTCTGTTTTTTTTAGTCCAACCATCACCAGACAGAAAGCCAACAACAAATGGTCTCCGCTTACCTCTGCAGTAAAAGAAAGATTCTTCTAAACAGGCCCTATCAACCAGTTCCAGATCCAGTTCATTTTAACTCTCTTCCTAGTAACTTAATGAAATAAAATTCCTGTTGGATCAGAACAATTGCCCACCTTGCTCAGCTATGGTAGCATAGTAGTTAAGTGGTCAGGCTGCAAATCAACACTCTACTGGTTTGAATCTCACTACTGTCATGAGCTCTGCAGGTGGCCTTGGGTAAGCCACTCCTGTCGGCCCCACCTCCCCAGCTGTATTGTGGGAATAATGATAACACTCACTTTGTTCACTGCTCTGAGAGGGACACTAACCTGTCTAGAGGAGCAGTATAAAAACAGAGTTATTATTATTATCCTATTTCCCACAGTGCTCATTCAGGTGCTCCCAGAAAGTTCACAAATACAGCTTGAAGGTAACAGCCCTTCTCCACTGTTTACTCTTTAGAAACTGGTATTCAGAGGGGTACTGTTTCTGAAGCAGAGGTTTTAGTTAGCTATCAGGGCCAACAGCAGCTGATAGACTTGACTTTCATGTGTTTGTCTAATCCTCCCTCTTCAAGGCACCCAAGCACCCAGAGCATCCTGTGATAGCAACTGTATGTGAACTACGCATAATATAAAATATTGCCTGTCCTGAATCTATTGCCAATCAATTTTGCTGTGTGACAACGAGTTGTAAGAGACAGGAATGTTTCTCCCTCTATCAGTCTTTTCCACATCATGGTATGGATCCTACCAATCCTTCTGCTAGTGAAAGACCACCATAAAGGCTATACCAGGGATCATCTTTTTGCCCACAAAAGCCACATGGCATGGGGGGGGGGAGTTACAGTAAAGAATAGGAAGAGATCAAGCAGAAAATCTAGTAGGATTCAGCCCCATCATTAGACAAAGCTCAATTATATTCCCTCCTAGTTGTCTTCCCCCACTTTCTAAAATCCTAAGATATGTGTTCCAAACTTTTGATAATTCTGGTAATCTTTTCCTGCATCTTTTTATTTAATAGTGCAATCCTAACAGAATTATATTCCTTTAAACCCATTACCTTCAATGGATTTAGAAGGGTGTAACTCTGCTTGGTATTGCACTGTGCAGCATTTTAACCCACCTTTCTTCTATAAAGGGATTCAAGACTGTCATTTACAAAATAGACAAGAAGTATGAACAGAATCCAAGTGCAACTGCACTGTAGAGTTACATAGAGCCATTAGGATACTGATTGTCTTATTTTCAATTTCTTTGTTAATGATTCTTAGCATGGAATCTGCCTTTTTCATCACTGATGCATATCTACTTACTGTTTTCACTGAACAGTCCACTACAACCCAGTATCTCTTTCTTCGTGACCTGCTAATTTCTAATCAAAATGACATTTCCACTGGTAGGTTGACTGACAACTCGTCAAAGAAATGTTATCATCTAGTACATCCAAAATAGGTGGGGGACCTAGTTCTGTTTGTCAAAAACAATGACAACAAAAAGATGCTTCCAGGTCTTCTGTTGCCAGATGGCACAGGAATACTTGGCAGGCATTGCTTCTCATTATTGGAGCACTGCAGTCCAAAGAATAATATCTGCTAGGCTTCTCACTGTCCCTCGGCTACTAAAGGCACAGGAAAACATCTCAGGCAGGAGTTACCAACTCTTTGTTATAGACAGCTCTTATTCAAACCAGGAACTATACCATGTCATTTAATATAACCAGTTTGAACTTGTAACCAAATTGCCTTTTGAGTAGTTTGAAGCAACTCAAACCAAAGCTACTAAATGCACCCGAATCCAAACTAGAGTCAAAACCAATATATAAATAGCAGTTTAATTCCCATTTAGTCATTTACCACATTAGAACAGATGCTCCACCCTGGTCCCTGCCAGCATTTACCTGTCCTTTAATTATTGGCTTAGCGCCAATGGCTTTCTGCAGCTGCTTAATTTCATCAGTTGGTCCAGTAATAAGAGACGTTCCAGTGTCTACGATAGCTTCACAGCCAGAACTGCACACTGTCAGGCCATTGCCAATGTTAACCCTGTAAAAGAGAGACCACTCCATGAACAAATACATCTATTCACTTTAGTATAGCCAGAATACAAGACAGCCACTTAATCTATGTTTGAAAAAGAACAGCAGGAAAAAGACAATTTGAATTTAAAAGGAACATAATATGGGAATCTTAGTTGGCCAGGCAAAAGAATAAGGGCTTGGTGGGACATCTCTGTGCTGAATACAGCATAGAAAAGAGAGCTCTCTGGTGTCAGGGAATAATTTCCCCTCCTCCCCTCTGTACATGTTTATATTCCTCAAGCACCAGAAGTGAATGAGATTTAGAACAGTGAGTGGAAATAATACTTAGGGAAAAAGCAGAAGGAGGGCTTCCACAGAGGGGCAATCCTCAACTCACTTTTGTCCACTGGGTACAGGGCACAGAAGAACAGTCATTCCACATTTTGGACAAGGGTGGTGTCAAATGAAGAAGGAATTCTTCTGCAACTATAATATGCCACAGATCCCAGGCCAATGTCTAACTACATGACAGGTGGGAAATATGTGATTGGCAGTGCAATTTACACCCTTCTAAAACCATTCAATAAAAATTGACTTCAATGGACTTCCAATCCAATCCAATCCTAGCCATTTAATCGTGTTCAATCCTTGGCAACTCTGTAGATCGTATCCCTCCAGGCCTTTCTATCTCTGACTGCTTCTTTCAATTCCTTCATGTCCAGTCCATGATGGTATCCAGCCATTTCATGATGGTATCCAGCCAGCGGGTTTTTGGTCTTCCTCTCTTCCTCATTCCACTCACCATTCCTAGCATCATTGATGTTTCTAGTGAGTTGGCCTGCATTACATGCCCGAAATAGCTGAGCTTCTGCTTTGTAATCTCCCCCTCCAGAGACATGTCAGGTTTTATGCATTCCAAGACAGCTTGGTTTGTTACTTTTGCTGTCTAAGGGATCCTCAGGAGTCGTCTCAGACACCACAGTTTGAATGAGTCCATTTTTCTCCTGTCCATTTTTGTTAAGTTCCATGTCTCACATCCATAGGTTGTTATAGGAAACACAATGGCTGTGACCAGTCGGCGCTTGGTGCTTATTGTGACATCTTTGCATTTCCAGATTGAATCCATGCTGACCATTGCTGATCGTCCAAGTGTGATTCGCCGCTTTGCTTCAGGTGTCCAGTCAACCGTTATTGATTTGTGAACCTAGGAAGACAAAGTTGTCAACCACGTCGATCTCATCATTGTTTATCTTGATATGGACTCGTTTGTTAGTGTTGGTCATGATCTTTGTTTTTTTGATGTTCAGCTGAAGCCCCATTACTTCACTTGTCTTTAGTTTCATGATCAGAGTCTTCAGATCTTTGACCTTCTCTGCTAGCAGTGTAGTGTCATCTGCATATCGCAGGTTGCTGATTGTTCTGCCACCGACCTTTACCCCAATGTTCATCTCATCCAGGTTGAGCTTCCTCATGATTACTTCTGCGTATAAGTTGAAGAGGAATGGGGAGAGAACACAGCCTTGTCTGGTGCCTTTTCTGATCTTAAACCAATCTGTGTCTCCATATCTAGTTCGTACTATCGCTTCTTGGTCCATGTACAGTGATCTGATCAGTCTGATTATATGGGCTGGAACTCCAATCTGCTTCAATGCAAGCCAGAGCTTGCTATGGTCGACACAATCGAAGGCTTTGGCATAGTCAATAAAGCAAATATATGGACTTATAGGACTGCATTAACTGGGCACACCAAATAACATTCAAGAATCCCAAATAAAATTGGGATACCGAATAAATCACTGCCAGATAAACCCCTACAAACTTTCCAAGGCTTTCCTGGGCTTTTTCCCGTCAGGGGAGGGGGGAAGTGAGGCAGGAGGGAGGGGAAGTGAGTTTTACAGTTTTCCCATCTGAAGTCATGATAACCAGCAAGTTTTTTTTTATTAAAAAAGTCATTTATCTTGTGCACAAGAGGTGGCAACTCATTTCAGCCTGTGGTGTAAGTCTGAATTTATTCTACCACATCTGAAAAAAACTCTCAGCATACTCTGATTTCTTTGACATCTTGTTCAATCAGTTAAGACTTCCCCATAGAGCTAGTATTGTAGGGTTTTTTTGCTAACAGTAACTCCTTAAGCTACAAACTTTTCATGACATACTGTTTTCCTTTGACAAACAGTGTAGAATGTTTAGATACAGGCATTCAGACAAGCTATATACAATTGCATATTTGTGAAACACAAGAAATAACTCACTTATCCATGTGGACCTGCCAGTAACCTTGGCGAGTAACATTCACATAGCTGAAATCTCCACTATAATACTTTGGATCTGTTCCTCCTAGAAGTAATTCTCCTCCTGGAGATGATTTTGGGTCCCTTCAGGGGGGAAAAAGCACATAAGTATCAATACAAAATAAGGAGTTTGAGGGAGCTCCATATCCTCTAAACATCCTCTTTCCAAGATGCAGTTACACAGTGCCACAATTTTAAATTGACTTTGTGGAGTGAAATACAACAGAAATACAATAAAGATCCTTTCTGCCACATCTTTGTAAAGATTATTGACAGAACTATGGTAATGGCAGGTCAGATAAAGATCCAAAATTACACATTATGCAGGACATAGCATAAGAACACAGGACTCAAAGCAAGGAGTCTTATCCGGAGTAGCCTCTGCACATTTTCTTGAGAGTGGATTTTGCCAGTTTACATTAGGGCTGCAATCCTCAGACTAGCAAATAGCCCATCTGAACTCAGCAGGACAATATCCAAGTATCCTTTACATTCGACTGTTTTCTTGATATATATCACCTATACCGTGTTCTTCTGAAGAGTTCAAGGCGCTTATATATGGCTACCAAAGTGGTTTACCATCAAGGCTACTTACAGGGCCAGGTTTACTTAAGTTCTGAATAAATCTTTATAGGCCTTAAGGACCATTCAGATTCTACACCTGTGTTGTACTTATTTCCTGGCTCCCTGTGCTCTTCCTGTAGGTGCAGGTTTACTTCTCTCTACCAGCAAAAATGAAGCAGTTTATTTGGAAACAGAAGGACTTTCATATTTGACACATATGCCTAGTGAATTTGCCACAGGAATGGAAAAAAAATAGGTAACATTTGTTTCTGTCACCGCCAATATCACCTGTTGAGATAAAAGGAAAATATGTTCTTGTCCAACAGCTTCTGTTGCATTGCACTGTCAAAGAAAGGGGTAACTTTATCCACAGAGATCTTGGGATATGCCATGCCCATGATGCCATCGAACTTGGCAGCAATGAATGTGATGCCGGGTTGGCTGACAGCTTCACCAAATATCTGGTTCTTAACTTGTAGGTCACCAACCTGAAAGCAAGTGATGGTAGGGGTTCATTAAAAACAAGCCGTACAACAAGAAACTAGAATTATTTTGATAACAAGATGAAAAATAATTTGACAAACAGGTAGGATATTTCAGGTGCTGTAATCTCTCCTCTTTTCCTCTCTCCTTCCCATATGCCATGCAAGACAGACAAGATGGAGAAACAGAGATGTATTGAAAGTCATGGACATACCACTACATGTATCTAAGCCACAGGAAACAAAAGCTGTTCAACGGTACAGAGCTAATGCAGCTACCATCTTGGAAGCCTCCTCACTATCCTAGTAGGATTAATCTAGATAGCTCCTTCTCCACTCAAATTAGGATTCTAAAGGTTGCTTTTTAAGGGGTAGTAGCTGTATTTGTTACAGCTGTTTCTTCTAGTCTCTTTTCTATCATCATCTAAAATCTTCCTATCTTGCCCAAAAGAGCAATTTCACCCTATTAAGGACTGTTTCATCTCATATATAGCATGTTTTACTAATACTATTTTTTCTATATCAAACATGGCGAGTTTTATAATTTGATGTCAATCTGTTAATAAACATCAAATAAGTTTTAAAAATAAAAATTGTTTTTATGGAAAGTTTTTAAAAAGATGGTATATGGAAGTATCTGGAAAATGTGTTAAAATACATCATTTTTGCTAGCACCTTCAAACCATCTTTGTGCCTGCCCCCTTCTTTTTTAGAAGTACGTATAAAATTCCATAGGCTGCATGTAAAAGCACTATAACTGGGCTTGGGGAGGGGGATTACAGCATGTGCATAAGTCACGAATATCCATCCCCACGGTCCCACGAAAAATATGTATTGGATCTAACCCATTTGTAACATCAACAAAAATAACAGAAACTATTTTTCAAAAGCATAATGAAGTTGAAGATAATCATATTCACACAAGAACAGCTGGATAAAGAAGGCAATTCAATCCTTTTACTTATGGAACATTTCTATGGTATCCTTGCCTTATCAGCGTGCTAGGCTTAATTAACCTTAAATACACACTCAACTTTTAAGAGTATGCAAGAGTATCTAATTGTAACTAAGTTCAATGAAGTTAAGTACCTTTTTTTGCTAAAAAAAAAATCCCTCTTGAACTAAACGGCTCAGAGAAGTGAAGTGCTGATAGAAATACACTAACCGATACAGTATCTTGGCTGAGATATCCTGAAAGACTTCCAGTACCATAATGGATGGCAAAGTCACTTCCATTTTTCACGTATGTGCTGGATTTGGAAGAATCATATTTGCGATGTAGCACTGCAAGAGAAAAGGAACACAAGAGATCCCAGTTATAAATCTTGCCTACCATCTTTTTAGCTATGAGTCGAAGCCAGGATTGTTTGATTATTTAAGGATATAGCTTTCAGGATTCTCACAGACAGATGCCCAAAGCAAAAAGACAAAAGTAACTAGACATACTTTGGCATATGCTGTGCAGACCTGGCCTAGAGATATATTGCTGCGAAAACTAACAGACAACAAACCATAGTTTGTCATTATGGGAATATGCCTTGGAAATCCATGGACTCATCGTAAATTGAGCGATATGATGTGGATGTGGCTGATATACCTACAGCCAGTGCTTAGATATGAACCTAGTTCTAGCCCTTTTTTCCTGGAAAAATGCACTTTTTAATGCAGTGTTGTCTGTTAACCATATATACCACCCACATGTCCACTATAATATTAATTGTGAGTAAGTACACAACTCAAATTCAACTATAACCCTTAGTACTACTATCTGAGCTTTTGGAGCAAGAAGGAGACCATTACAAATCACTGCACAATCTGACATTTACCTGGTTTTGGATAAGTCTGGAGCGTCCTATTACCAGAACTAAGCATTCACATTTAAAAGATACAGGTGCCATCTGCTGGCAACTGTTGTTTTTCATGTCTTTTGAATCAATGAAACTTTGAATAAGGCAAAATGGATACCAGTAGGAAATTCTTTACCTGAAAGCATTACTACAAACTATTTTCTCAAGCTATTCTAATATATGAGGAATTAAAAGGATTTGGCAAGAGAATTTCGAGATCTTAGTACACCCTGGCTGGTTCTCTTCTCAGCGATTCCTGAGACATGAGAAACTTGAATATATGTATATGAACAACTGGGAAATTTTAAGGGAGAGTTTCATTTCCCATGATATAAACACATATTTCCATTGTCTCACTGTTATCTCTGATCAAACAGGTTTTGAAGATTTTTGAAACAACACAGTAAAACTTGCAAAACTAGATGAATGTATTGCTACAAGTAGGAATCTCTCTTTCAAACTGCTCTGAAGGTGCAATCCTATGCAGAGTTATTCCAGTATAGGACCACTGATTTTAATTGACACAGACTGGAGTAACTCTCCATAAGACTGCATTTTAATCTCTGGGGGGAAAACTACCCCAAACTGTCTCCATCCTAATGCAATTGATTCATCATGCTTGGAAATGTGAAAACTGGATCTGACAGCTTAAATAAAGAAAACCCTAACAACTACAAATAAAAATGAAGATAGCCTACTGGTCAATGTAGCTTAATGTCTTATTTGGCAGCACCCACTAGTTTAAGCCAGTTGAGTTTTTGTACACACTTGTCCTTAGATATGGTTGCCCAGTTCTGGGGTAAGATTCAAATGTGTACAAGGATGTCATCCCAAATGGTTGCAGCTCCATTTCAATAGCAAGGTAAGTAAATTCAATTAGTTAAATGAAAAAAAAAATCCTATCAATGATTACAGATAGGTAAGAACAAGACAATAGTTAGCATTAGCCAGTATTTGTTTATTTAAATGTCTACTGTTTTGGGGGGAAATGGGATGGAAATAATTGTTGAGTTTTGTAAATGATAACTATATGCAGTATATATTACCATCACCACCACCCCACATACACATTGCAAGCGTCCCCTCAACATTTTCAAATATTGTACAGAAGGTTCTGTATCTGAGCAATGAGTCAGAACAATACAGGTATATTTGGCTGGCCAGTTCAAACATTTTGAAGAATATGCAACTTGGGGAATGCGATACAGATTTTTATCTCTCGTAAGCAATGTTCCGTTGCATCAAAGACACAGGTCCTTAAGAATATATGGGGAGGAAAAGAAAATTTGAAAAAAGCACTAAGAAATACTGCAAAATGATAATAGCTTCTCAAAACAACCCACAATTAATGAAATGGTAAACTAAATTAAGTCTTTTAATGTTAGCTGTGGTTATTCAGAAGTTTAATTAAGGTGTGGTTGTCAAGTGGTTAGATACAAGAGGATGGTGGATTTCAAGATCAGTTCACATAGAATTTTTTCCTACACAGACTTCACATTTGCACTAGATATGTTATGGCATACATGGAACAAAGTACATCTAGTTCAGTCAGGTGTACATGGTGGTCAGTGCCCATACTATCATGTGGATATGCAGGGTCTTTGGAAGTATTACCTGTGTAGGAAATCCCTCTCACACATCCTCAGTCTCACAAACCAATAACTGCAGACTCAACTGTGCATTTGCAGAGACTGTGTGGAGCCAACTTCTTGCAACTCATTCTATGTAGAAATACTATGCACAGCCACTTTCATAAACTCATTGTAGCTGCTTTCCTGTGGTAGAATTCCATATAGCTTCAGTACAATAGTGAATACCCCAACCACATGGTCAGGGGCTATCAGAGCCACGGGAAAGCAACTGCCTGCCATAAAGGCATGTGAAGAATATCCTTTACAAAAATGGGAAACTGAAGACCCCCTCTTGAACAACTTCTTAATTTAGTCATAGGAATCCATGTATAAGAAGGCAGCCACGAAGCTCTACAGACGTTCTCTCTCTATACTTACAGCAAGCAATGTCCAGGAAGCGACAGTGCACCGAGGGCACCCAGAGATTGGATGATCCAGTGTCAAAGACTACAGTAAATGTCTGTGGTGGTGTCCCAATTCCAATCTCACCATAATACTGAGCCTGAAAAGTGAGACACAAAGACAAAGGTGAGATCTCTGGTACCGAAAAGAAAATTCCAGGCAAATGTATATAATATCAAAATAGATACCATGTTTGTGGAATCACTCTGCAAATTGCAATGTCTGTTCCTGCAGCATATAAATGAAAGGATGACTGCAAACATTATTTTTATCATTGAGAAATTAACCATAAAGAAGAAGCAAACCAATGAAATACTTCAATTCAAGAAGCACATTCCTATAGTATCCCACTTAGAAGAAGTAAACAATAATTACAGCACAAGAACCACCTGCAGAATGATCTGGTGAAACCTGATGCAAGCCTCATCTGGCAACAGCAGCCACAGAAAATGCCATAAAAATCAAGAACATGCAGTGAACACCAGAACACTGTTCAACACTGCAAAGGTGTACATTCATCTGTCCACTATCTACTTGGCCTTCAGAATCTGACTTCTTAGCTTGGCCTGACTGAAGGGAGAGACAAGCAGAGAGTCAAAAAGTCTCTCCCCTCATGTCCCCTTCACTTCTAGATCTTCCTGACTTTAATTGACTTTGGGGTTCTTTCTTGTGACATTGTACATTCCTCTCAAGAGACCAGAATTCATTCCTCAAGAACCAGTCATCCTCCAGAGGTCTGTCTGCATCTGCCCCTGCCCCTGCCTCTCTCTCACACACACACCCTATGCAAGTTATTTAGACAGTGAAGACTCCAGTGGAAATTATTACTGATTAGCAATACATTATCATGGGAAGGAAAGCCTTACATTTTGTGCAGACCTTGGAAAGAATGCCGTGAATCTCTACATGAAGGCAGTAGAGTTGCCAGATCCCCTAACCCTCCCAGTGGGGAGGGGGACCTGGCACTCACCTTTCTAATATCCTCGCGTGTGCGCCCAGTGCGGCACAATGACATCACTTCTGGGAGTGATGACCTCGAGCAGGCCATGGGAGTGCACCAGGCTGATTCTTAAAGAATTGACCCATCTGGGGCGGGCCCTACACGAAAATAATACAATACGAGTACGATACAGTCCCCAAGGCCACCTGTCAGATTCAATAGAAGTAGGGCAGGGAGTCAGACAGGGATGTATACTGGCCCCCCTTCTGTTCAATTTATATATCAATGATATGGTAGCCTATTTAAACAAGCCAGACTTCCATCTCCCGAAAGTTGGGAACAGGCATATTCCTGTGCTTCTGTATGCTGATGACGCAGTCACACTCTCCAGGACTCCTATAGGTCTGAGGAGAGCTTTGCGCTCACTTATGCAGTATTGCCGGGATAACACTCTAGAGCTCAACTATGCTAAAACAAAGATAATGGTCTTTGCCCAGAGACCCAGAACTTATTCATGGAACCTGAACTCAGTCCGCATGGAGCAAGAACGATGCTTTAAGTATCTGGGTGTGGTCTTCCAAGCAACTAGGTCGTGCAACGCACATATTGCCCATGTTGCCTTGAGTGCTCAAAAGTCTGCCGGAGCAATTCAAAAATTCTTTTGGACCAAGGGAGGCAGATGCCTGACAGCTGCGCTCAGGTTATTCTCTGCAAAATCATTACCCCAATTAACGTATGGAGCTCTGCTTAGTGTTAAATCCAACTGTACCCCGATGGAAATAACACAATCAAAATTTCTGAGAGGTATTTTTCAGGTCCCCCTTTGTACTACAAATGCTGCAGTCCGACTGGACTCAGGCCTGATAACAGTAGAGGCCAGATTATGGATTGCAGCAATTCTTCATTGGTTAAAGTTAACTTTCTTCCCTAAGGGACTTGTAAATCTAATGCTAACTGATCATTGTACACCATCTTGGGCTAGCAAGATAGGTAGTAAACTAGCCTCCTATGGCTTATCACAGCAATTATTGCTCAGTATGGGTTATAATCAAGCCAAAAAGGCCATTAAGCAGAGAATAATAGAGGTCAAGAGACAACACGACTTGAACAGATTCAAGGTGTTACTATTTGATCCTGACCCCATGGTTAGGCTAACCCCTATGCCTTATCTTTTCAACCTTGCCAATCACGAACACAGGAGAACCTTTACGTTAATGCGTTGGGACGCTCTCCCATCAGCTGTACTGGAAGGCAGATACAAAAGAATGCCACTGGAAGAACGCCTGTGTCCCTGTGGTGATGGGAAAATAGAATCGCTAGAACATGTCATCTTCGACTGCAAAATACATATGCAACTTCGAGAAGTTTATATAAGGCCTATACTTTCTGCCCATCCAGGTAGACAAAGAGCTTTTCTACTCTCAAAAATGCTCTCGGATAGATCCCAGGACATAACACATAAGGTTGCTAAGTGTGGTTGGATGGCAATAAAGAACAGGAGTTCGTTTACTACCAACTAAAGACAGTTTTATACTATAGTTTTATAGTACCTGGGTTTTATGATATGCTGAAATTTAAATTTTAAGCATTTTTAAATATTTTAAACATTTTAAATATTTTAAGGCAATGTAATCTATTATGTTACTGAGGTATCTTTTAATCGGAATTCT
The DNA here is from genome assembly GCF_028583425.1 of Eublepharis macularius. Classification (NCBI taxonomy): domain Eukaryota; kingdom Metazoa; phylum Chordata; class Lepidosauria; order Squamata; family Eublepharidae; genus Eublepharis; species Eublepharis macularius. The sequence continues at coordinate 134,569,400 of NC_072791.1, read as the reverse complement.
CTAGTTTATCTCTGTAACACTGATCATTCCTGTAATTCTTTTGCTGGTCTAGGACCGTAATAATACATTTGATTTGATTTGGTACCCATCTGGGGTCCAAATCAGCCTGGGGCAAACTACATGATGACATCACTCCTTGGAGTGACGTTGTTGCACCTATCCCAGGAGCCCCGTCCCCCTGCCTTTTCCCCCTGCTGGCTAGGTGAGTGGGGGCAGACAATGGGAGCGGGGAATCCCCTACCCCCACCAGAGAACCAGCAACCCTACAATGCAGTGAATCACGACATGCACATTCTACCTTTCTAGGGGATGTCTGTCCTTCACCACATAGAACTGAGTGCTTTTACCCTAACAGTTTTACAAAATGTGGCACTTTGCTCACTCCTTTTCTGCATATTCCCATCCTAATTTTGGTGTGTTATAGTGCAATGCTGTGCAGAATTATTCCAGTCATTTTCAACAGGCTTAGACTGGAGTAACTCTGCACAGGATAACAACGTCTCTCTCTCTCTCTCTCTCTCAAGCACAACATACTGTGAGGAGCTTTTTTTAAATGTATCAATAATTTATGATTAAATTGAATGAAGGCAGGATGACTTAACAGTTTGTTAACTGCCTTGAGTCCTTTGCTGGGAAAAAATACAATATAACTTCTTTTTACAGGGCTGTTGGAACCTTTCTCCCCAGTGGGGACCAAAAATGGCTTATATCATTCTCCTCTCCTCCATTTTTTCTCACAACATCCCTGTGAAGTAGGTTAGGCTGAAAGCATGTGACTGGCCCAAGGTCACCCAACAAGCTTCCACGGCAGAGCAGGGAATCAAACCTGGGTCGCCCAGATCCTAGTATGTCACTTCAGTCAGTACAGCATACTGAACCTAAATTTGCATAAACTACTAAAGTAGAATGTTTGGAAGGCCTTGTCTCACATACTGCATCACAATATATTCTGCATCTTTCCTGGCCCACTTGGAAAACAGAAGTGGCGGCTAAGATGGTATTTGAGTTTAGAAGAGAATTGTGTTCTGAATGTATGCAAATTTTATTCAGATATCTCAACCTTGATGTTAGATACAGCCTTATTATTTGTTTCACATTTTCCCTAAATTTCAAGGAAATGTGTGTGCAGGGGTGTCAAATCAGTGTTCAAACTTGAAACATAGAATCATGTATCAAATTGTGTGCCAATTGCATTAAATAAAATAGAATTCCAAACAGGCCACTATAATAGCAAAAGCCATATATCCACTTGGATGCTTGTTCTCTCAACAGCCCGGTCACTCAAGGTGAGAAGAAGGCCATCTTTCCCCAGACCGCCTACCTGGGTAGTGTCAAAAAGTAAAATGCCAAAATATGTCCTTGGTATTAATGTTTTCATAAATGCTATTGACATAAAAGAGAAACTGTACTGTTTTTCAAGTTCTCTTGAATGAGCTATTATGTTCTATGTCTACAACCTGCAAGATCAAAAATAAATGAGTTTCTTCATTTTGTGGATCACCAAAACTATTACTGTACTAGGGCACAATGTGTTTCTTATTAAGTACTTGGGCAGCACTTAGCATAAGCCAAGGATATTAGTTGTTACTTTTAGAGTGCCACTCCAGATGTACTTGTAATTGACCAGGGTACTGCCTTGATTTTCATTCTTTGCTATGCAATGGGCACATCCAAGGCCCAGTATTATGCAACATTTATTATCTGAAAACGAAAAGGGTCACAAGACATAAATTATTAAGCCAGTATCTGAAGACCACCACCTTCTGCTCTTGCCAGAGCCCTTTAAAAATGGAGGTGGCACACATCTCTGCACTGCACAGATTTTCACATACATCAGAAGCATCTGTGCCTTGCACCAGTGAATCTAGCGTAGTTGCCTGCTCCAAGAAGTGCAACTAATCTCCTTCAAATAAACCACTATTCAGGCTGCAACAATATGGTGTCAATTATCTTGCACTTGACTTGGAAGTGCCTACACTTTGGCTTAGGCAGACAGGATAAGATACCCAAAAAGCCTCTAGCAGCCCTTTCACTCAAGTACAGAAGTAAACACATGCAGGAAGTATTTAACCCAACTGATTAGTAGCCCCTCTTTTCCAGTGTTCTGGCAAATTAGTAAAAAGGTAGGTGTGATGAGGAATAGAAGCAGCAATACCCTGATTCCCTGTACCCACACACTGTACACAGTAGCCATTGAAAGACAGGAGGGGGATTGACTTACAAAGAGACTGTCATCTCCCACACAAAACACTACCGCATGTAGGCTACTGGATGTTGATTATTTTGGAAGAGATCACCTGCCTTCCCCTTTCTGGTTGGAAAGTCATCGGTAGGGACAGCCTAGTTGTATCAATAAATGCAACTTTCTTGTTTTTAGTAAGTATGCATCCCATTTCTATTCAGGCTATTCAGAACTCTTGGGGCAGACAAAATCAGTAACAGAAGCTTTCCCCATCACTGAATTTCCAAGCTGGAGAAGGCTCCTGAATGTTTACCTGTCATAAGGCTGTTAAAACTCAGGAGCCTTGCCAGGAAGACTGGTAACCCAAGGCATATAGTATTTCTCAGACCTCAGAACAAATCTGTTGACTTAGTATGGCATTCATTTTTCTAGCTCAAACTACAAGCCTTTTTTTGCTGGTGGTTTGGCTGGCACATGTTCTGGACTGCTGAACTGAAATTATCAGGTGTGTTCAACCTGTTTGCAGTGCATCTCTTAGAAGGCTGCTGCAAAGCATGTTATTTTGTGCCCATCCATATATAATAATTTAGCAATATTAGCATACCTGATGAGCATTGGATTCATGACTCAAAAAAATTCACTGACTATACTCATGCTGTTTTTACAGCAAAAGAATTAATCTGATTGCAAGTTTTTGTAAAAACCTCACAACAGTCTTAGCTTTATCCTACTTCTGTAGTGTATCATTTTATACAAAATCTAATTTTGCTAAGGTAAGCATTTGCATTTCTAATCTTGTATTGGCTAACTTAAATATATCATTTACTTATAACATCCACTGAATTCTTCCAGTGGTTTTCTCTGAGTGCCTCTTCTACACCTGCCCCATCCTGGGGGAAAAAGAAATAGTCCTTCTCATGTTAAATTAACATACATCTTAAGGTGTACAAGCATGTCCCTTTCCCTCTATGCATTCAACAATTAACCTACACTTAAGTAATCCAGAGGTACTGTTCAGCAGACAGAATGGCTGCCAATCAGTCCTGCTAATGAGAAGTGAAGGGTGGCACTGGTAAGCAAAATATCTATTTGTCACATTTTTATCTCACTCTTATTTTATCTCAGTTCAGGACAGTATATATGATTCTCCCCCATTTTATCTTCACCAACCAGCCTGTGAAATACACTAGACTGTTGATGATCCCAGATCTTAAGCTGACCTGTCTGGAATTGACCAGAACGTGGGCCTTTGCCACTGTGGCCTTTGTTCTCTGGAATGGGCTCCCTGAAGAGGTAAGGGAAGCCCCCTCATTGGAGATCTTTAGAAGGTGCTGCAAGTCCTGTCTGTTTGCCACGGCTTCTGAGGGAGTTTGAATGTCAGGCATCTTTGGGAGGGGGGGGGGAATTGTTATTTTATTTTGGTTTTAACTTCAAATGTTTTTAATCTACCATTGTAAGCCAACTTGAACCACAAGGAAAGGCAGGGTAAAAATGTTTTAATAAATAATAAGTAAGAATGATTTGCCCAAAATCACCTGGAGAGCTTTCATGGCAGGGTGGGGATCTGACAGGTTTCCCAAGTTCTAGTCCAACTCTCTAACTACAACATCACACTGAATCTCAGTGTACAAAGAGGGAAAGGTATTTAATTTTATGACAGTAAATTTCTGGCACTCCTGTCTCATGTTTTGAGAAAGCAAGCAAGACATGATCTTCTTGGTATGTATGATCATCATTTCGTGTGAAAAGGGTTACACACATTTTTCAGCTTCAGTATGTACAAGCGTGTACCCTCAAAATCTGGGTTTCAGGTAGCATGTACAATGGCTGGAAAACGAGTGTGTTAACGGATTCAGAAAAATAGTAATTGCACATACCACACAGTATTCTTTCCCACTGTTCGGCATATGAGCACCAGAAATGCAACACCTGAACCGGGCTGTACATAAATGTGTAAAGTAGTAAAAGAGCATGAAGAAATGGCAGCCAAATGATGAAGGTTACAATAGTTCTTGCATTGGGTAGTTATCTGAGCAAGTCACTCCAAGACATAAAACCTTTTCCCAATTTAGTTAAGGTAAGCTACTGTGTGAGAACCGCATCATGATTACAAAGAAAAAGGGAATAAAGCCAACACAGGTATAGAGTTCTTACAAAGCCTAGACACACAGAATCAGATTATGTTTTCTAAAGTGGTATTAATTTTAAAAAGCTGACTCAGAAGTGTCCTGTTCTTGCAAAATGCAAGGGAGGGGGTGTTAGAGGAGTGGCAGCTACATGGCTAGAAGGTTTAGGCTTCAGGCTAATGGGGAGTTTCTCTCAGAACTTGCACACACACATAAAAAGGCCACCTGAGCTTCAGGGAAGGAGTAAAACTGAGCCAGTTTTTCAGGTTTAATCCTGACTGGTTTAGAAGATGGTGGGAAGGGTTACTCTTATGAAAAGTAGAGTAACATCCGCTGAACAACCATTTTGAAAATGGTCTTGATATCTAGGTAAATGATGTCAATAATTTCTGGTTCTCGTAATTTCAAAAGAAGTGTTTAGCATTAATTGGACTTAGCATAGCAAGAAATGAAAAGCATTAATAATGCTTTTTTTGTGTGTTTGAGTGAACAATTGTGGAGGTGGACTAGGTGTGGCAGAGTGAGAGCTTCCAGTCCGCTTCAGGCAGAAACAACTGGAGAGAATTCAGCAGAATTGCCAATGTTTCTTCTTTAGTAATAGCAGCTGTTCTTAAAGTTCAAGGACTCCAGACTTGTGATATGGCTATAATTCTTTTCTCCTTTCCTTCCTCCTTTTCCAAAGAAGCAAAGATGCATATGTTTTAATTTGAGTAAGAATAGTGATTAATTCCTGAATAGTTGACATCGGCAGCAATAGCATCTAAGGGTTCCCCCCTCTAGTTTGTGTATTTCTAATGCATAAAAGCCAACTGGTACCCCTAATCCTGAATATTCATACTGGTATTGCAGCAGTATTATGCTGGCAATGCCTGCCAATATGTTAAAATAGCGTTGTATTGTACCTCAGCAAACTATAGGTATGTCCTGCCCTAGGGACAATGGTCTGTAATTTTGAAACAATCTATTACAATCCCTAAAGAAGCAGCTAATGAAACATCATATTAACCTATGCAAATAATCCCCTTGCTGACATTAATTTTAAAAAATGAGGGTTTTTTTCTAGGACAGTGATTCCCAAGCGGCATATTCCAAGAACAGCTGAAGTATCCCATGAAAAATTAAGCCACCAAGTCAGATGTATCCATTTCCAACCAAAAGAAAGGCCCTGTACAGTACTGGTCCTCCCTTTCTTCCATTGCATGGGCAGTGACATCATTCGAAGGAAGGGAGTAAAGACTCTCTAGTACACCATGCACAATTTTTGTTGATTTTTATTTTACTTCATTTATACCCCACCTTTCTCCTCAATGGGGAGCCAAAGTGACTTGCATCATTCTCTTCTTCTCCATTTTTTCCTCACAACAACCCTGTGAGGTAGGCTAGGCTGAAAGTGTCGGACTAGCCCAAGGTCACTCTGGGAGCTTCCATGCCAGAGTGGGGAAGCAAACCTGGGTCACCCGGATCCTAGTCTGTCGCTCTAGCCATTACACCACATTGGCTCACCACATTGGCACATAAGGCTGACAGATAAAGAAAAAAAATCCTAGAAGCATCACTGTTGACCTGGAATCACATTCCCACCCCCTAATCCTTAAAAACAAGTAAAGAAAGCAAGAAGCCAGAAGTTTACTATTAACCATGCTACCCCAAATTTGGGAGACTGCCTGGTGTCCTGTGAAGGGACATCAGAAGTTTGGGAAAACTGTCTCAAACAAGATTGTACAAAACTGAACTTTTGCTATATTATCTGGGGAAGGAATTAAAGATGTGTAACAGTTATCACCATTCCAAAGCAAAAGGTATCCTAGCCCCTTTTACTAGTGATATTCCTGCATACCTCAATGCTATTCCTCCTCAGATATGAGACAAGCCCTGTGAATACTTGCTATCCATACTATTCTGAAGTGTTTAGGAGAGGAGAAGAAGAAACAAATATCACTTCGTACTAATGAACTGGAGAGGGAGGAGGAAAGATAACAACAACAACATTCTATTTATATACCGCCCTTCAGGACAACTTAACATCCACTTAGGGCGGATTACTAAGTGTGTTATTGTTATCCTCACAAAAATCACCCTGTTAGGTGGATGGGGCTAAGAGAGCTCCTAGAAGCTGTGACTGACCCAAGGTCACCCAGCTGGCTTCTAGTGGAGGAGAGGGGAATCAAACCCGGTTCTCCAGATTAGAATCCCACGATCTTAACCATTATACCAAACTGGCAACCATAGGAACATAAACTCTTAAGAAAGAATATTTAATTGTATGTCCACTCGTAGAAAATGTAGCATCACCTGTTAAAAAGCACTTTTGTTAAAACTAAGTAGAACTTTTACTAGATAAGCAATCAGTATGCTACCACCTTTTCAAAAGTTATGAAGTCAGGGGACCCAGTTAAAATTGTTTGAAAATCTAGTCCTCAGAAAGATTGGATAGCAGCCATTGCCTCATATGTTCATGGAGCAAGAGAAAATTTTTAGACAACTTTGCATCACTAAGGCCAAATGTAACGTAGAACAGCAAGATTCTAGTTCCCAAGTTGGACGGGAGAGGTCCTCTAGTCAGGACAATTTGTGAGCTGTTTAAGACTAAGGTGAAAAAATCCACAGTCTGTAAGTAGCAATACACCTGTGGTGCAATATCCTACTTGATGTAACTTTGTGGGGGGGGGGGGGTAGCTTTTTTGCAGAATACAACCACTCTGTGTGGTTTAGAGGGTTCTTTTCTTTTTTGCAAGAATGGGAAGATGAACACTCCTCAGGAAAAAAAGAGAATCTTGTTCCCAGTATTCATTCTGTAAAGAAGAAAAACATTTGGGAAAAGGAGAGTCAAATTACCATGGGAAATGGAAGGACATTTATACAAGTGATGTTACACAACCACAGTCCAAAGTATCTGAACAGGTGCACTAAAGCTTTAGAGAAAGACAGGGCCAAAAATGGAATTATGAAGAAGTGTGCTGTAAAGGGGGAAAGTAGCATATGCTTTTTTTGAGAGCTGAGGAAAGAAGATCAGAATCATACTGCCTGCACCCTTCTATAGCACTCTTTTCTCTAATACCTAATAGCTCCAGTGATCTGAAAACATGGAAGGCTACGGCATGGAATGCCATAAAGGACATTTAAACCATCAGTTTGCTCAATGGCCACCAAGGAGAAGTGACCATTCTCAGACTGACCAGATCCTCTAGTCTCTAGGAGTTAATAAATACAATAAAGATTATCAGAATTATTTCATTATTCCAAGGACAAGAAGGAGGCTTGCACTCAGTTTCAGGAGAGGGACACATGACACATTTTAAACATAAAGCCATTCAAGTCATTTTTATGCCTGGTCTTAGTAGTTTCTACTAACACTGAGAGATCTACTAACACTGAGTGACACTGAGAGATCTCTGTCTTTTGGTGCTACACCTCTGAAGATGCCAGCCACGGCTGCTGGCGAAATGTCAGGAACTACAATGCCAAAACCACGGCTATACAGCCCGGAAAATCCACAACAACCATCGTTCTCCGGCCGTGAAAGCCTTCGACAATATATTAGTAGTTTCTCCTTCCCCATAAAAATAATATTTATTAAAAATATATGAAAATGAACTAGAATGTGATAGACTAGGTTCAAAACCCCACTCTGTCATGAAGCTCAACTGGAAGACCCTGAGCAAGTCAGTTTTTCAATATCACCTATCTCACCAAGCATAAAATTAGGAAGAGGAAAATGTGCTACATTTGAATAGCCATTTAGGAATTACTTGCTGTATTTGGAATTCTGTACTACTCAGTAAGGCAAACCGTGATCTTTAATGGGTTTTGCATGAGGAAATCAATTGTGAGTATGAACAGTTTGGACAGCAACAATTCACACTAACTCCAAATACAGGAAAATAAAAAGTCAATGAGAAGTACTTTCTTTTCAAAAAGTAGTTTTGGGTTTACAATGTATTGTGCAATCTTCACATTTCAACATCAAAGATTCTTGATTTAACACTTGTACAGCTTCTTTGGGATTGGCACACAAAGAGGTGACAAATCATAGGAAAAGAAAATTGGATGGTTGACAACAGCTTGGGGCAAGAGAAAAGAGAAACCAAGGTACTTGTTTTCCCAGGAGAAAGACACACAAATTCAAAGCACAGCAAATACAGGTGGGCACTTCTGGTGGACAAATAGTTTCACTGTACTGAAGTTCCAGTAGCTCCACTGGCTAGTTTCCTTTTTTGCCCCCCCCCCTTTCAAATATTAGTGCTGCATTTTGAAACTGGATTTTCAGAAGTGGTAAGCAGCCTCCACAGCTTCATCAGTTGAAACTGTCAGCGCTTCTGAGAACATCATGAGGCACAGAAAACATGACTTACTGCTGTCCAAGATTCTTACTGCATTTTCACTCTTTCCTTTGCATACAACAGAAACATTTCATTTGGGCTCCTTGGCCTAAACATCACATGAATGCCAGTTCATAATCACGAGGGTGATTCGCTAAGCAGGAATACAGAGTACAATCACAAACCATCTATTTGCTACTACAAGTTAGATGTTTCAGACATTTGGTATTATCTATCATGCACGAGGCCTTTTTCTTCACTGAAGCTCCAGTGCCATTTATTTTAAAAGATAAGCATTATGTATATGAGTTGAGGACCCTCAAGGAATCACAGTAAGTGGGGAAACAGTTTAGAGATGTTCTCCTCTCCTCCCCTTAATCTCCCTCTCCAGATTATGTAAATCCTCAGAACCAAATCCCCACCCCACCTCCCTCTATTTTCCTTTAAACAGATCCTCTATTGCTTTCCACATTCTGTGCCCCCAAGTGTTTTTTATAGATATATTTGCCAATTTTGGGAATCCCTCACATACCTGGAGACCCTTAAATTGTCTGCGAGTTGCCTGGTTTTGCTGCTCTTGTGACTGGTATAGGATCCAGTCACTTTACCATCAGAAAGAGTGATGATGGTACAAATAAAAAGTTATGCACTAAGGAATTCCAATTTTTACATTCAATCAACATTGTTAGTTAATCATACAGGGCCTCTTCTATCACCCCTGTGATGTGGGAGCTAAGGCAGTGAGCGTCCTTTCCAACTCAGTAACACTGAAGGTCTCGGGACTAAAAAATGCGGCTCGTCTCCTTATCAACATTGCCCCAGTTTCTGCAAAAAGATTACACTAGTGTGGGAAAGAACCGCAGTGTGAGCTCCTCTCCTGATTCTTTCTATGTTACCACAGCAGTATAGGGAAAACACACCTTGCAGTGGCTTCCATGCCACAAAGATAACATTAAAGTGGCCCCTCAGATTTTTCAGAATTAGGAAGAGTTGTGCTCTGCCACAACAAAAATCGGGATGATGGGAGGCGAAGGAAGGAAGACAGTAAGATAACAATAAGGGAGTGAGACATTAATTAAGTCACCAGGGAGAGGAAATTGTGAAAGAGCACTGACACCCAACCCTCTGGTAGTTTTTCAGCAATTAACAAACATGGTTGCATATTTTCTCAATAGAAATGAGACTTGCTAATTTGTTTTAAAAAGAACCAGAATATAAGAATATGAACAGCTTCATCCGAGTTTCCTCTAAACAAATATTCTTAACTTCATTGGAATTGCTTGGACATAGCAAGCTCTAGATTGCAATTCTCAGGCTACAGGTTCTCAGCTTCAGAACAACGTGTAGGCACAGAAAGCACAGAGCCCTCATTATGATGAAATAGCAAACATGACTCGGTTAGCCTTTGCCAAATGGAAAATAATTATAGCTGTGACACAATAGCGTAATAGCTTGTAAATTTTCTTTTCAGCCCCTTCTAGGAGAGGCTGCATTGTATACTGGTTAAAGTGTGAGATTTGGATCAGGGAATTCTCAAACCAAATCTACCTCACAGGGTAAAGATAAAATGGAGGAGGGGAAATGTATATACACTACCCTGAGCTCCTTCGAGAAACAGAACACAATATATTTTACAGAGATCCCATATACATCATACCATGTGACTCTAACAACTTGTAACAGTCAAGGAATCAAATGTTTGAGTCGCATTCTCAAGCTGAACTATCCAAAAAAATTATTAGCTCCAGTATTCATAGCATCCAGAATTCAGGTTTCGCCCATAAGCACACCACTGAAAAACTAAACCAATATGCCATCTTTTAAAATACTTGTAATGATGTAATAAAAAGGGAATAAAGGACAACATATCTGTGTGATTTATGAACCCATGATCAAGCTTTCTGTCAGCATGAAAGCTGAGAAAAATAGGGAGCAATCTACCTTTTGAGCAGACAGCTCAATCTATCCCATTACTTTACTACATATTGTTTGATAGACACCAAATCCAACATTGATGGCTGTTTACAGAAGTACCCCTTGCATCCTGGAAGATTACAAAAAACTTTCATTTTTACTGGCCTACAACATTTCCAGATTAGACTGAAGTACGTTTAAATAGTCAAAAGCATCTTTGAATGATTCACAGAATACCTGTAATAGTGGTATTGCGCATTCTGAGTTCAAGAGATAGAAATCTAAATTTCTGAATAGTTCCGGAAGATCAGTTCCACATCAACGCTCTTCCAGTAAAAGTACATACCTGAATGTGTTTATCCCTGTACATTTGTTGAGATATTCAACAATTCACCACCTACCGTTCTAGGCATTACTCAATATATTTACCTGCAAGTTCTGATTAGCACTACCTTGAACAAATATGGCTTATGTTTTTCAAAGGAACTAGCCCTATAACTGCCCTACTGCAGAAGGATTTAGTGCAGCTTGATTCGTTAAGCTCATGGCCTACTCTTAACCTAATTATGAAAATAGGCAAATACTGATAAACTAGTCTTACCATCATGCCCAGACTCAAACACGTCAAGTATTTTCCTCCTTTCAAACTTTTTTTCCTTTGAACATCTGGATAGAGAAGAGTTGTGCCACTCAAAAGCCTGTGTACTGCAAATGAGTACTGTCTTGTCCAAAGACAAGCTATTCCTTCACTTATTTCAAATGTATTTAAAAACACAAGAAGAGCCCTGCTGGATCAGACCTGCAGTCCATCTAATCCATCATCCTGTCTCACATGTGGCTAACCAATTAATACAGAGGGCCAACAACAGAGAACAGAGGCCAATTCCTCAAACTGGAGGAAGGCCTGGCACTGGTATTCAGTGATGTACTCCCTCTGAATGTGGAGGTTCCTTTTAGTCACCATGGCTAGTAGCCCCTGACAGACCTTTCTTCCATTTCTCCATCCAACTATTGCCGTAGAAGCAGACATTGCACTGCAGCATTACTAAACCAGCAGGGCAAAGAGGGTGATGCTGCAGTTTACAGCAACTTTCCAAGGAATGATCAAAGAGGAAAAATAGCTTGCAGAGGCTGCAGGGCTTTCCTTTTTCCAAGAAAAGCCAGCACAGCTTTCTTTTCCAATTCTGATGGCAAAGCAAGTTCAAGAACAGCTGTGATATCCTAGAGCAGGGGTGGCCAAACTGCGGCTCGGGAGCCACATGTGGCTCTTCTAGACATTGTGCAGATCCTAGAGGTCTCTAAGTATTGGCGTGGCCATACATTTTAGTTTAGTTTATTTCCCTCCCTCCCTTCTTTCTTTCCATGTCATTCCCTCCCTTTTCCTTTCCTTCCTTCCTTCTTTCCATGACTTTCATATTTTCAATAAAAATGTTGGGGTTGCCAGGTCTGACTCAGAAAACACCTGGGGACTTAGGGGGTAAAGCCTAGCAAGGATGTGACATCATTTTTGTGATATCACTTCCAGCATACTGCACCAAAACCCCACCCCTTCCTGTTATGTCACTTTCAGGACACTCCCCCAAACCCACCTCTTCATCTGAAGTCACTTCAATGCATCATGTCTTGCAGCACTCAAACATCTGACATTTATTCTATGTGGATCTTACATTAAGCATGTTTAGCCACCCCTGTCCTACAGCAAGGAGCACTGTCAAGACTCCATAGAGGTCGAAAACTGGACCACCAATCGTTGTGCATGTCTGTTAACTGCATTAAGTTTCACAGATTATAAATCGACTCCTTTCTTGATTAGATGCAATTTGTCATTTTACATGACCAGAAAGTAACAGAGGGGCATGAATTTATCTTTATTCTGTTCAGCAAAGTCTTGGGCCTTCCTCCAGCCTAAGGAATCTTCCTCCAACTTCAGTGAAGAAAAATCCACTAAAATTGGAAGAAGACTCCATGGTTCTTTATGGTTATCTGATCATCATATGCAGAATGTTTACAACATTTGATCCTTCACCTGTGTGAACATCTTTGATTAGGATGGATATGATTTCAGAAGTCAAGCCCTCAGGAACACTGGAATCATCCTTAATATCTTATATTTAAGATTAATTGATTTCTTCATACTCCTCCTACACATTCCCATTTGTCTCAATAGCTACCGTTGCATAAAGTAATTATCACCGTCTATATTAGCCTATCTCAAATCCCATACACACACAATGAATCCTCAGGAAACAGGCCACATCCCAAAGAGCAAAGCACTCCACTGGGTGTGGATGGGATAGTAGTAAAATAAACTTGCCCACATACTGAGCCTGCCAAGGAACAAAGCTGAGCCATTTCATCAGTGAAACACGAGGCGCTGGATGTTTGAAGATTATCTGTATAAAAGTTCCTTGTACAAACGTACACAGACCCTTTCCCTAGCGGCCTGGTTTACAGCACGAACACGGAGTAAACAGGGCTCTGCCTTAATGCAAAAACCTTATTGTTAAAAGAGGGGAAAAGTGTTTTTTTACATAGACATTAAAGAAGGAAAGATCAGCAGTTATACTTACATCCATGTAGTTCTTCAATGCTTCTGGGGTAGGAGTAGCCACACCTGGAGCCCCATATTTGTACTTTAACATCTCCCCCATCTCAATCAGGTCTTGGATATTGTTCCCATATTCAGTATAGATGCTGCGCATGGAAGGGAACTTCTTCAATGGGATCCTGATTTTAAAAGATACACATTGCATTAGCTGGAGTACGTAGCCCTTTTGTTATCTTCCCCCACCCTCATACTCAACTCTTGAACTAGAACTAGGCTGTGCCAGTAATGAAACTGTTCTTTTGGTTGAGGCTAGCAAGTGTCAAGATAAGGGCTAAACACCAAAGGAACAGTTTCATTATCAGCACTGTTTAGTAAGACACTTCCCTTTGTAGCAATGGCAGCATCTTTTCCTTTTTTGAGGATAGACACCTAGCAGTTTCTATGGGTATCATATTCTTCACTAGTGTTTACTGGTTTGGCTGTTGTGTGGCTAATGGATCCTTGTTAATCTACTCCTGCAAGAAATCTGGCACTATCTAGTGGGAACCTCCCTAGTGGATCAAGTTTTAGAAGGGTTTTTTTATTATTAAGTAATGCTTGCTGCAAGGCGGACTGCTGGGAATTTGCTATCTGACTTTTAATTACAATAATCTTAAATGACACCTTTCATCTGTAAGCATCAACTACTTTTAAGTTAGACAAATTTAAAGTAAGTATACTAAAAAGCAGTCTTAGGGTAATGAAGGCTAACCATCAGAAGCATAACCCAGATGCCCCATGTATCAAATTAACACCTGTCTCCAGTGCACAAGCCTTCCTACCATTCCCATCTTATGCTTAAGCCCTTTTTTCTCCCATCACAGTCAGAGCCAATACAACCTTAAGCATCAGTAACATTCACTGGACTTTAGGAACCTAGTGTTCACTCTTAAAAACAAGGTGGTAACAAAACTACTAGTCAAGCTCATGGTTAAGCAGGGATTTAAATTCAGCAGTAACAGCTTTAATGAACCACTACTGGGAGGGAGGGGTAAGAAAAGGAGGGGGTTTTTTGGCAGCCAGGTTTTAAAACAGCAGCACCAGTCAAAACCCACCACAGGAAGTCAACTGCAAGTTTTATGGTTTGGTTCAGAGATGATCACTTTACAGTAAACAGACAGCAGTACAATTCTAATGAAATGTGCAGTTCAATCCACATTAGAAACTGGAGAAAATCATGTTTAAAACAGTTGGGAAACAGGTCTTGTTAGTTTTCATATGTGAGAAGCTAGCAACCCAGTACCACTTCAAGTTTATGGTTTCTTTTGTTAACAGCATTAATGGGAAACGGGGGTACCTAAAGTTTGTCTGGCCTTGGGAGCCTGCTTATTTTGCCGCCAACTTGGTCACCACTTCTACCTCAAGTTCTCAATATGGTGAAGGGTTTGAGGAAAGGGGTCAGTTTCTCACTTCACAGATAGGCTCTGTGACACTCAGCAGCAGCAAAGTGCTTTCACTGCTTATGAATGTCTCCAAAACCCAGCAAAAAGTGAGAATTCACCCCTGACGTTGATAGTTCTCTATGCCTGGGAAACAGTCTCTCCTATGTGGCACAAGGCAGGAGACTCCATGCCAAGCTTTCTGCAATTTCTGGTTGTTTAGTAGATAGAAATGTATGATTTTCACTGGTGACTACATTTGTGGATTCCTGTATAGAACTAATATTTCAGCTTTTGCTATCAGTGTGCCCCCTTTGAAATAAATTAAGTAAAATAATTAACCATTTTCTAAAGAAAAACTCCTCTGATTCTGGATAAAGCTAACATACTTGCAAGAGGCTTTTAATTATTTTTTTAAAAACCGTAGTTGTGCCTTGTGTATTTAGATAGTAAGGACAGATAAGGCATCTGAACTATATAACACTGCCTACCATGTAGGAGGTACTTTCTTCATGTCAGAACACCAACAATCAAACTTGTTTGCTCACTATGCAAGTGTGGTGGCTTTTTTTTAATCTAGTGTCATCTCTTCAGATAGGTGGTGTCTCATGTGAAGAGGTGCAACTGTGTGCATATTCACAAATGCATATGCACATTCAAAAGAGGAAAAAATGAATAATAGGAGTCACTGGAAGATTTTTATCTTTTAAGAAAAGCCCCCAAGTTATGAGCATGTGAGTCGTCATACATCAATGTCTGCTTTTGCAGTTTTTCAACAGATAGGAATAAAAATAGTTCATTGTCATTCTACAATCTTCTTCACCATATGGCTGTCTACTTAAAAATGTACAAGGGAGAAAATCAGACCTCTCAATGCTATTTTTACACACCAAAACATATATTTCTCACTAACCTCCTGAAATTCTTTTTGTCTTTTTCTCTGGCAATAACTTGTCACCCCACATCAGTTCTATGATTTGCTTGCAAGATAACCCAAACATATATTTTTTCTCTCTCTCCCTTCCCTCAGTCTTGACAGCCTCATAAATTAAACTTGTCACAATCTACATGGTGTTGATATATGGAAAGCCAGGCACACCAAGTGCCCCAAAGAATTGCTACAGCCCAAACTGGGCCCCAATCAAGCATATTCCGTATCTGTGGATTTGTAACTAACTACACCCCAGTTTATAAATGAAAGAAACGAGAACATTTATCTTCACTTGTCAAAATTAAGCTGCAGTCTTAGATAGACCTATGAGGAAGCAAATCCCATTGAACATGCACATTTAACATGCTTAGGTCTGAGGATGTCACTTAAGTTCCAAGAGAAAGCAAAGTCACTAGTCCTGTTTGGGGGCTCCCCTCTCCCGACTTCACTGCAATCTAATCCTTCAAACTCAACTTCTTTCTGCAGAAAGAAAGGATCCTTGTTCCTTTACAAATCGTCCCAATCAGGTAGCTAAGACGCGAACGGCAAGCTCTCCCCAAATCCTCCGTGGTGGCCTCATAGTCACGCTCATTAATGATGACAAAACCAACATCATCAATGGAACAGGCAAGAGCCTCCATCCAGGCACGCCCTCCTGAATGACTGGAAGAATCCGGGAGGGGATCAGCGCTGCTTTCCCCAGCACCGCGACCAGGCTACTCTTGGGAGCAGGCG
This sequence comes from Eublepharis macularius, assembly GCF_028583425.1. Lineage (NCBI taxonomy): Eukaryota > Metazoa > Chordata > Lepidosauria > Squamata > Eublepharidae > Eublepharis > Eublepharis macularius. Next base: position 134,553,227 of record NC_072791.1, on the reverse strand, counting down.
GCCGGGTGATCTTGTATTGCAATGTACTCCCCAAGCCAAGCAGCCGCGTGTTGGCTTCTCCACACACATCCTTGCTAGTCCTGAACCGCCTCCTCTTTCAACCCCCGCTGAGAAGAAGCCGGTCCTCACCTGATCAGGGATGAGCAAACGGCCACAAGAGATGCCAGCAGTAGCAAAGAACGGACCGCCATGTCTGCAGGCGCCTGTGCCGGATCGCAGCGAGTCGGGTTTGCGCTAAGGCTGCAACGCTCCTGCCACCCCTGCAAGTCCTAATTTGCTCGTGCTTGCACCCTCTGATATTAAGGGGATGACTGAGCAATCCAGTCCTGTGACTGTGTGGTCAGCTGACTGTCTAACTTTGCAATTCTGTGCCATGTGATCGGAGGAGGAGGAGGAGGGAGGAGTCTATTTAACTCTGTATATGCCGTGAGAGACTGGTAGAGAGCTTGCTTATCGGTAGGAGAAAACGGGTTTTTTGCAACATGCTTGCACGTACCTTCCAGGGCCATGTGTTCAGTGAAGAGAAGGAAATAACTGTTTTGTGCAGCGCGGCTAGCGCTCAACATTCAGAGTGCTTTATTCATTCAAGCACCCATGAGTTTGTTCTGGAATGAAAGACAGTTATTTAAAAATAACAAACGAGTTGTTGTTTTGCTATTTTGGACTCACTCATACCCCACATCCACGCTTTATTCTGGACAATATTATCTGTTTATAGGTTTAAAGATTATTATTATTTCAGCAAATGGTTGCCAGGAAAGATAATGTTCCTTTTGACAGCCATGGAGGGTGATCGTGAGCAAATTGTTTATGGACCTGAAGGATCACATCAGGGGAGGGGGAAAAAAACTATAGTAAGATTGCTGGCTAACCTGATTCTTAGTCATCCTGTATTTCATAAGAACATGGTTTTCAGGAGAAGAGAGTAACTAACTGCAATAGCATGCTGTAGAGAGAACAAGCCTGAATGGAAGGCCACAGATCACATCCCCTGTATTCAAACAACAGAATTAATCTTATAGAAAAGTGCTCCTCTAGAACATGATGGGAAACTGTAAGGCTTATTCTCAAACCTTTAAACTAAACAGGGCTGCAGTACTACAGAAGAGATGTCAGCATTCCATAGAACTTTATAGAACAAGTATCTAGTACCAATAAAGTCTCTGCTGTTATAAAACTCCATAACACAGATTTTTATAGTACCAAAGAACTGAATTCTGAAGCACCATAGAGTGCCTTCCAAGAGCAGCATGCAGAACATGACGGTGCTGCTGAAGCCTATCGAACAAGGCAGATTCATGAAACCACAGAAAACTCATTTGTTGAACTGTGGTCAAATTATGTCACTCTACATAGGACCAGGTTCTGACTGTTCATGTTAACAGTTCCATTGCCGTCTGTCTTGGGTTACTTCCTGATTGGACAGAGACGAGCGATTCATGCTCTCTCAGTGCTCCAGACCGAATTTCATTCATTTTCACTGGTGTATAATGGCACCCCAAACCATACTGTAATGGAATCTGATTTTGCAACTAATGCTTCAGCATTAGAATAACCAGAATAGCTCCTAAAATAAGTCTCTAACCAACATGAGAGTATGCAGCGTGGCTGGAAGAAAGGAGAGATATCTCAGCTACTTCCGCCCTGCCCTGATTCCTAAGGGTGTGTTCACACCAATTTTTGCAACCAGCAGTAACTTCATCACTAAAGTACTCTTTTGATCTTTGATCTACCACTTCAATGGAACTACAATACTAGGAATGTGCAATCAGAAATGATTAAACTCCAACTGGACACATATTATTTAATACTATTTTAACAAATCCAAATTGAAAAAAAGTATCAGAAACATTAGGATCCAGCTGTTATTCTGTCACTTGGCTGTCTGATTTACCTCAAGAAGGTCAGAGTGTGGTGTCTTTCAGTGGATATGTAAGTGACAGGGTATTTACCAATCAGCAGAGAGACAGAGATTGTACCATCCAAGAAGATTGCAGTGGAAGGTCTATCTTTCCAAAGTGCTAGTTACACAAATCACGTTTCTGGCTCACTGGCTTTGCGGATAAAATGGAGGAGAGGAGAACAATGTAAGCTGCTTTGAATCCACACTGGGGGAAAAGGCAGGGTGTAAATGAAGTAAATAAATTTAAAAATAGGTGAAGATGAGAAGCAGATAAAAGGTAGGTTAGTGGCTTGGTGGGTAGTAAGGGGAGAAGGAAGCAGAGACAGGAGAGCATATGGGGCTGCCAGGAGGAGGGAAAGATGAACATGGGGAAAATAAGGTGTTACCCACAAGTCCTAGCAGATTTCCCACTGTGCAAGGTGTCCTGGCTGCCACCACACAACTGGCTGCCACCACACAACTCTACCCAGCCTCTACCCAGTTTTCCTGAGTAGGGGCTAGGGTTGCCAGCCCCCCTTTTCCCATTCAGCCCAACAGAAATACTCATGTACTCATTAATTAAGCCAAATCTTGAGAGGGTTTATATATATATATATATATAAACCCTCTCAAGATTTGGCTTAATTAATGAGTATTTCTGTTGTGAAACCAGAAGATAAGCTTATAGTTTGCTGTCTCAAGCAAAACACTACCCTTAGTAAAATGGGAGTTGGCAAACGCTGGTGTGTTAAAGAAGAGGAGGAGGAGACTCTTTCACTGCCTGCTAGCAAACAGACAAAAATAGTAGATTTTTTTGCTCCCGAGAGTTATACAATATATAATGTTCCTGTTTCAAATAAATTTACAATTCTAGACACAAAGAATACTAATATGGAAGAAGTGGTGGATTTGGGAGAATTGGGAGACCTTGGAAAAATGAAAGAAGGGACTAGAGAAGAATTAAACTAAGATGTACTGATAAACTATTCTGAACTGACTGCTAAGACAGTGCAGCTTATCTTTGACTCATTGGTGGATTTAAAAACTCAGCTTGTAGAGCTAACACAGATAGTGCAAGGGCTAGTTAATGAAAGATACATGAAAATGAGCTGCCCTGAACCTTCCTCTATGGCCGAGAAAGCTAGACTGGAAAGAGGAAGGCATCAATTAGGAAATCAAATAAGCAATAAAAAGCCATCCCAAGAATTGATATTACAACCAAACAAGATTTGCTTGATGATATGTAGATATAGAGGCTGTATGCCACCTTGGAAAAATAAGCAACTGGCTGTAATGCATCTGAGTTATCTTTTGAAAGAAAGACCTGTTAATATAGACTTGTTAAGGCTGGAAGCTATTAACAGCCCGAAACAAACCCAGAGAATTATGTTTACCTCAATGGGGTATAATGCCATCGAGTTCACCTTCTGAAATGGCCATTTTCTCCAGGGGTACTAATCTCTGTCACCTGGAGATCAGTTGTAATTCCAGGAGATCTCCAGCTACCACCTGGAGATTGGCAACACTAGTGGGGAGACTTACTGGGTCATGGGAGGGGGCTCATCAGCAACATAATCTCATTGCCTGTGATGCTCTGATGTCACTCCTGTGCATCTGGAAGTTAAACCATAGAGTTTTACCCAAATACTGAAGCATCCCATCCTTCCCCTGGCAATGCACTAATGTCACTTCTGGGTGCATGGGACATGAGCATACTGGGACACTGCTGATCCCCTCCCCCCATTTCCTGTCATTTCCCCTCCACTGGCAAGCTGAGTAGCATCAGGAAGCTCTCTGCCATCAGCAGGGGAATGGTAAGCCAGATAGAGGCTAAAAGTGTGTTGGGGGGGGGAGCTGAAGACAGGGGCAGATAAAGGTATGTTGGCTGGTGGGTGGGAAGGAGAGAAGGAAGCAGGAAAGGGAAGAGGATATGGGGGCTTTAAAGGAAGAGAGAGAAAAAATAGTGGGAGAGGGGAAAATGAGATCCTGGTAAGGCACTGGGATTTTTTAAAAACGTTTTTTTAAAAAAAGCTTACCAAACAGCAAAACAGTGTGTGTGGTATTGTGTTGCAGGCCATCATCATAGACACTCTGCTACATAACTGCCCCACAATTCTCCTAAGTTATAGTCCTAGGTAGCTATGTATGGGTACAAGTGCTTTGAATTTTTTTAAACTATAGCTAATACTCAACAGAATGGGAAATTTGCTTTCCAAGCAGATGATCAACTCCCACAAAAATGTTAAAAACAGGTCCGACTCAATTCTCACTACTCTTCTCTACATTTTTCCACTGATGGATGTGTTGTGGTTGGGCTACTGGGAAAATGCAAGACTTGAAAAAAAGAGCACCTTCTTGAAAGAAAACTTAATATTTGTTTAGTTGAAAGATTTGCACCCTACCTCTTGTCTAACAGAGTCCAAAACAATATTGATTAAAACTGATTTAAAATAACAACAATAAAATAAATTAAAATAAATAAATTAAAAGCCAATAAGTTAAAAACAAACAGTGAGGTGAAAAACTTTAGAAGAATGGGGTGAGGGAGCAACACACCCACACAAAGTTAATCTAAAATCAACCAAACTCTGAGTGAGCAAAATGCTTTATTCTGGTACCTGCAGTTGAGAGTCTAAGTGGGAGTGGCTGGGACTCCATGGTTGAGCCTCTGTTTTGCACACAGAAGGTCCCAGGGCAATCTCAAGCATCTTTAGTTAAAAGGACCAGGTAGCAGGTGATGTGAAAGTCCTTTGCCTGAGATCCTGGAGAACTTCTGTTTGTTTACGTAGACAATACTGACCTTGATGGACTGATGGTCCGATTCAGGACCAGAAGAGTAGCTATGGGAAGACAGATGCTACCAGTAGAAAAAGCCAGTGACCACCCACCTAATCTCTGAAGGCAGGGTCAACTCACAGAGTAAGCGACAGGAGGGGATTTTAGATAGGATCGTAGTGTTGTTGGATCCTACTGTAATTGCTTACTTCCTAGATCTTTCTATCTGAAAATATGGCTTCATATTGGAGCAAATTTTCAAGAATCTGCACAAAAACAAGTATACATTTGCTGCTCAATACACTGAACTTCTGGGCAAGACCCTTACATGTATAATAGCTTCTGCTGGAGTTTCAGACTTTACACAATGATAAAATATATACTGCTCTTTCTAGACAGAGTAGTACTCAGCTCAGATCAGTGAACAAAGTCAGTGTTGTTATTATCCCCACAACACAGCCGGGGACCTGTGATTGAAAAGAGTAGTTTACCCAAGGCCGCCTGCAAAGCTCATGACAGTAGTGGGATTTGAACAAGCAGACATCCCAACCACTTTACCACTCTGCTACAGATAGAAAACATCATTTTGAAAGTATTGTTGGGAAATAAATCCCAATGAAATGTTATGTACTATTCAACTTCAATATTTAAATAATACGGTATTTTTTTTTTTAAAAAATACCAGATGACATGTTCTACTATTAACTGGAAAACTTGGAACATGCCATAACTGGCCAGTATAATGAAAGCTCTCTTGTTTTGTTGCCAGATAGAACCACTGGTCCAATATGAGATCTGAAATTAAAATATATATATATATATATATAGTTTTGTGAAGCCAGATGAACATGAAAAATGTTTCAGGTTTTGTGAAATCTAAATGTAAAGATTTTATAGATTGCTTTGAAATGCAAAAGTTCTGTTTCATAGTATCAGGATTCATGTAACATTCTTAGTAATGATGGTAATGGAACGTACTGCTCATCATCCGATAGCAGGTGATTAAGCCTTGTTAATTATCCAAAGGATGACACACCACATGTGGTAAGAAAAGATTCTGTAAACACTGGAGCTATAATTTGAGTACTATAGGTGCCAAAATTAAGACACGTCACCCAGGATATTGCACACAAAAAAAGCCGAGAGTTTCTGAGCAACCCCAAACAGAACTTCTTTAAACAACTAAGTATTTAAAGATGGGTACCTGGCATGTTTTTAAAATAACTGGGTTTCTTAAAGAATACAATAGTTTAATTGGATCCTAGTTAGCACAAACACACAAGTGCTTAGGAGAGCAAAATTTTATAGCCCCCCCCCCCCCCAGCCTGCTCTGCCCCCAGGGATCTGTGACACCCTCCCCCGAGAACAACATGGAAGTGAACAGCATGGGGGTCTGTAGTGGAAGAGGTGAAAAATTTACTGTACTGCCCTTTGCTAGAAGAAAACATAGTTGGTATCCAACTGCGTGTTGTGAAGCTAAAGCAGCTCAAAACTTTCCAGCAATGCAAGACCCATTCAACTGAATGGTGGTTGTACTTGTAAAGGGTTTTGTAGATTAAACGTAGAAGTACAAACCTTTTGTTCACATTTTCTAAATTATAGTTACCCATACATTTTTTTGTCACACTGTAAATCCATGTAACCTTAAGAACACTTTCCTTGGAGTAATTTCCTACTTCAGTAGGATTTTGAGTAGACCTAATTAGGATTGATCTCTTAAAAGTTTTTGACACTCTGTTGTTGATTTCCATCACCTTGAACATTGTAGGTTCCACTTCAGATCTTCAGAATTCTGATTACCAAGATCTTCCTTTTTTTCTCCCTCCCTGCTCCTGCCCCCTAGCTCTAGCTGAGATGTTTCTCACTTCCAAATTGAATGTCCACTTTCCTTACAGAAACAGTGGTAGAGCATCTGCTGGGCAAGCAGAAGACCTCAGGCTCAATCCCTGGCATTTCCAGTTTAAAAATTGGGTACACAGAAAGTTCCCAATTTTCAGCAATTTTGGGTCTTCAAGTTAACCGGACTAAATCAGTAATATTTCTTATATATCTCTCCAAAATGACTACCTTTCAAATCCAAAAATCTTATGAATATAAATGGGTTTCTACATTCTGGCGGCATTTGGGGATGAAGATTCCGGTTGATCTAAATGATTTGTTTAAATATAATTTTTTTTGGATTTATATCATTCAACACTTTCCCTCTTTACGTATTGGAATAATCTACAATTTTCCTGGCTAGAGAAAACTAATTTGATTAAATCATTTATTCTACCTAAATTTATCATTTTCTTTAGAACCTTACCAATTCCTCTCCCAAACACGTTCCTTAAGAAAGTTTAACAATCTTTTAATGACTTTGTATGGAACAACAAAAAACCTAGAATTAGTTTTAACACTCTGAGTAAACCTAAGAATCAGGGAGCAGTCGATTACCCGGATCTAAAACTGTATTGAGATGCATCACTTCTAGCAAGTCTATTAAAAACTCTAAATCCTTTATGTATATCTTTAGATTGGATATACATAAAGCCAAGCTACGAATTACACAAAGAGGAGCACATGAAGGGAGTCACAATGTTAGCTGGGAAGTGAGTTTTAAAAGAGATTGGAAGGCTTTGTTAATTTCCCCCCTCTACAGGTTGAGGGAGATCACTGCTCAGAGGGTTTGTTAATTTCCTCTTTGCCTCTGGAAGGCTCTGTCAGTTTCACCTCTCTTTCTAGGAGGCAAAGAAGAACTAAACCCTCTTAGCAGCAATCTCCCTCCCTCTGTAGAGAGGGGAAATTGACAAAGCCTTCTGACCTCTTTTAAAACTCAGCTTCCCAGCTAACATTGCAACTCCCTTCACGTGCTCCTCTTCATGTTATTCGTCTCTTGTAGCTTAGCTCATAGAGCAGAGTTTTGTTTATCCAAAAACCTTTCCTGAAATATTTTGGAATAATCCAAAGGAAACACCAAACTCTGTTGTTGATAACATTTTCCTCTTAAATTCACTGCAAATTCACTGCTTGGTGTTCCAAGCTTGCACCTCAATATCACCACTTTCTACCTTCATAGTTTAATCATGGTATAAACCAGGGTTGCAGACACAAGACTACATGTTTTGGAGGAAAACTCACTGTACAAGGCTAATAGATTTAACCAAAAACAGATTTCTCTAAAACTAGATTCCTGAACCTATTGGTATCAATACTTTCAAATTAGACACTTAGTTAACTCTTATAAAGAATGTTTGTCTAAACCTTTGACTGACTTTGAAATTTTTTAAAAAACATCTTCAGCAAGTGACAAAGGAATTATCTCAAACATCTACACAGTCTTATTAACAGCCTCCAATAACAAACCACCATCGTATGTGCAGGCTTGGCATAGAGAACTTGGATTTACACTCTCTTAAGATCAATGGCAACAGATCCAGCAATCTAAATTGGCTGCTTCCAGATCAATCAATATTAAAACCCAGATGTTTAAAATATTAATTATATGGTATCTTATGCCAGTTAAAATTCATCATATGAAGTGTAATCAACAATCAACCTGCTGGAAACTGTGGAGACCAAGGATCATATTTCCATACTTGGTGATCTTGTAAGCATATTCTATCATTCTGGTGTCTAATTCAAATTCAAATATCTATTATAACATCCTATCTAATTTCTTTAAGCCATAAGCAATGTTGTTGAATTTCCTTTAAAATACTAGTATGCCCCTGATCAGACTTGACATTTTTATGTGCTGAAGCACACTTAGTCATTGCAGAACACTGGAAGAGCAGTAAACTCCCTTTGTTATCTGATTGGTACAAGAAGATATGGGACATATTTGTAATGGAGAGAATTCTAGATCAACAGAAGCAAATCGAATCAGACCAATATATTTCTGATTTTGCTGAAACGTAGAAACCTATAATTGACTTTATAGCAAGTAATGAGACAATATTCCACTTCACTCAGCCCAAACAGTTCCTACTTTTATGATGTAGTTATGTTGTTAACTGTAGTTCTATCTATGATTTTAAATAAGTTTAGTTGACTCATTGCTATTTAATTATTTAGTAATCCTTATATACAGGGCCAGATCTAGGGTTGCCGGCACCCAGGGCAACCCAAGTCCGGCCCCTTGTGCGTGTGCACGTGCTCCCGGCCCCCCGTGCTGCCTTTTGCCTGCCCCACAGGACAGGGGGTGCATGGCAAGCCGGCTGCCCTCTGTCCTGCAGGGCAGGCGAAAGGCAGTGTGGGGGGCTGGGAGGCCGCCTGTGTTTTCCCGGTGGCTGGCAGCTGTGCCCGGTGCCCCCTCCTTGGCAACGCCGGGGGCAGACTACCGCCTGCCCCCCCTCGATCCCGCCCTGCTTATATATACTTTAATATTAAGTACTCTTCAATGTTTTGATTTCTAACTTTTTATGTATAATGTTTTTAAGCTCTTATTGTACAACCTGCTTATGTTTCAATAAAGTTTATAAGAAAAAAGAATACTCCTTAGGCTGAAAAGTCGAGAAACCTTCTCACTTTCTGATCTTGGGGGAGCTGGAGATGGAAGGAAAGCACTTTTTTTCAGCCTACACCTGTGCTCTGCTAGCTTTTAGTTTGGTATGTGGAGCTGGGAGAGCAAGGAAAATTGTCTTGCTGGATCAGAAAAAGCTATGGCTCTAGTCCAGCGTTCTTTTTCCAATAATAGTCAGTCTCTGAATATTCGGATGCATGATATTTATCCATTGGCCTGTTTTTGTGTGTTTCTCCTGTATGTGGTATTCGAAGTATACTTTCCTCTGAACATGGAAAAACGCTATGGTCCACCGCTATCTTTTAAATCTGCAGCTGCTGGCTCTCACCGAACTGGAAGCCATAAGGATCCCGCATCAGCATCTTTTAAATCTACAGAATAATTATGCATCTCTATCTCTTAAAAAATTAAGGCATAGTAAGCACTCTGGCTTAAGAACATATATACACTACTGGATCAGATTCAGGGCCTCCTCAATTAGCAACTTTTGTAAGGATCTCAGTGGATAGTAGGTGGTCCACCAGAAATTGGACAGTAATCCACCAGTTGATCCTCTGCCTTCTTATATTTGTACTGCACGTGGGCACAGCTATACTTCTGGCATGTTTCCCACAGCCTCTGTATAATATGAAACATGTGTCAGCTAGGGAAATAATATGGAAAAACTCTCGGGATGTAGCTTTTGCAAAACCTAGCTCCCACATTCTCTTTCTAGCTAATGACTACTCTGATTCTTTTTATCAGTATAATTTGTGAGTCACCAAAATCTACTTATCCCTCTTTGTTTGCAGTTCACATGCCAACAAATATCATAGACTGTTTGGGGCAGACAAACCATTTATTTTTATAACGTTTTCCCCCAGAATTATCTTAAACCCATCTCCCCTACGTTTCCTTCTCCTGTCACCTGTGATCTCCTTCTCTGATCAATATATACTTAGAAGAACCCTTTCCACTAGCTGTGCAGTACTCTGGATCTATCATCTGGGAAATTCTCAGCACTTAAGAGAGTTAAGGAAAAGGAACAACCAAAACAGTGGTGGAGCTTTCCTGAGAGGAAGGAATCTGGCAACAATTTGGGAAGCCCTATAGGGTGTGGGTGTGGCCTTCTGTACTTTTAAAAAATAGAACTGGGAAGAGCAGGGGGAAATTAGCTGCTTCATTTACCAGGTGGAGGTGATCAATGGGTAGGGCAAGAAGATGGTTGCTGCCCCCCCCCCGCCCCCTGCCATTGCTTTCGCATCTAATGATAGAGCTTCCCATCTCATCCCCTAAAACTGATTTTGTTCTGGGAATCAAGGGTATGACTCAACACTCTTTTAAAAGCATCTCTTGGTTCTTGAGCACTGAGGGACATGCAGAGTTTCTCTCCTATTACCATGAATAATAGATAATCTTCACCCCTGAAGTAGGTCACAACCCATTGTGTTAGTTTCATGTACACCTCTTTTGTTCATTGTTTCGCTTTCCTTTTCTTCTTGTTGCTTTTTCTTCTGCCCATTTTGTCCTGTCTTCTCGTAAGTAGTATCAATTTCTTGATGTTTCCTGAACTAACAGGGATCTTGTGGCACCTTAAACTAATAGAGTTACAAATTCTTCTTGTGTACTAGAGCCCGCTTCATTAGTTTTCAAGGTGTCACTAGTCTTTTTTATTTGGGGGCAACAAACTAACATTGTCTCTGATATTCCATGCTTCCTGCTAATTTTTAGGATCTTCCGACTCTCAGCTGCATCTTTTGCAGGTGCATCTTGCTGTCCATATCAAATGATTTGCAGACCTGCTGTGCCCACCTACTCTCCCGAATGTTTTCCTTTATTATTCCTATATAATTTTGACATTCATCCCCCATCCCCCCCACAATGCTGATATCACTGACAGCTGTATCTCTTCTTAAGATAACTGAAACTTTATTTCAAAACAAGGTTTGGTCAGCCCACATTTCCAGCTAGTTTTCATCTCCTTGGAAGGGAGCAAACTAAACTCTGTTTGTCTGGATTTCTTTGAGCCTCATTCGCCCACTAACAGGGATATTAAAATACAGGAAATGTTAGATTTGTTAAACTGCATAGGAGTATCTGGTTTGTTATTGCTAAAAACAGAATGCTAGGCTACATCCACACGGTTGTGAAAGACATCCCTGCCACAACGGCAAGTAGAATGGGAAAGGGAAGGAATGGTGTGCACACAGGGCCGGCGCGCCCATTGAGGCCAGGCAGGCAGTGGCCTCAGGGCGCGGGGTGCCGGAGGGGGCGCCGGAGGAGGTACAGGGGGCGGGAGCGTGCGCCATGGAGCTGCAGCCTCCTAGCCCTCCCCCCCTGCCCTGCGCAGCTGCCGCCAGCAGCACATGCCCCCAGCCAGGTGCAGCAGCCACGGGCAGACATCTGCGGCAGCACAGGGCAACTGAGTGGGTGAGCTGGGAGGCCACCCGCATGCCGTCCCAGCCACCCACTGCAAAAATTGGGCTGGTGGCGTGCACGCACCTGTGATGACGTCACACATGACATCATCATGCAGGCCGGTGCGTGGGTGCGCGCGCAGGCGCCCAGCCTGCTGGCCTGCTGTGGGCGCCGAAAACCCTGGTGCCACTGCTGTGCACACATAAACCATATCTGAGCTGTTTGCTATTGCCACTGTACCTACCTGCTGTTCTTGTCTGTTTTTCCTGTTGCTAGGATCCCTTGTGGACTAGAAACTCCTGCTTTCCCTTTATTGTCCTTTTCCCTGCTGACCCATGCCATAATGCCACAGTATTCTTCTTTAGGGAAAGAGTGAAATGCCCTTTAAAGAGCTGAAAGGGAGAGGTAATGCTGAATTTAGCTTTGCTTCCCACTCCATGGTGGCATCTGCAGCCAGCCTGCTATTTCTCCTTTACTCCTGGAGTAAAAAGGAATTAAAAAGAAACCAGTAAGGCATGAACACATTGGACTAGGGATGTGCAATTTGGGTTTCTTGGGCCCAATTTGTAAAGATTCGGGATTCCTGAATCGGCCTCAGCATTGCTAAGCCAATTCAGGAGTCCCGAAGCAAAGCTTTACAAAGTGATTTGTATCACTTTGCATTGCAAAAAGCAAGAAAAGTGCTGCTTGCTTTCAAACTTCCCACCCCACTCCTTTTTTCTCCTGATGGGAGGGGAAGGATATTTTTCAGGTGCTCACCCCTACATTGGACATCATGTTGTCGAAATGCTGCCCTTTATTGTCAGGAGGCTTCACACTGTCCATGCAGGAAAAAAAATCTCCACGTGGAAGTAGCCTTGAACCAGCAAGGTCTTCCCCAACACTGGAATATACAGTCCTATAGGTTTTTTTTAAAAGGTACAGGAAAATATCTTCCTCTCATGCTCCTCTGGAATATATGCACCATGTTTCATTCATTGGAGGTCTTGCAAGAGTATCATGCTACTACTAAAACGCATTTCAACGCATTAGATAAACCCTTCCAAAGGAGAGCAAGCTAGGAAACTGGGGATATTTGAGATTGCTAGTTGAAATATCTTAAACCTTAAATTCATCACTTGCTAGAGAACTGTAGACAAGGATTTCTAGACCTACACCATATGGAGAAAAATTGGCAACTAGAATGAAGCATGCCCCAAAGGCTAAGAAACTGAGTCAGACAATAATAATCTCATTTTACTTTGTCACCTGAGCTTGTTTATCCTGTTCACCTTTCCCAATAATCCTGACTCAAGCTGTCAGATAAACCACTGAATCATCTTCTGATGTAGTTTTGGGTAATGAGGAGTTTGATCTACTTGGTATTTTTGGGAGGCTTCTCATGAAAAGCAATAGCTTGATCAATCAAGTTTCCTGTCTGTAACTGTATAAGCTGACATGAACGTTCTGTTGTTTGTGATCTGAGATGGCAGTTTCACACATGCAAGTCATCTCTTGAAGGTGTAGTCTTTGAGTGCTGAAGACACATATGTATATTGTACCTAAATAACTCACCTCCTGAGAATTTGCCTATCTGAACATATGTCATGCGTAAGAAATAGAGTAGTGGATACTCCAATGACAGAACATTTTAATTGTACTCATGATAGGATGAATTTTTGTTTATGGTATTGTATTCAGCCATTAAGGGACCTCCTAAATTGATTCAGAAAGAACTCCTGCATAAAGAAACTTACTGGATACACACTTTGGATAGTTTAAGACCATGTGGTTTAAATAATGAAATAAATCTCTCATGCTATTTGTAAATTGATTTATTGTATCTGTGTACATTACACATGTAATCTTTATATGCATTTTGTATAATGGTAAGAAAGAATCCTGTATAAGTCCCTTTAAACTTTTTTGCTGTATAATAACCTAGCAACATGTATAATTATGAGTGGTGTTGCTTTCAGCTGCCAATCAAGACAAGCTACATGTTTTATGTGTGAACAATATCTTATGTGATGGTGAGTTGATTCTTGATTTTCTAGCTTTATTTTTATTGTATTGGCTTCTGCTTGTTTAAAGCACTTTATCATGTATTTATAGAATTATTCAGGTGAGCCTTTAGTTTGCCCCTGAGGAAGTCCATGGACGAAACATCAAGACTTGTAGCTGGCCCTGTGTTGGGAGGAGGAGTAGCGCCCACTCTGGGTGCCCCAACGTTCACGGTGTCACCTGATGAAAGAAAAAAACAAAGAAATATCAGCATTTAATAGTTTTTGTTTCTGTGGATGCATATCTGATTGGACTTGTTTCCAGTTTTACATCTCAAGCTGTACCTACAAAGAAAAAGAAAAAAGAAAAAAAATTAAAATAAATTTAGGACATTATTAGCAACAGCGGGGCGGAGGACAGTCTTTCATGGCCTTATTTATTCCATGTATTTTTGTATATATTTGATATTATAGGAATAGTCTGTATATATTTTGTATCGAGTATTTATTAGAGCACTGTCACTTTCAATTTCTTCCAATTAAATTCTATTAAATTATTATTATTCCACCTGAGTTGGGGTTTCTTTAAACCCCTTACCCTCCAATTGTGTTTTTCCACCTTTTTGGTATAAACGTCCCTGGAGGGTGGCCATATTCCAGGAGGTTGTCCATGGCCCAGGGCAGCAGGTTGCTCAGGATCAGACAGCAGAACTAGTGCATCATCTGTGCACAACATGAGCTTGAGTTCAGTGTCCCACACTTTGCTACCTTTAGTGTTCACTGTTTGTTGGATGGCATATGCCAAGGTGAGAAGGCGACCTTGGCATGGGTCATGAGCAACAGGAAAAGTCTCTGAATGGAACCCATTAGTAATTACTCTAGAACAGAGTTATTTTAAAAGGATCTCTAAAAGTTAATAAATTCTGAAGGAATGACAAAGAATTGCATCACAGAATATTCCCAGTTCAACCTGTCAAAAGCCTTTTCTTCATCCAGTGCCAAGGCCAACAAAGGATCACATCTGTATTGTGTGCAACAAGAATAACACGTGTCTGAGATACTTAGTATTTATTTCCTTGAGACAAAACCTACTTGATTTGAATGGAATAACTTAGCTAACACATGTTTAAAGCATGTTGCAAGAGCAGTTTCAAGGATTATTGCATCAACATATATAAGGGATATTGGTGTGTAGTTAGAACAGAGAAGTGGGTCTTTCCCTGGCTTAGGGGAAAGTGTAATGGATGCTTCAGATATTGACTTTCACAGAATACCAGAATCTTGTGCATTTCCTGCAATTCAAATTAAGAAGGGTAACAATTCATTACTGAGGGCCTTATACCATTCCATAGAATACCCATCAGGCCCTGAAGTCTTTCCACTTTTCGTATTTTGGATTGCTGTTGCAATCTCAGAATCTGTTAGAGGAGCTGTCAGAAATTCCTGATGTTGGTTGTTCAAAGCTTTGAAACAGCATCTGTAGAAGGTACACCATCTATAGAATAAAGAGCTGAAGAAAACTGTGCATTAGTCATTAATTGGTTTTTGAGTGACATGAACCTGCCTTTGTTTATCCTTAACTGCTGCAATATTGTTACAAGTACATATTGGCTTTATTTTAAAAGCCAGTAGTTTGCCAGCTTTTTCTCTTTACTCCCAGTAATTTTGTTTTGTATACATCAGTTTTGCATATATCAATTCAGCTCTACTGCAGAGAGTGATACTTTATGCAGCAACCTAAATTTCTGAAACAGCAATAAAGCTCAACAGAAACAAGATGTCTGCATCAAAAATGACTTCAGGAGTTTCCTATCCTGATCAAGACCTAGCTCTGGGTTGGGAAATTCTTGGAAATTTTAGGGGTGAAGCCTGGGGAGGGTAGTGGGAAGGGACTTCTGCAGGGTATAATTTCATCAACTCCACTCTCCAAATCAGCCATTTTCTCCAGGGCAACTGATCTCTGTGACCTGAGGAGCAGTAGTAATGCCAGGAGAACTCCAGCCACCTCTTGGAAGTTGGCAACCCTACATCAGAACTGATTTCAGGAGTTTCCTATGCCAAGCAAGTCATTTCATGAGTCTTGTGTCTTCTGCTGTCTAAAGAATTGACACAGCAACCAGCCTGCAGATTCCCTCAGGTAATTCCTGTGACTGGTGTATGGTTTGCCAAAGATTACATTGCCATATTTCTTTTCTCTATTTGTTTGCTTTGGGACTAATTTCTCTACATTTCCAATATAGATATTGGGTTGCACTCCATCTTCCCCTCTGTTTCGTCTCTAACCTTCTTCCTAATTTATTGCTCATTTGTTTTCCTCCCCTTTTGTATCTGGTTCCCTTCTAAGTTAGCCAGTAGGGAAGCTGTCATAGTTAGCCATGTTATATGCAGTTGATCAGCTAGCCTCTTTTACTGTTTTTTCTGTTTTTTTCTTTATTCCATGATATTGGTCAGGCCAGCTAATGGGCACTAGAGCCTCAGACATGCCTGGGTGTGTTCACTTTAACTTTTACAACTTTCTTAGTTTCTTTCTCTTTACTGCTTTGTTTTTCTTTTGTCTTTTCTGTCATTGTTTTCTCTTTCCTCCCTCTCCTCCTCACTCCCCAAAAAACTCAAGAGGCAGCAGATAGAGCTTGGAACTCCCCTAAATGGACTACTGGGGTATATTTCTGTTTACAGCTATAGAGCTCCTATTTTTGAATTATGTCTAAGCTAACTATCATATCATGAAATATCAAGGGTCTTGGGAAGCCCAACAAACACAAACAAAGACTACATGCTTGCATTGTCATGCCACAAGAGACTTTTCAATGGGTGACACAATCCAACATGACACCGTTTGAGAGGATGCCTTTTTGCCTTTGTCTGAGCCCCCAAAACACACAAAAAATGTGGACTTTCATGAAAGATTTTTGTTCTGTCCTAATAAAAAGCTAAAGCTCTTTTCAAATCTAATGTGTGCAGAGCTCTTTCTCCCTTTGATACTGGGTTAGGAAAGAAAACAGGCAAGGAAATATCCTGCTGCAGGTGGAATGCAGTCAAAACCTTTGGCAAAAAAATGAAGACTGGGTCTAAGTACTACCTTATTGGTAAGAAACTTCAAAAATGGAAGGTCAAATCTAAATGCGGCCAATTCGCTCACCCTCCTAGCTGAGATGATGGCTACAAGAAATGCTTTGTAAGAGTGTAGATCTAAGGTACATGTAGCTAAAGGTTCAAACGGAGGCAACATAAGCTGTGCCAACACAAGCGATAAGGACCACTGTGGAACTGGTGATGCTACAGGTGGGTAAAGATTAAACATTCCTTTAAGGAATTCGTGGTATTTAAAATGGGGAAAAACAGTTTGCCCCTCAATCTGCTGATGAAAAGCAGAAATAGTTGCCGAATGCTCTTTTAATGATGTTACCATCAAACCCTGAGCTTTCAACTCACAGAAGTAGTAAAAAATCAAGTTTAAAGGACAATCAGTAGCGACAACACTCTTAGACACTGCCCAGGCAGAAAAGTGTGTCCACTTAGCCTCGTAGGATTGCCTAGTCGATGGTCTCCTAGCATTTAGGAGGACCTGTTGCACCTGCACTGAAAAATTTAAAGTCGGGCAAATTCGCTACTTTGTCAGGTGCAGAGTGTCCAGGTCATCATGGAACAGTATCCCATAAAGAAGAATGCCTGGCTGTTGGGGTAACTTGACATATGTCCGTTTGGACAGCTCTAGAAGTTTGGGTAACCACACTTGTCTGGGCCAAAACAGTGTTATCAAGATGCAGTCTCTATCTTGCAAAGTACCTTTGCAATGAGAGGAACTGGGGGAAACATGTAATGCAGTCTTTTCCCCCATGCAATTTGTAAGGCATCCCTAGTGACAGAGGGTCGCTTCCTGCCCTGGAGCAAAATATCCAGATGTTAACATTCTCTGATGTTGCAAACACATCTATCTCTGGAGTACCCTACAGATTGAAAATAGAAAGCAGGTAAATGTTGTTCATGGACCTCTCGTGGTTCGATACTAACACTGCTGAGTACATCTGCTTTTGCATTGTCTGAACCTGCAATATTTGTAGCCTGAATGAACACATAGTTTGAAATGGCCCACTCCCAGATAATTATAGCCTCCTTGCAGAGAGTCAGAGATGCAGTGCCACCTTGTCAGTTCACATAGTACATCGCCGTGGTGTTGTCTGTCTGAACCAACACATTTTGGTTTTGGAGGAAAGCTGCAAATGAGACAAGCACAAAGTGTATAGATCTTAAATCCAACAAGTTGATATGTAACATTTGTTCTCTCTCAGACCACACATTCTGCAGAAACAATGAATTACAGTGAGCGCCCCAACCCTGCAATGAAGCACCTGTTGTTACAATAACATCATTCTGCACATAACCAAAGGGCACTCCTTTAAATAGATTTCCATCATCTGTCTACCATGCCAACGACTCCACTATACATCTTGTCATGGAAAACCTTTACAGGTGGGGAATGTACTGTAGGATCATATTTTCTAATGAACCGGTTTTGTAATGTTCTCATGTTGAGTCTGACAAAAGTAACCACTGACGTAGTGGCTGCCTTATGCCTCAATAGGCACTGTATTTTACAAACCGTTTGAAAGCTATTCTTAGAAAAATCAGCGACCATCTTTCTTGTGGCAACAAGGCCCTTGCCATATTAGAATCCAAGACCACTCCAATATATGAAATTATCTGACTGGGCTCAAGTTTGTGTTGGGAAAAAAAAGGTTAAAATAGCTTTAAATCATAGGTGCAATGGATCTTGGATCAATAGAGAGTCAGCACACGAGTTTAGCTTTTAAAAAACATTTACTTCTAAAGGGAAAAGGGTCACAGGTTGCCTACAAAACAAAAACACCTGGAGCTACATTTCTCACTACTGTTTACAACAAAGAGCTAGGATAATGGAAGTGGAGAATCTTCTTCTTCCTCCTTCTTCTTGACCCTGAAAGGACAGTCACCTGACCTGTTGACCAATAACAGTTTACAAACACTCTCAAGTTTCCCGGGCTTGCAGATTATTGGCTTTGTGCCAGGTTCCCTTTCCAGGTCAATCTAAACAATAGCATGGTAGGTAAACACATTAACCCCATAATGACTGAATCTCAGACCTTGCAACACACATATATTCCAACACCCCTTCTCAAGGTCTAGCATGGAAGTCATTATGCATTCATATTTAACAAACATCATTCAACTTTTCTTTCAGCATTAGGATCAAACATATTCAACATTTCACGAAGATACTCAAACTTGGTTTTAGACAATGGTTTAGTCAGAATATCAGCCACCATTTCTTCAGTACGACAGTGTTCAATTTCTATTAGTCCCTTCTGGTACATATCTTTCACAAGTTCACATTTAAGTCCAATAGATCTGCTTCTTGCTTTAGTACTTTCTCCTTGGCATATAGTAATACACGCTTGATTGTCCTCAAACATAACTACAGGTATAGGTTCATTTATTCCAAAGTCCTTTAGCAGGTTGAAGATCCACTCTAGTTCACTGCAGGCACTCGCCGCTGACACACCTTCAGCTTCTGCTGTAGATTGTGCTACAATGGTTTGTTTTCTACTAGTCCAGTCTATCAGTCCATTTCCATAAAAGAATAGATATCCGCTGGTTGATCTGTAGTCACTTGTTTCTTCTCCCCAATTGGCATCCATATATCCAACCAGTCTTGGTTTCTCAGATGGCGAGATTCTCAGCTTTAGGTCTGCTGTTCCTTTCAGGTATCTTGCTATTTTCTTTATCGCATTCCAGTCATGATGATTAGGAGAACTTACTTTTCTGCATAAGATGCTAACAGCTACTGCTATATCAGGTCTTGTGGTTTTGCTCAAGTACAGAAGTTTTCCAATTGCTTCTCTGTATTCACCAATATTCCTAAGTGGTTTTCCATCTCTTTCTTTCAAGTAATCAGGTTCAAGTGGTATATATGTCGCATTGCAGTTTTTCATGCCAATAGATTCTATAAAGTCCAATGTCTTTCTTTTCTGACTTAGAAGAAAAGTTCCATCTTCAAGTCTTTCTAGCTGTATTCCGAGGTAATGTTGTGCGTCTCCAAGTTGCTTCACCTCTACCTCTTTGTTCAGTCCATCAACTATTTCTTTGATGTCTTGTCTGTCTTGGCAAGATATTATCAAGTCATCAACATAAATAAGAATGTACTGGTATTGTCCATTTTTAACTCTGGTGTACAGACATGGTTCAGCTTTTCCTTGCTTGAATCCTTGCTTTTGTAGTAGCCCTGATATTTTGTCATACCAGGCTTTTGCTGCTTGCTTTAAGCCATATAGACCTTTGTTGAGCTTGTACACATGATCTTCCATTCCCTTGATCTGGAATCCTTCAGGTTGCTCCATATAGATTTCCTCAGATAATTCTCCGTTGAGAAAGGCTGTCTTTATATCCAGATGCTCTACTATCATGTTTCTTGATGCTGCAACACTGAGTAGTGTCCTGAACGTTGCATGGTTGATAACTGGTGCAAAAGTCTCAAAGTAGTCAGTTCCATATTCCTGGGAGAATCCTTTAGCTACTAAACATGCTTTGTATTTCTCAACAGTCCCATCAGCACTGTGCTTGATTTTGAACACCCATTTGCATCCAACAGGTCTTCTGTCTGGGGGTAAATTTGTGAGAGTCCATACTTGTTTTGTATTTATGGATTGCAGTTCTTCTTCCATTGCTTCAATCCATTTGTCTCTTTCATCTGCAGGTAGTTTGCATATATCTTTCCAGTTCTTAGGTTCTTGGATAAGTTGCACAGTTTCACAGAATCCATACTTCTTTGGTGGGTTTCCTTTGTTGCTTCTTTCCGATCGTCTCACAGTGGTTGCTGCTTCTGTCTCCTCTGGTCCAGTCCCTGCTTCCCCTTCTGTTTGGGTAATCTCTTGAGAAGGTGGACTTGCCGGTTTCCCGGGTGTCACTGCAGGTAACCAATCGACCAATTCTACAGGAGCAGTTTCTGTATCACTTGGATCAGTTGTCACTGTGGATTCAGTTGCATTAGAAGCATGTAATAAATGGCTCTCATCCACATACACCACGTTCTGTTCTTTGACTCTGTGCTCTTGAGGATTGTAAATTCTGTATCCTCTTCCACCAGTGGCATACCCTACAATTAGTCCAACTTCAGCTCGAGGATCAAGCTTTCCTCTCCTTTCCTTTGGTATAAAAGCATAGGCCTTGGAACCAAATGCTTTGATGTGCTTCAGAGCAGGCTTCTTGCCAAACCAGGCTTCAAATGGAGTAATGCCTGTCACCTTTGAAGGTACTCTGTTGTGTAGATAAACTGCTGTGTTCACAGCTTCGGCCCATAATGCATTGGGTAATCCAGAATGTATAAGCATAGATCTGCACATTTCCTGTATAGTCCGATTCAGTCTCTCAGAACAACCATTTTGTTGTGGAGAGTGATGTATAGTGACTTTATGTTCAATGCCTTCAAATTGCAAAAATTTCTTAAATTCTGCATTGCAATATTCTCCACCACCATCAGTACGTAAGCTTTGAGGAGCTTTTCCAAACTTATTCTTAACTGTGGCAACAAAAGATTTAAATTTCTCAAGTGTTTCATCTTTGCTCTTCATCAGATATACAATGCTATACCTCGTTTTACTTTCAGTAAAAGTTGCAAAATATCTGTTGCCGCCAAGAGATGGCGCTAGTGGACCAACAAGATCAGAGTATACAGTCTCTAGAAGTTCCTCATTATGAGTAGTGGACTTTCCTGTGTAGCTTGGGCTAGTTCCCTTTGCTTTAAGACAGGTTTCACATTTCTCTCTTGCTTTATCACAAACAGGAACAAAAATTCCACAGTCCTCTAACAACTTTTCAACACTTTGTATGCCTCTATGGCCTGTTTTTACATGCCATGAATACAAGCATTTCCTGTGATCACAAGCACCTTGGCTAGTTTGATAAATCTGTCCTTCACCAGCATCAGCAACTTCTGGTCTTTCACTAACATCCACAAAATAATGCAGTCCATTTCTCTCTTCAACAGCAAACTTAACTCCAGATTTCTTTTCAACAATTACACTTCTACTACCCATTCTCTTCTGAAGAACCACCACACAGTCCTTTTCCACAAGTTTCTTAGTTGAGATTAAATTCTCTGCTGCTTCAGGAACAAGTGCCACATCTTGAAGGGTAACATTTACTATTTCCCCTCTTGTTGTGCATAGCTTAATTGGCACCTTTCCAGTTCCTAGCACATTAAGTGGTTGTTTATTTGCTTGGAACAGTCTGGGTTTATCATCAGTATCAAGTTCAGAAAACAATTCACGATATTTGCAAATATGCCAGCAGCTTCCTGAATCGATGAGGAATAATTTCTTATCCTGAATATCTTCATCATCAAAAACTCTTTGTGCACAATCACTCCTGCCATTTCTCTGAAATCTGCCTCTAGACATACTCCCTCTGCTTCTGGCTCTGAAATTCCCTTTTTGGCTATAATCTCTTCTGCCACGAGAAGATGCTCTTTCAACATGAGTCTCTGTACTAGGGTAACGTGCATTTGATTGGCTAGCAATGGCCGCTCCATTATTCATTCGGTTTAATGCACAGTCTCTGGCCATGTGGCTCCTTCCACCACAAGAAAAGCAGTTAGTCTGTCTGCCTCTATATCCATTTCCCAAATTCAAAACAGTCATTCCATTAGACACAGCCTGTAAATTCCTTCCCTCTCTTGAATCCAGTTCCTCTCTTAAACTTGTCAACAATTGCTCCAGTGTTAAATTCTCTTTATGTCTCAAGAGAAGTGCTAAATTTTCATAGCTACTTGGTAAACTTTTCAGCAAGGCAACAACAACATCTCGCTCTTTCGGAGCCTCTCCGAGTTCTTCCAACTCTCTATACAATTTCATAAATCTTTGCAATTGGGCTGGTATGGAATCCCCTTCTTTAATTTTAAAATCAAACAATTCTGTTTTAAGATAGATTATTTTGGTGCATGTCTGTTTTTCAAAACGCTTCTTTAAAGCTTCAAGCATCTCTTTTGCAGTATCAAAGGTATGCAAGTCCTGGACTTCATAATGAGATACTGAGGTCATAATTAATGTTTTGGCTAGAGCATTTTTCCTGGTAAATTCAAGCTTTATTTGAGGATCATCTGGTACGTTTGCAGTTAGAATGTCCTCAGCATTATGCATTTCAAGTTGGCTTTTTAATAATGCCAGCCACCAAGTAAAGTTGTTTTTATTTAAATGGGGCATATAGAAATTTCCTTGGCTAATTTGAAATGGCTTTGGATTACTCACGACTCCCTGGTCAGAGGAACTCATTTTTCAGCTGTGAAGATTCAGGCACACGTGGAGTTAACGATCTCCTTTGTTCTCTCTGCCGTCTCTGCTCGGCTCCGAGGGTAAAGAAAAACTTCCAATAGTTCTCAGCTGCAGTTTTCTCAGTGCAGACCAGTTTTAAGAAACTTTTAAAGACAACAAGATCTTTAAAATAATCTCCTTTTCCCAGTTACAACTGAATGCAGCAAAAAAAGGTTTGGTAGAGAAAAAAATCTGAGCCTTTGTGCCTATCTAGCTTAGTCTCTCTTTAAAGATCCATTTCGAAATTATTTGCTTGTTTGGCAAAACAAACCACCATAACAAAATCACCAACCAAAATCGCCAAAATCAACCATCCTCTCTGCTACCACTTTGTTGGGAAAAAAAAGGTTAAAATAGCTTTAAATCATAGGTGCAATGGATCTTGGATCAATAGAGAGTCAGCACACGAGTTTAGCTTTTAAAAAACATTTACTTCTAAAGGGAAAAGGGTCACAGGTTGCCTACAAAACAAAAACACCTGGAGCTACATTTCTCACTACTGTTTACAACAAAGAGCTAGGATAATGGAAGTGGAGAATCTTCTTCTTCCTCCTTCTTCTTGACCCTGAAAGGACAGTCACCTGACCTGTTGACCAATAACAGTTTACAAACACTCTCAAGTTTCCCGGGCTTGCAGATTATTGGCTTTGTGCCAGGTTCCCTTTCCAGGTCAATCTAAACAATAGCATGGTAGGTAAACACATTAACCCCATAATGACTGAATCTCAGACCTTGCAACACACATATATTCCAACAGTTTGGACATCAAAATGTATCAGGAATCCCAGAAATGCACAAGTGCGCACAACAAGATTCACATCCTGTATTAACCATTCCTGTGTATTTGCCACTATAAGATAATCAACCAAATACAGAAAGATGGCACACCCCTGCTCCCTGAGAAAAGTCACAACAGGTGCCATGCATTTGATGAACACCCATGGTGCAGTAGATAACCCAAAAGGGAGCACCTTATAATGAAAAACCCTGTTCTGATAAAGAAAGCCCTGGTATTTACGATGTTCCTTATGAATAGCGATATGAAAGTACCGCAAACCAATCACCATGCTTCAACAAAGGCAATACAGATGATAGAGTGACCATCATATGTTTTGAAACCTTAAGAAAGGCCTTCAAAGGCCTTCAAAGCCCTCACAGTGGAGGGCTTCAGATCTGGCACATCCTAACCCAACAAAGCCCCTTGCCATTGGCAATGATTTGGTGCTGGGATGTAACAGGCATGATGATGCTGCATAGCGTATGACTGCCTCGACTCCGAAGGTCCTCTCTGCTCAGAACCATGCTAACTGTGATGGGAATGTGCCCACGATGATGCCCTTGAAGAATCATGCCAGATCCAAAGAGGAGCAGGATCAGTTATGGAAGTCGGGTCCTGATGTAGAGATCATTCTGCATTGGTTCCGGACATGGTACCCCATGCCTGATCTGTCAGTGGAGCCACATTCGGTTCTGGAAGCTCACCCTCAGATAGACAACGCTGTCTGAGGGTGACTGTCTGAGTAACCAGGACCACGTCATCAGAATGCTCAGGCCGTGGGGAACAACAATGATGTGTTGAAGTTGAAGTCGAGGTCGACTGAGCCAAGTGGTTCATCTTTTTAGACTTCTTAGCTGGTGGTTCTGACAAAGCCCTCAGATCCGAGAGATGTTTTGGAGATCTCAGTTGCTTCCCAGTCAGATCCGAGCGTGGGGTCGACTTCAAAAACTCCATGGATCTGGCTCTCAAAAGTTGCTCAGCAGACACTGAAACTTTAACTGCATAGAACAACAACAACAACAACAAAATTATGAAGGAAGCTAGAGTAAGGGGTCACTTCTCCTTTCAAAATAAAAAAATCTATATATTTCAAGACCTTTCAGCCGAGACACTAGCAAGAAGAAGGGACTTAAAACCTATCACAAATAAACTGACTGAAGCTGATATTAGGTATCGTTGGGCCTCCTCGACCAGGGTGCTGGTGCACTGGCAAGGAAAGTCATATGAAGCCAATGATCTGAAGTCTGGCACCAAACTGCTTAAAGACCTTCAACTAGAGTGGCAGTCCATCTCCCCTAGCAAATCTCTCCCTTACAGAGCAAGACCATCACTGGCTACCAGGAGCAAGATCCCAGTAAAGAAAGATGAAAGAGGGATACAGGTGGATTCACTGTAAAGGCACCTAAGGGAAGCAAGGAGGGGGAAAAGATTTTTTCCCCCCTTCTACAGACTACCCCCTGGAAAATGAAGAAATAGAACTGAGCAGGTCAAAGTGACAATTTAACCACATTATACATATTACTGTTGTTTTCTCTCCTCCACTCTCCACCATCTAAAGAGAAAAATGATGTTAAATGAGGCTGGGGTGGGGGAGGGCTGGGTGTGGATACGAGGTATATTTGGTCCCCAAGTTGGTTTTGGACCCCAGATACTTTTTTTTTTTAATAAATTTTTTATTTTTCAGTATACTACACAACACTACAATAACACTACACAAGACTATCACAAGGAAAGGGAAAGGATGAAGAGAAAGGGAAGGGGCGGGGAAAAGGGGACATAAAGGGAAGGATAAACTACATTCAACACTACACTTCAATGTTTTCCCTTCATACTGCCATAATAGAAAAAATAGCTCAATAAAATAATGATGGGGTGGTTAATCATACAGATTACACATTTCAAATTCTAATTAAACTTTCCTCCCCCTTCTGGGTCCCGGACGCAATTCTCTCTGTGCAACCGCAGCTGCGGTGCTCTCCTCCTCCCCCCCCCCTCAGGCTTCTCCTTTTCTTCGTTCTTGGTACACTGGAATTCCGGGTTTTTATCCTCAAAATCCTTTAGTTGATCTTCTGATAGTATCTTATAGGCTTGATCTTTATGTCTAAACCATATTCCTTCCGGAAGTAACCATTTATACTTTATTCCATGGTCCCTCAGAAGAGCTGCGAACTTTTTGTACTTAAAACGTCTTTTCCGGACTAGAAATGGAACGTCCTTTAAAATCTTGACTTTAAGACCCATAAAGTCCAAATCCGCATTGTATGAGTTATATAGGATAGTGTCCCGAATCTTTTTAAATGAAAAGTCAATAATGATCTCGCGAGGCAACTGTCGCTTTGTTGCATATTTTGAAGAAGCCCAACGGACCTCCAAAATGGCGCTTTTAACCTCATCTTTAGTTGTCCTCGCGGGTGTCGCCAGTAGTTCCGAGACCAAATCCCACAGATCCTCATTTTCCTCCTCTTTCACATTTTGGAGACGCAAAGTTGTCTGCGTTCGTTCCACCTGTAGCCCGATCAGCTGGTTCTCCACCAACTTCAGCTCTTTTTTCGTAGCCTTCACAAGTGACGCACTTTCCAGAGCAGACTTCTCTGCCCCCCCCCTACTTCCTTAATGGTTTTCACTTCGCTTTCAATTGAGCCCACCCTTTGATCAGTTTCGTTCAGCTTGTCAACAAAGGGTTTTATGGCTTCCACCACCGCCCTGCGCACCAACTCTTCGAGCGACTCTCCCTTCTGCAAGGTAGCCGAGATTGACTTACCGAGAGCGGGACTTTGCTTCTTTGCTGCCATTTGGGGGGGGGGGCGCCAGCCAGGTCCTGGAACTCACCGAAGGGGAAGAGCGAGTCTTCTTCAGATCAACCTCTCCTTCACAAACGCTTGTAGAACAGAAGGGATTCGCTTGTTTACAGGCTTCCGCCTGTTTCTTTTATTTGCCGTTTCTCGTTGCCCGGCGGCACTCAAGGCGCCGCGCACGTCTGCCGGCCTCCATAGGGACAAACGGGCAATTGGTTTTGGACCCCAGATACTGGGCCCTTTTTGCTTTTGGTAATTTAGGGCTCAGTCTTGGAGAGTAATAAAGTTATTAAAACATCAATTAAATAAATATATATATACCCTTCTCTGAAAAGAAGGGTTTCTGGTGAGTTCCTCCCTAAGGAAACTTAGGGAGAGAGGTAGTTGTTATTTTCCTTCTATTTTTCTTTCTATCTCTCTCTTTCTCTCTTCTATCTTCTAATTTACTCTTCTTTCTCAAACCTCTTTGTATTTCCTGTATGTTGTCTTCTACGTCTATTACTAAACTTGGTAAACCAGCATTTTATAAAGTATAAGAAACAGTTTACTGATAACTACAGATCGCTCATCGATACAAAAAAGAATATATACTGTATTTGTGCAGAGAGTATAAATAGTTAATTTCTTGAATTGTTGCTTTCGTATATTCCCCAGGTAATGGAGTACAAAGTTCTTTCTTTAAATTGTAGGGGTCTAAATAATGTAATCAAAAGCAAGAGGGTACAGTCAATGATGCAGAAACAACACCCTTTTTCTACAAGAAACTCATTTATCATCACGGGTGCAACAGGTGTTTAAATCAAAGTGGTGGGATTTCCAGTGCTTAGATCCAGGGAACTCAAAATCTAGGGGGGTGGCTGTGCTTATCTCAAAAAATGTCAGGACTAAAGAGCTGGTAGTAGAAATTGATACTGAAGGTAGATATATATTCCTTAAAGGCATCTTTGACTCAAAAAAATTGACATTGGCATCTATATACGCTCCAAACATTAATCAACATTCTTTCTTAAAAGACACTCTGTCTAAATTGAAAACTTTCCAGGTGGGAGACATTTTAATGGGGGGGGGTCCAAATTTAATTGTTAATCCTAATCTAGACCACTCAAAACAGATAAAAGGAAATAGGACTAGACCACAACCTTCAAGTATTGGACAACTTGCAGATATCCTTAATCAATTCAATCTAACTGATGTATGGAGAAATAAGCATCCTAACGAGAAAGACTACACCTATTATTCTCCCATATTTGGAACATATACTAGAATTGATTATATTCTAGTATCTTTAAATTTATTGCATCACACCTCCAACTCAAAAATAAACACAATGAGGTGGTGAGATCACTCTTGGGTGGAGTGCTCCTTAAAACTTTCAGAACAAAAAACCAGGCAGCCAAACTGGAGTTTAAATAAATTTCTTTTATTTGATACAGCAGCTCAAAAAGATCTGTTAACAGAAATACAAAATTATTTTAACCAAAACTCAAATTGTGGAGTCTCCAGTGAAATAGTTTGGGACGCAATGAAAGCTGTAGTAAGAGGTGGATGTATAGCGATAGCTTCAGCCTATAAGAAAAAGAAAGAAAAAACCCAATCAGAATTGATGAAAAATATCACATATCTAGAGCAAGCTCATAAGAAAACATGCAATAAGAGAATTTATAAAAAACTCCTACTGGAAAGGAAAAAGTTAGAAACCCTAGAAACCACAACTATCCAGAAAAAATTAATTTTTTTAAAGCAAAAATTTTGGCACAATAACCCTAAAAATCTGAAACTTCTTTCATGGAAGGTGAATAAGAAACAAGCCACAAGACTTATAAACCAAATAAGAGACGAGAAGGGACTGATCCAATCAAACTCAGAAGCAATTCTTAAAACGTTCCAAAGCTTTTACAAAACTTTATACACCTCAGACTCCCTGAATTTGAACTCAATTAATAGTTACCTAGGTAGGGTTGGAGTTCATAATAGACTAGCAGAAGTTCATAGACAACTGCTGGACCAAAGTATTTCAATTAGAGAAATGCAGGACATAATCAAAAACTTGAAAAACAACAAGTCTGCAGGGAATGATGGATTTCCTGCGGAATTTTATAAGAAATACTCTTTCCAGCTCTCCCCTCACCTTACTAAGGTATGTAACGCAATCCTAGAAAAGGGGGAAATGCCCCTCCCTTGGACAGAATCGAATATGGTTGTTATTTTAAAACCTGAAAAGGACGCCACTAATCCTGCTTCTTATCGCCCAATATCCTTGTTGAACCAGGATATGAAAATCTTCACTGCAATTTTGACGGCCAGATTAAACAAATTTATTTCTAATTATATAAATATAGACCAAGCCGGATTCATCCCAAACAGACAATTAACAGATAATATATGGAAGACCTTAAATATTATTCAGTATGGTAAAATAAATAAGATCAATTCCCTTGTTCTGGCCCTTGATGTGGAAAAAGCCTTTGACAAAGTGGAAATCCCTTATCTCAAAGAGCTACTGATTAAAATGAATTTTGGCGACAAATTTCTAAGAGCAATAAATTCTTTATTTGCCACCCCCACAACCCAAATCAAAATTAACGGGTACAAATCAGGAAAAATCAACTTAACAAGAGGAACAAGACAAGGATGCCCGCTCTCCCCCATCCTTTTTGCGATAGCGATTGAACCCCTTGCCAACCATATTAGATCATCCCCCGGAACCAAAGGTATAACTATCAACAAAAACGATTATAAATTATCTATGTTTGCAGATGATATGGCAGTATATATCTCTGATCCCCTAAACTCTATAATAGAACTAGAGAAGATAACTAAAGAATTTTCAAAAGTGTCAGGCCTTAGCATTAATAGTAATAAAAGTGAAATTTATCCAATATATATACAGTCTAGCTTTACAGATATTCTTAAAACCAAATTCAACTATAAATGGGTCAAAAAATCTTGGAAATACTTAGGAATTAGAATACCTATTAATCTAAATGATTTAATGAACACCAATTACTCAGAAATTAATCAAAATATTAATTCATTGTTGGAGGAATGGGGTAAAGCTGCTTTCTTTACTAGAAAGAATTAACCTTATCAAATCATTTCTATTTCCCAAATTCCTCTTTCTGTTTCGAGCCATTCCCATAATAATACCAGACAAGTCTATGATTCGATGGCAATCAAAAATCAGTAAATTTATATGGAATAATAAAAAGCCCAGAATCTCAATGGAAACCCTTAAAAGACCCACAAGCAGGGGAGGCCTAAATTTACCAGACCTGCAAACCTATTATGAAGCCACTCATCTTAAGAATCTTGTGTTTATATCTAACGATCAGTGGAGGCCGGACTGGAAAAACATTGAACAGACTTATCTGCAAGACAGTCCAATACAGGAATGCCTATGGAATAAAAAATCTGAACGCCCATCCAGCTTAAAAAATAACCCTTTCTTGTTGAGCGATATTAAGACATGGGATAAATACAGAGGCAAACTAACTCAATCATTATCTTTAGCCTCACCTTTTGTGGGGCAACACTGGTTTGTACCGGATCTTAGTCCCCATTCATTTAAGTGGTTGGAGGCTTAATAGCAAAACCCGGATTCTAGATGTCATAGAGAGGGGCAAAATACAAGAAAAGGCAAAATTAGAACAAAATTCAGGGTCACAGGTTCCGTGGTTAGAGTATCTACAGGTCCAACATCTTCTTGAATCACCTAAAATCAAAGATTCATTGGACAAACCATTAACGAAATTTGAAAGGATTCTGATTGACAAACCCAACCAGCAAAAGGGAGATCTACTCAATTCTTTTAGAGGAAAAACACAGGAATGTAAAATGCTATCTTATCAAAAGATCTGGACTAAAGAATGCAATCTAGATATATCAGGCGAGGATTGGAATTCAATATGGAAATCGTCAAATTTCAGATCAAATATAGTAAATATAAAAATGCAGACAATAAAGCTGATCTCTAGGTGGTATATGACCCCAGTCAAGCTCCATCATATAAACCACACTGCGTCAGCCAACTGTTGGAAGCAGTGTGGGGAACTGGGCACATACTTACATTGCTGGTGGGGATGCAAACACATAGGTTCATTTTGGGACAAAATAATTGAAGAAATAAGAACAATAACAGGATATTCCATACCAAAATCTCCCGAAGTAATCTTGTTAAGCCTTTGGGAGAATTCAGAAATACCAAAAGTAAGCCTCAATATTATTTTTTCTCTCTTGACACTAGCTAAAATGACGATAGCCGCATGCTGGAAACAAAAAACAGTCCCTTCACTCAAAAATTGGAGAGCCCACATTTGGGATGATTTTATCATGAAGAAAATCACAGATCAACTAGCTCAGAGAGAAAATATATACCATAAATCTTATCTCTTAGAGCAATGGCTCCCAATACTAGACTATTTGACTAAGAATGACAATTGGACCAATAATAAGGCAAAACAAGATCTTTACTATTCAATGGCTTACCTCTAATTATACGATGTTAGTTCACGTACACAAGTATTTTAAATCTTTTAAGTGCAGACTAGAAGACGCGGTATTATTGCAATTGAGAGATGTGAAGCCGTTCATAAAAAGCTGTTGTTACTATTTTTCTTCTCTTTTGTTCTGTTGAATATTGTTGAACTGTTGATATCACTTATAGTTCTTGAAACATTAATGACTTAATACATTTACTGCTTGTAAGATTGAATGAAAAAATACAATAAAATGAAAATTATTATTAAAAAAAACCTTTAACTGCTTTTGGAGTCAACTCCGACAGATGCTCTTTCCCAATCAAAGTCTTCCCCTTAAACTCCTCAGCAAGCTCTTTTTCCCATAGTGCTGCTTTTAGCCACTGAGACCTCTCATGCCTCACCTTTGGGGTGAATTTCTGACACACTTTACATGCCGTGACATTATGTCCTTCACCCAGGCACTTAAGACAGCTATTACTGAGGGCAACAATTGTTGTACCTCACAACATCGTCAAGAAAGCCAGGTCAAAATATACCAAAGACAACCGAAGACCAAAATCAGAACTGAAATCAAAGTTAAAAGCTAGTCCAAGTTATTTCAATACCAGAAAAGATCAATCAGAAAGCGAAAGTAACGGAGCTCAAAAATGAAGTCCTTCTCCAATCGGCAGGAAGAGAAAGTACAATGTGCCGTGACCAACTAACTAAATGAAGTAATTACCGTCCAATAAATATCAATGAAAGATGTCTCATATAGTTAATCAGAATCTTCAATTTCATATATTAATTTTACATACATAATGACTGCCAAAATAACACTACAGAACTCAGAGGACGTCACATACAATCAATTAATAAACAATAGCAATGTAGGTCACAAGATCACAATAATAAAGTAGAATACTGCAATGAAGTGCTAGATGCTTGTATACAATAAATAACAGTAAGAAAATGACTAGTGACCATGTAGTTAGTTGGTCACACGGCACGTTGTGCTTTCTCTTCTTGTTTCTTCCGTGACTCTCTCTTTTCTGCTTGGGCTTGCTTCTCCAAGCAGCAGCAAAAAGAGAACTAAGGGAAGGGGTCATTGCTCTCCATTAGGTCACATGACCATTTGGGCAGGAAACAGTGGCTATGTGACTCGAGGGGAATGGCCCCTAATGGGCTCTAATAGAAGCACTGAAGAATTCTCTGTTGGCAGGCCTGAACGTGCGCAGTCCCACGTGGACTGCACAGGATGACGATGAACTTTGTTTTCTCATTTATTATTAAAGTTCTCAGACCATTTAATCTAAAATGACTCCTTGAAATCAGAGAAGTTTAGGATTTTCAGATGACCAGAAATAAATTAGACTGGCCTGTTCTGCTTTTAATCAACAGTTTGATCAGTTGAAATTAGCAAGTGAAGCTTTTCTATTTTCAGCATCATCTGCCAATTCTCACAAATGAAGTATTGATAAATGCAGTCGAACAGGTTCCATTAAAAGAGTGGCAAATCCTAGTGAGACTATTCTATTGTAAATAGTACAGTCCTTATTTTTGTGCCTCCAGTGTGTGCAACTCTTTAAGACCAGGTGTGGAACTAAGGCAAATCTTTTGTTTATTGGCAGGGTACCTTGTACACCCCTCCATTCAAAATTCTTTGTGTTTTTGGCATAGTGCTGTGTTCTATATATGCCCATGACTTTGACTCTTCCTGTTGATTTCCATGGGATCATTCAAAGTGTTAAATTTTTAATGCAAGTTTGACTCTTAGTAATTGCAAAAGAAGTTTCTTCAAATGATATCTGATAATTCAATCAATAGAGCGTTTTAGCAATTAACTCCAAAAATGGCATGAAATATTCATGATGGGGAGCTGTGAGTTTAGAAGCCATTTCTACACACGAATCAATAGAAATTCGATCTAAGTACTTGTACTCAGAGAAAGAAGAAGGAAAATTGCTAGAAAGAATCTCACCATTTTCCTCCCATTTATGAACATTCCTGTAATTATTCTTCAACCATGATGGGTATTGGCTCTGTCTGTCTTGGTATTTACAACATTTCTTATGTTGGGTATTTGGAAAAGCTCATCGGTTTTCTGAGTTTTCTCTCTTGGTTCATAATTGCACATGCATGGAGATGATGCCACACAGTTTTGTTTTATTGCATTATGGTTTGGGAATTCTAACTAGTTTTCACTTTGCCCTGAGCCCATCTTATAGCATCTGCAATGCAGGAAAACCACTAGGTAGTTCAACTCACATAGGAACAAAGAGAGTTTCAGAATTTACACTTGTTCCTATATGAGTTTGCCTGCCTCTTAAGATCATTCTCAGATGTTCCACTCTGTATGTCCTTACAATCTGAGGTGAAGAGAGTGGCTACCAGGGACAAGACCTCCCTCATTGCAGCTGTTTGCCGTGTGTTGTCCCTGCTTAGCTTTTGACATTAGGAGAATCTTTTCTCTCAGGATTTTGGATTATTGTTATTATTATTATTGCTGCTTCTGCTATTGATTTTTTTCAGTGTAATATTTTTAAGGTTGCTGTTTGTTTCTAATGATTTTATCATTATTGGTGTTTATTTTACTGCTTGTATTTATGATATTGTTATTTTTATTATTATTAGTTTTATTGTGAAGTTTGTTATAAATTGAAAGCTGAGTCAAAGTCTGTCAGGTTGAGAATTCAAGGTATAAATCTTTTATAGTAATGAATAGATTAGGATGGGGGGCAAAATCTACATAAAGTACAATTTTTTCTTACAGACAAATGAATTGGGCCAGATAAAGAAGACATGTGGCCTCGTGATCTGGTAAACAATTAACAGAAAAACCAAAAAAGGTTTTTGTCCAAAAATGAGCTCATCTTAGGGGACAAGAAACTTGCTAGAATATTATACTTTTGGATTGAAGCACAGTTGGGTATAAAAACTTTTGGGGAAGGGCACCTCTTCATCTATTATGCATTTTTGTTTTTCCCATTCCTGGTGTATCGTTTACAACAGTCAATACGAGTTTCATCAGTAGTTAAGTGGTTAACAATACAAAACTTCTGCACATGCACATCTGATAGAATTTTGGCACCTGGTCTGTTGAACACTGGCCGTGCATATACAGATAATTTTTTAACATCCTGAAACAGAGAAGAACTAGTGGAAGAAATTGTGGTGTTCAGTTCATAATACAACTGAATATTGTGAGCTGGACAAATTAATATGCTGAACCAGATAATTATGGACATTGGCACCATTACTAGTTGTGATGAGTAGTTGTAATTCAACCTACCACATCATCCTGGGCTGCAATGCAAATAATGGCACAACCCTTCTCAGATTTTGGAAGAGGTCCAGTGGTTTCCCAGACAGAAAATTTCAACATCATCAAATGCTTTTTCTAAAGTAGATCTTTATCTGGTACAAATTGGCTATAGTTTATGCTAAGCTCTAAATTTTACATCTGTTTTCGCCAACAACAATTTTAGAAATCAGTTTAATAATGGTTCCCATTTTCTCATGCTGGCTCCCACTGAATTTGGGAAGTTGCTCTTGCTGTTACCCATAGAATAGCCAATGGCTAGAATGAGGTTTGTTGTGAGCAGCTGAATGCTAAAAATTATACTCTGTTCATAGATCAGCATCTGTCTGCCGGTGATGATAATGCTAATCTTCTGGCCCATGGCAACACGTTTAGGTTCATACGCTCTTTGACAGCTTCATTTTACCTGCCCATTAAACACAGGCACAGTACCATCTGCATAACAGATACCCAAATTAAGGCTATTGTTTGAAAAATAGTGATGAGTTTTTTCTGCAGTGCTTCCTGGGCTGTCAAAAAGATTTATGTCAAAACTGCAAATGGGAAAACTATGCTAATATGTAAAGCTTGGGCACCAACAGGACAGATCTGTTATGACAATGCACTGACAAACTGAGAAGCTGACAGGTGCAACTTTAATAAGAGTCGCCTGATGCTTTAATGCTTATGTCTCTTGGTAAATATCAATACTTCTGGTGTCAGGTCTGGGAGATCTTGTTGACTAAAAAAACCAGGAAATTATTATTTTTTATATTACAATAGAAAGTGTTCAAACTGCAACAAGTCTGTGCTAAAGGTAGTCCCCTGTGCAAGCACCGAGTCATTATTGACCCATGGGGGGACATCGCATCATGATGTTTTCTTGGCAGACTTTTTATGGGGTGGTTTGCCATTGCCTTGCCCAGTCATTTACACTTTACCCCCAGGAAACTGGGTATTCATTTTACCGACCTTGGAAGGATGGAAGGCTGAGTCAACCTTGAGCCAGCTACCTGAACCCAGCTTCCGCCGAGATCGAACTCGGGTCGTGAGTAGAGCTTGGACTGCAGTACTGCTGCTTACCACTCTGCACCATGGGGCTCTTTCTTTTACTTAGGAAGTGTTCAGACTGCAACAGGTCTGTACTAAACAGGTTTGTTCACATTAGGCTTTTCAAAATGACGTTCCTTGAATCTTTGGAGGGGCACCAGTTAGATGCTGAGAGACAGTAAGTGAAGGTTGATACCAGGATTGAGGAAACAGCAACCTGCATTACAAATTTGGCTAAAAAAATGGCAATATATGCACTCACAGAAATGGAAGCAGATGTGACTGGATGGGCAGTGTGTTCTACAGCAAGTGCTGTGCAGAAGCTAGTCCACTGCTGCATTGGACTGCTTCTTGCCTGTTCATTCTCACAAAGCAAAGCTATTTCTCCATTCTCAATTCCATCCTAAGCACAGTTATGCTCTTCTAAGTCTGTTGAAATTAGAAATGTGTAACTCTATTTAGGATAGCACTGTCTAGCAACCATTACTGCCCTATGCTGTTCCTGACTTTTCAGCTAAGAAGTGAGATTCTTGATTAATCGCCCTCCACCATCCCATTTTAGAGGTAGGATACAGAAGAGACATGGCAAATAGAATGTGTACTCCCCCCCCGCCCCCCGCACGCATTCTTGACTTTAATAAAGTGTATATTACTCTTCTGTATTCAGATTCAAGGAGGAAAAAAATCTATTATGTTGATCAGCCATAATAGCACAAAAGGAGTGCTACAAATGAATGGAGATTGTTAGTTTGTGCAGAAAGGGAATTTAATGGAATGTTTTGTTGCTTTGCCTCAGTTTGATCAAGAAGAGATACTGGTAAGGTTGGATTTACTGAAAGACAAATTGTTAACAGTCTCCAATACTGGAAAACCCTCTTCAAACATAATGTTAAATAAGAGCTGACAGAGGGAAAATATAGTGCCAGCAGCAGAAGTGGTAGAAGGTACTGCTAATGAGGTAGATATTTTGAAGATGCAATTGCCTCAATCCCAGCAAACTACAACTGTGCCTATAGACGTTAATGTTATAAAGACTGACTCAGGAACCAAGAACTTGATTGACATTTTGATCTATGATTTTTCCTCAACTGGGTTACAAGACACAATCAGAACTCCTGTTGAATGTCAAAGAACTTTAGAATCTTATGGTTTTGGAGTGTCTCTAATACAGCCCCACCCACCTCACCGGGTGATTTTCATGAGGATAATAATAGCATAATAGCATACTTTGTAAATACTAGCATACTTTGTAAACTGCTCTGAGTGGGCATTAAGTTGTACCGAAGGGTGGTATATAGATTGAGTATTGTTGCTGTTGTTATTGTCGTTGTCGTTGTTATTGTTACAGAAAGACAGATACAAGCAAAAATTGCAGATTTCTTTGGTTCCTATAAAATCAAACCCTTGTTTTATTAATAGCCAATAGGAAGTGCTTATAGGAACTGAACCCTTTCCTTGACTAAGGATAGGAATATAGCCTAATTTTTTGTTATCTTATAGAATATTGCTGGATGAAAAAGGGGTGTTTGGAGTTTTTAGGTATTATTCATAAGGCAGATACAGTTTTATTGCAAGAAACTTGGTTTAGAGATCATTTGGAAATCTCTAACTTTATTACTAATTCAATTACAGCCACTTCAAATAACAAAAATAGCAGGGTTGGCTATTCTGGTTTCTTTAAGATTAAAATTTAGAGCAGAGATTTGTTGGTTACATTCGTTGCAGAGATGTCATCATGGACATGGTTACAATACGTATCTCCTTTTCTTATAGAAGTTTACATTAAATTTGTACCTAAATCTTTTAAAATAATTAATGGCTGTATCCCACTGGCTAAGACAAAACAAGAGATAGAACAAATTTAATTAGCTCTTATATCTCTGATATAATGGTAAAACATCCAGATGCCCATTTAATATGGGGTGTGTGTGTGTGTGTGTGTGTGTCTGAGAGAGAGAGAGAGAGAGAGAGAGAGAGAGAGAGAAAGAGAGAGAGAGAAAGAGCGCTTAGGACTTTCAAAGAACACTCTTCAAAAATCTAGGTTGTGGGATAGATATATTTTGAATGTTACCTCTTCTGTGTGTGACCATAGGACTTGAGATTTAAATATTAACTTTGCAGAAATCTCTTTTATTAAATTTTTATATGCATTGAATCTGTGTATAGTTAATGGTCATTTTGACCTAGACAAGATTAATTTAATTTAATGTATTAGATTTCTTGCCTACCCTCCCTGTGAGCAGGCTCAGGGCAGGTTACTATATTATATAATGGTACAACAAATTAAAACAACAATACACAATAAAAGATAAAATTCGGCACACCCAGCTGCAGCAAAGCTGCTTTGGCTGGGTGCCGTCCATTGCTGCCTTGCCTGGAGGGAGGGGCAGACTCCCTTCCCGGGCATACGGGGATTCTGGCTGGGGGCGGAGCCAATGCTTTCAAGCGGCTCCGCTTGCCCAGCCAGCAGTCGCTTTCTGCTTCGGAAGGAGAAGGAGTCCTTTTCCCCTCTCTCCGAAGCAGTGGGCGGCAGCGGAGCGGCGAGGGACGAGCGGCGAGGGACGCGAGCGCAGCAAAGGCTCCGGGTTGCTGTGGGGCCTTTCGTGGCCCCTCGGTGGAGCTGCGGGTCTGTTGGTTCTGACGCGGCGTCGGGGAGCGTACCTTTTCAGGCCGCCCCCAGCCCCCGTCCTCGACTTGCCGGGCCTCTCTGGGGGAGGCGGGTTAAGCTGCTGAGAGCGGCTGCGGGTTGGCGCCGGTGTGCGTGTGCTGCTTCCCCGCGGCGGCAACGGGTCCTGCTCCTGGGGTCTCGGGGGGAGCGGGCCCTCTCGGCGGCTTCTCAGTTGGTGTGGCGCGCCTTCTTCGGCGGGGCTCGCCTCAGCGGGGCCCCTTAGGCAGCGCGGCCTACTGGCCTTGCTTGGGTTTCTTGGGGGGAGCGGGGCATTGGGCTGCTCCCTGAGTGCTCCTTTATATAGCGTGGGGCAGGGTTTTGCACCCACGTGTGCGCTGGTGGCCGGGCCTAGTCTGTGGGCTTTGCCCTGGGGTTAACAGGGCTGCCCTTCCCACCCCCCGCACTCCAGAGGGACGCACTTAGTGTCTGGTCAGTGGCGGGCCCTGGGTTTTTTTGTTTCCCTTGGCTTTCCCTGCCCAGTTCCCCTCATTTTGTGCATTGTGCATTAGGCCCATTTCTTCCGGCGGCCATTTTAGAGCAGGTACTGCCTGGCGGCCATTTTGGTTGCTACTGTGCAGTATGCCTCCCAAGAAGGGCGGTGGCCCATCCAAGGGCAAACAGCCTGCCAAGCGTCCTGCAAAGAGACCTCCCCCAGCCCCAATGTCATCTTCGGATGAGGAGGAGGGTGTACCCAGCAGGCAGGAGCTGCTGGACAGGCTAGCTGCCTTGGAACAAGCCCGTGCCAACTCTCAGCCTGGGAGCTCGGGGGTTCGGGTGCGCCGTCCCAGTAAGAAAGTTTCTGATGCTGTATTTCAGAGGGATATCTTGAAGCGCATTTCTGCCTTGGAGGAAGCGGCGGCATCCGATCGTGGTGAACCCAGCAGCAGCATGGGGGTGGCTGCGCCGCCTGAAGAAGCACAAGGGGCTGAAGCTGAGCAGGAGTCCGTGGTGGACTGTGGGCAGGTGGCCATAGCGGTTGAGCCAGCAGTGCAGGAGGGTAAGTCTGTTCAGCCTTCCCAGGCATACACCTGGCCTTGGGGGCCCTGGGGTCAGTCTACTGCCTCCGCGCCCCCCGGCTGCACTTCACCAGCTACACAACATTTTGCCCCCGCTTGGCCTTCAGCAATGCCTGCATCCTGGCAGGGTGGGGCTGGGACTACTTTTGGCCAACAACAGGCACCTGTTGCTTCTACATCCTCTGCACCCCAGACTGGGGGCTTGCCCTATGGCTTTGGATGTCAGTGG
Source organism: Eublepharis macularius (assembly GCF_028583425.1). Lineage (NCBI taxonomy): Eukaryota > Metazoa > Chordata > Lepidosauria > Squamata > Eublepharidae > Eublepharis > Eublepharis macularius. Next base: position 134,514,052 of record NC_072791.1, on the reverse strand, counting down.
GGTTTCCCCCCTTGCGGACAATTGCCTTATGGAATGGTGCCGTACAGAGCTTTGCCATTCGGGGATACGGCTTTACCCCTCGGTGACCACTTAACTCAAGCCACCAGGGAGAAGATATTAAAAGGGGAATATGTAGATGTCTTTACCCTTCTCTTCAGGGAACTGGAGAAGAAGGATAAAGATGATCTGGATGAGAGAGACAAAGAAAAGATTAAGCGCAGGAAGGTAGACCGGAATTGGTCAAATTGGTTACCTGGGTTCCTGATCTATGCCGGGGTATTGGCCAGAGCACAGCCTTGGAGGGCCGTGTCTCTTTTTCAATATATAGACATTATTTATAAGGGATACACCGGCTTTGTTGGGGTGGCCTGGCTCCAATACGATGAGGAGTTCAGGATGCGCGCCGCCATGTATCCGGGTCTGCCGTGGGACCAGGTGCACCAGCAGCTTTGGTTGCAGGTCATGTCCCCGGCCAAACCTAATTCTGGGGACAGGTCCGACAGCGGTCATCTTATTCAGCGTTCCCAACCAGCATCGGGTTCCCGCGCCCCCGCGGGGCAGCAGGTTCAACCCCGGCTGCTCTGTTGGGATTTCACATCCAAGGGGCAGTGCAACCGGAAGGCTTGTAAGTACAGACATGAATGTCCTTCCTGCAGTGGCCCCCACCCATACTCGGCATGCCCTAAGTCCAGGCAGGGGAGTGGGGGAAAGCGCTTTGGGGGGGGGTAGCAATCAGCAAGGACCTGGTAAAGGGACCCAGCCCGGTAAGGCTGAAGGTCCTTAGGCAACTGTTGCATTTGTATCCCCGGCGCGGAGATGCTGAGTACCTGCTGTCAGGGTTTGAGTTTGGTTTTCGTATTCCTTTTCAGGGCCAAAGGGGTCCTTTCATGTCAGCCAACCTTCGGTCAGTGGCTGGCATGGAAGGTGTGGTGCGGGCCAAGATTGCGAAGGAGTGCGCGGAGGGCCGGGTGCTCGGCCCTTATGACTCCCCTCCTGTCCCTTGTTTCAGGGTGTCTCCGCTGGGGGTGGTGCCTAAAAAGGCGGCCGGTGAATTCCGCCTTATACACCATCTGTCCTTCCCCAAGGGTGGTTCGGTAAACGATGCTATACCGGAGCATCTTTGTTCAGTCCGTTATACATCTTTTGACCAGGCGGTCAAGGTGGTGCGTAGGTGTGGTGTAGGTGCGGAACTGGTGAAATGCGACATCAAGTCAGCCTTTCGCCTCCTACCTGTACACCCCGGGGATTTTGAGTTGCTTGGGTTTGCGTTTGAAGGGAAATTTTATATGGATAGGGCCCTACCCATGGGTTGCTCCATATCGTGTGTGGCTTTTGAGCGCTTCAGTTCCTTTTTGGAATGGGAGTTGCGGCGCCGCATGGCCTGCCCTGATACCTGTCATTATCTTGATGATTTTTTGTTTTGTGGGCCAGCTGGTACCGGGCAATGTGCCAGGATGTTGGCTGGTTTTGTGGGCCTTGCCGAGGAACTTGGTATTCCTTTGGCACATGAGAAGACTGAGGGCCCCTCCACTGTCTTAACTTTTCTGGGCATTGAGCTGGATACAGTTCAGCAGTGTTTCCGGCTCCCTGCCGATAAGGTTGAGGACCTTAAGAGTAGAGTCGGGGATTTTCTGGGTCGGAGTAAGGTTACTCTCCTGGAATTGCAGCAATTGGTGGGGCACTTGAATTTTGCCTGCAAGGCAATTGCTCCTGGCAGGGCATTTTTGAGGCGCCTTTGTGATGCCATGGGGAAATTGCAGTTTCCTCATCACAGGTTGCGCTTGAGTAAAGGTATTCAGAGTGATCTTTGGGTCTGGCAAAAGTTTTTGCGGTCATATAATGGGGTGACGTTTTGGAGAGAGGACTTGTTGCTTGAAGCTGAGCTTCAGGTGACCTCCGATGCCTCTGGATCTTTGGGATTCGGGGTTTATTTCAGGGGCCATTGGTGTGCTGAACGCTGGCCGGCGGATTGGGCACAGCGGGGACTGTCTAAGGACTTGACATTTTTGGAATTTTTTCCTTTGCTGGTAGCAGTGTGGCTTTGGGGGCGGGAGTTGGCCAACAGCACGGTACATTTTTGGTGTGATAACCTGGCGGTGGTGCACGTGGTTAACTCCTTGTCGTCAAAGTCGCCCAGGGTGATGAGGCTGGTGCGGGCCTTTACCCTTAAATGCTTGCTGCTAAATATATTATTTAAGGCCAGACACGTTCCTGGGATGAGTAATGGGGTGGCAGACGCTTTGTCTCGCCAACAGATGGAGCGGTTCTGGCACCTGGCTCCAGAAGCCGATCGCCGGCCAGCGCGGATGCCCAAGGAGCTGTGGCAGCTTGGGAGGCAGAAGCGAGGCGGGCAATCCAGTTAGCCTTAGCCCCCAGCACACGGAAAGCCTATGACCGGGCGATCAGGCAGTTCACTGATTTTAGGAAGACGGTAGGACTTCGGGAGCTTTGGCCTGTCCCGGCCGAGCACCTGATTCACTTTTGCGTGTCGCAACGGGAGCGCTGCCTTTCTGTCCGGTCTATCAGGGGCCAGCTAGCTGCTCTTGCCTTTTTTAGCAAGGCACGCGGTCTGCGTGAAGACACTGGGGATTTCCGGATACGTAAGATGTTAGAGGGTTGGTCCCGGGAAGCTGGCCCCTCTAGGGACCTGAGGCAGCCCATTTCCCCATCGGTGCTTAAAGGGCTGGGAGCGACCTGGGCTGAGGTTTGCGCTTCGCGTTTTGAGCAGAGGCTCTTCCATGCAGCCTCTTTGGTTGCCTTTTTTGGGGCCTTGCGGGTTAGTGAATTGGTGGTTCATTCCCGTAGGGATGCCTCTGGCAGTGCTTTGCTAGCACAGGATATTTCCTTCGTGGGTGACAAGGTATCTATACGGATCCGTAGGTCTAAAACAGACCAGGGACAGCGTGGGGCCACCCTGTTGTTGGGGCCGTGCACAGACCGTGAGCTGTGCCCGGTTCAGGCTTTGAGGGACTATGTGAGAGTCCGTGGGGAGGCACAGGGGGTCCTGTTTCGCCATAAGGATGGGACACCTCTGACCCGGTTTCAGTTTTGGGCCGTTACGGAGAAGGCCCTTGGGAAATTAGGACTGGTTGGGGTTAAGTTTGGTACCCATTCCTTTCGGATTGGGGCCGCCTCTACGGCTGCTGCTATGGGGTACACCCAGCGGGCCATACAGAGGGTAGGCAGGTGGCGGTCGAGCGCGTTTCGCTCCTATGTCCGCCCTCTGCCTCAGTATTAATTGCCTACACTAACTGCTCTTTCCTAGGTGCGGCGTCGGTCCTGGGGAAGCGCAGTATCCTGATTTGCGCACACAGCATGGTGTTCTGGGCTGCCCATCAAGCCAGGAGAACACCGATCGGATCCCAGTTGGGGCTGAGTGCTGTGGCCACGGTCGAATGGCTGGGTCGGCGGGGCCTGCGTTGGCCTGGTTTGTTACCACTCTTGTTTAGGGGGCGGACGGGTCCGCCCCCGCATATTTTGGTCGTTCACCTCGGGGGAAATGACCTAGGTTTAGTGCAGGGAAAGGCCCTGTCACTGCAGGCAACTGATGACCTTCGTGAAATAAGCCGCCGGTGGCCGGGAGTGCTCATTTTCTGGTCTGAGATACTGCAACGCCGGGTGTGGCGGGAGGCCTTGGATCCGCGGGCCGTTGAGCGTGCTCGACGTAAGGCCAACAGAGCTATGAAGAAACCCTTGGGGGAAGGCTTGGGGATTTACTTGCCGCACCCTAGGATAAGGGCCGAACTTGCCCACCTTTACAGGAAGGATGGTGTACATTTGTCACCAGAGGGCAACGACATTTTCCTTGATGATTTTAGGCAAGGGCTGGGGTTGGCCTTAAGCCACCTGTGGGGCGCCAGGGCCTAAGCAGAGGCTTGGCCCTTGCGTTGGTAGGAGATTCTCGGGAATAGGGAGCGGGACGGTGAGCACCCAGTGGCATTTCCCCATGTGGGAACAGGGTCTGCCATCAGTGCGGTATGCTTGTGACGGCTACCAATGCACAGGCAGACGCCTGCGGGGATCCCCAGGAGCAAGCCCTTCCCTCATGCTGTATGGCTGGGGCGTTAGGAGCTTGCGGGGGGGGATCCATTCGCCTGGCTGGCCGGGTTGCAGTCATTCTCAGGATGGCCTACACCCGGGGCTTTGGGGCTCGCCCAAACAGGTCAAGGCGGAGGTCCGGCGTTGACCCCGTGGCTTGACCTGTACCGCATAGTTGGCCCTTGCCTTAGTTATAGTTATATTTACTGTTATATTAATAAACGGCCCTTTACCTCCAAGCCTGTGTCTGTCTCTTCTTTCCGGCTAAGGCAGCAATACACAATTTCATAATTCCAGTACAAAAGTTAAAACAATCATCTAAAATGCAGCATATGATGGTTCACTATAATACATCCCACACACCAGTGTGTGTTGGCAGAATGTAAAACAAGCGGACCAAAGGCCACAGCAGAGGGGCCAACTGTGAAGTTCTCCCATGCCTCAACTACGACCATAGGCCTGGCAGAACATCTCCATCTTACATGCCCAGCAGAACTGTAACAAGGCCTGCAGGGCCCCAGTCTTGACAGAGAGAGAGAGTTCCACCAGGCTGGAGCCAGGGCCGAAAAGGTCCAGCCCTGGTTGAGGCTAGGCGAACAACCTTAGGGCCAGGGATCATCAGAAGGTGTTTGTTGGCAGAATAAAGTGCCCTTTGGGAAACATATGGCAAGAGGCGGTCATGCAGGTATGTTGATACATTCCATTAAGGGCTTTAAATGTCATAGCCAGTACCTCAAACTTGACCCGGAACTCGACGGAGAGCCAGTGCAGCTAACACAAAACAGGTTAAATATGCATCCTAACCAGAGTCCCAGTAAGGATACATGTTGCTGTATTCTGGACCAGCTGTAACTTCTGGATCAGTCTCAAGGTTAGCCCTGAGTGGAGCGTGTGAGGGGGGAGGGATATCTCTGTGACTCTCAATATGGGGCATATCCCATCACTCACCTGGTGAAGGATATACCACCTTTCCACACGTGAATATGTGTAGCAGAGCACACAGTGAAGTCCAGTGAGAAGAAATATACTTTTAAGATAAGTTTGTTTAGTTAAAGAAGAGTTTCATTTAAGAACTATTTACAATAATATATACAACAAACTGAGAGAAACATTCATAGCTCTTATACAGGAGAGAGAGAGAGAGAGAGAGAGAGAGAGAGAGAGAGAGAGAGAGAGAGAGTTTCACCAACAGGCATTTTACAACTGACACAGACAGAACAGAGTCTTCACTCACAGCAGGGAGGGGCTACTTCAGGAGCTACCGACAAACAAACTACACAAAGTATCAAGCCCTTCACGCTGCAAGCACCCTGCACATTCAAATGAGACCACAGTGCTTTATTTCTACAGAGTGAGTTATAGTAATCTAATCTGGAGGTGACCATTGCTTGGATCACTGTAGTCAGGTCACCAGTTGAGAGGCAGAGAACTGCCTGATCTGACGAAGATAAAAGAATGCAGATGCGGCAACGGCCATGATCTGGGCCTCCATTGAAAGACAGATATCCAGGACCACACCCAAGCTTCTCACCATTGGCGTAGGTGCCAGTGGTACCCCATCTAGTGTTGGGAGCCATATTCCCGAATCCGTCAACCTTCAGTCCAGGTACAGGACCTCTGTCTTTGTAAAGTTCAACTTCAGTTGACTCTGCTTTATCTATCCAGTCACAGCTGCCAACATCCTGGCCAGGTTATCAGGTGCAGCATCCAGCCAACCATCTAACAACAGGTATAACTGGGTGTCATCTTCATATTAATTACACCCCAGGCCGAAACTCTAAGCCAGCTGGGTGAGGGGGTGCATATAAATGTTAAACAACATTGGGGAGCATATCACCCCCTGCGTGACACTGCATACCAATGGGTAGTGTGGTGACAACTGCTCCCTGAGCAACACTCTCTGTCATATGTATCCCCACACTGGTGAGGCAGTGGATCGAATGCCACCATGAGATCAAACAACACAAGCATTGCCAACCTGCCTTGATCCAGATGTCAATGAATATCATCCATCAGGGTGACCAGAGCCGTCTCTATATCATGGCCAGGTTGCAGAATATACTTATGTATGTATCTATGATAGGTAGTAGTATAGTAGAATATTTTATACTGTCTCACCAATTTATGCAGTCAATGAAGTTATGCTGAATTCCAAAAAAAAATTTGGCCCTTGAAATTTTGTAACTTGCTTATATATTCATGTGAACAAAGATCCCATTAAGCAGAGTGCACAGACTCACCTATGTGTTAATTTGTAGAGAACAAGATGGGACATGCCAGGAATGCTGATCGTACTTCTCTGCTGAATAACATGAATGCAGTAAGCTCCCCACATTGCAAGGCTAAAATACAACAAGGCTCTCATAGCCAGAGCTCAGAGTGATGTTAATAAACCGAGCAGGTGATCTGAATTTAACCAGCACAGACACGTGAAGACATTACCAGGTGGCTGAATGCTTTCAGAAATATAGGCCAAATGTTGAGCGCAGATTCCATTCCTCTGCAGTGGCTCTCTGTGATCTGGATTGTGTTGTAAGGTGTGTAGTTAGAAAAGAACTTTTCAAAATCCAGCCCAAACCTTGTCCTAGTCATTCTCTGAATAAACCAATTATTCCACATTTGACCAAAAGTCCTGAAAGTTCCATAATACCTATGGCTGCACTTTGCTTTCAGTTGACATTTCTGTGTCCCATTTAACTTTTTATTTCCCACAGGTAGAAAGGAATAGGGAAGGACTGCATTCATAGGGTTGCCAATATAACCCAGAGGAAAAAAAAGTCCTGTCCTTTTAACACTGTATGGTTTGATGGGCTGCTATGCTGATTGGGAGGACAGTCAGAGCCCAGTCTTCTTGTGTTTCTTTTTCTCCACCTCACCTCTGGCTTCTGTCCTCCAACAACTAAGCCACAGAAGGCAAGACATTAAGGATTTGTTCTTTCTCTCAGAGTGAATCTTTCTCTTAATCTAAAAGCAGTCCTGGGGGACTTGCATTTTCTTGAAACTGTCTATTCGTATAAAAGCTTAGATATGTGTCTCTTTTAAAAAAAACACAAGATGGCACATACAGGAAAGAAAAAGCCTAGCCAAATCCACACATCTCAAGTTTTCCGCTTTCCCCCCACCCATTATTCGCTTCTCAGAGGGCTGTTCACATACTCTTACCTCAATCCCGCCATTCTCTCGCGTCTTTCGCGTTGCACCTCAAACGAATTTGTCATGTGTTCAAATGCTTCTCTTGCGCGGTTCTCACCGTGGATGTGGACAAATAGAAGCGTTTCACAAGGAGGCCGCCCCCTTCAAACCACCCCACTTCCATGTTTGCAGCCTTTCCGGAACACCATCCCTCTTTGCCATGCAATTATCAAGCTTTTCCACTCTCTCTGCAGCATGCCTGCCTGCCCGCCCTTTCCCCCTTTTTTTTTAAAAAGGGGACTTTCCCAGCGCTGTTGCACAATCTCGGCCATAAATCTTAATCGGGGTGCTCCAAAATCCCCACGAAGACATCAAGGGGGTGGTGTCATTTCCATTTCCGTGTCATTTTTAGGATGCCGTACAGTCGGAAATATCGGTGGCTGTTAAAATTAATTTTTTTAAAACTGTTGAAATTACTGTTATTACCGTTTAAACTGTTGAAATCCATCATTCTAACATTACATTCAAGCATCAAATAATTAGTCTGCCCATTTGGAGAGTTTGAATCACCCCCACCTTAAATATCAGTTCAAATTAGCCCGCCAGAATAACAATGGATTTCAAAGAAGAAGGCATAGAATAACATTAACCAATCACAGGCATCATAGGGGTGTGGCCTCGCCATAGCAATTTAGCAAAAAAAATGCTATAGTGGAAACCTGATGAAAAAATGAAAAAAAAAATGAACGTGATGTCGTCATCGGCGACGTCGGATCTAAACCTGCCCCGTATTGTGCGATTCTACCAGGGATGTGGACGAAGTATAGCGCGAGGCAGCGGCAGTAAGAGAAGGGATGTGAACACAGACTGGGACATTGCAGGATAGAATCCAGCGTGATTAATGCACATGAAAAGTGGAAGGTGGGGAAGTGTGGATTCGGCCCCTGTTCCTTCCCTCTTTCTCCCTTCCCTCGCTGAACCAAGCACTTGGCTGAGTGAAGTATGTTTTTCTCGAAGTCTGCTCTAACCTCCAAACCCAGAACAGTCCTTTCCTATCTGCCTGAAATAGAGGGTCCCTAAAGTTTCTTCCTTTGGCTGGGGGTAGGATTGCCAGGTCCCTATACCCTCCCAGTGGGAGGGGGGACCTGGCACTTACCTCCTGTCTGTTGTGTGCTCCTCTTTGCTCCTGGAGCTTGTGTGATGATGTCACTTCCAGAAGCTGTGGGAGCTGTGCTCTGTGTGGGGCCCAAATCAGCCCCAAACAAAGCGTTGGAGCACTCTCATGGCTGCGCGGAATTACGTCATTTCCAGAAGTGACATCATTGCATCCTCTGGGAGCACATGCACTGTGTATGTTCCCAGGGTGCCTGCTGGTGTTGGGTGATCTCAGGGGGGCTTGCCCCTTTCCACCAATTGCCAGTGATCAGTGGGCAATGGGCAAACCCCCAGGAATTTGCTCAACACCAGTGGACAACTGAGAACCCTAGCTGGGGGATAAAACAGGTAGGAATGTGTTGGCCACTGAAATAAATGTAAACATCATCCAAATAATTACTACAACCATAGCAAAATTTTAAGGAATCTGAGTAAAATTTTAAAGAAGAAAACATGTCTTATTCTTTTGTAGGTTGAGGGATATGGAACTTGCTGGTGTTGGATGGTGCTTTCTACAGGTAAGGCAGTTGTCAGGTTCTGGCAGTTAGATCCCCATAGTACTCCACTGCACACACTCCAGTGTATGAGTTAAAGTTACTTTCTTAGAGAATAATAAATTCTCTCACATAGAATACTCATGGCAGATATGTAGACAGACATATGACAGTAATAAACTTTGTTTCTTTCCGTTACATGAAGGCCCGCATGGCATGCCTCTGAGCTGGAAATCATGTCCCCTGACTTAGTTGTGTTGGAGCTGAATGTGACAAGTCAGTGATGGCAGTCCAAATATTCTCAGAAGCACTCTCTTCTTAATATTCTTCCATACATTCAAAGGCTGAACATTTGGGTTCAAAGCAGCTTGAGGAGCTCTGCTCAAATAAAACCCAGGCTAATTTGTAATTAACTGTGATTCTCCAGTTTGACCTGACCAACTAGTTGGTTACAAAGAGCTTCATTAAATGCTTCTGATAATTTAAGATGCCATCATCCAAACCAGATATGCTCATGAAATTCTGTGTTCAGAACTCCCAGCAGTTTAAAAAAAATGCAGTTTGCAGCCACACAGGAGATTAATTCAGCTCCTCCCTTTTGCACCATTTTCCCAGTCTGCAACTAATTGCCTCTATCAGGTCACTATTAGCAACTCCACAGGGCCATTTCAGGCCAGGACATTGGTTTGTGTTGCGGGGAAAGGCTCAGATCCTCCCTGCAGTTCCAGTCTGAGCTGAGCCTCCACACAGCTGAAAGTTAAGTTTAAATAATTGTTGGGCACTCCAAACACAGAACTCATAACACAGCTTTGGTTTATCCCTCAGTAGTAATTTGACTAGCAACCATTCTGAAAATGGATACAGTAATTAGGGTTTGAATATGGTGGCCTTTGGGAAACCTGGAACTCTTTCAAACAGACCTCTGCCCTTTGTATCTGCACAATGAGTTCTTCCAATTGCTTAAGGAGTCTTGTGAATGAACTTTATTGCTATGTGATAACAATAATGAATGAAGCCTTTAAGCTCTGCCATGGCAAAAGAAATTATATGCTTTGCAGTGGTTTGGCATTTTACACCTTATCTGCATTTATGCCATATATAGTTCACAGCATCCAAGCTGCCAGCTGCAGGTAAGTGAGGCTCACATTACTGCATGAAGCAGGAGTGATTTTTAGGGTAGGGTTTGAAACTCTAGTTGTCAAAAGTATTACTCACCACCAGAAACCAAACCAATAACTTAAGAGGAGAAATGTTGCAAAGCAAATTGCTTGCGTAGTAATATCCATACCATTCCCAAAGTCATGGTGTGTTGTTATAGACAAGCCTTTAGGATTGGCCAGTGGGGGGGGGGGCGTGGCATTGGCATCGGAGAAGCTGGATGCCTGAGAGCTGAGCTCCATCCCACCCCACTCCAAAAACCTACAACCCCCCCGACTTACTGATGGTGTGACTACAAGTGACTTTCTTCATGTGGAGAACACTTGATTTTTCTCTCAAGTTTACCTGGGAAGTGAACTCCGAGTGGTCCTTCCTCTCTCTGTTAGAATTGCTGCCTGAAGAGCCACAAGAGGGCTTCGTTTTGGGGTGGGCAGCTGCTACTTTCTCCTAGGGTGTCCTGCGGGCTGCCTGCTCCCGGGGAGCTGCTCTGGAGAAAGCGGGCGCATCGGTGAAGCTTCAGCCGCAGCGACAATGGAAGGATCTGCTGCAAGTTCTTCCACTGTCGCTGCGGCTGAAGCTTCACCGACATGGCCGCTTCCATAGTTTCACTGTGTGGGTGTGGGGTAGGGGGAAATAACCTTTTTCTTTTTCTTTTTGTTTATATATAAGCCTAGTACCTATTCTATATTATATAGACAAGCCTGTCGCTGGTGAACCAATTAATAAATAATAGTTATACGAACTATTGTAAAATCCCAAAATGTGTAACTTAACTCACATAATACAACTTATTTCAAATATCAACTCTGTGACAATGACCTATCTACTAAATAAAACAGAATACCTTGATTCTTAAGGACCTACCAAAACTGAGATTGCAATAATTAAATAACAGACTAGAATGTTAATCTTTGGAACACTAATAAAATTAATCAAACACGTATAAATGGAAATGAACACCAACAATGTACCATCAAAAGAATTAAAATATGTTATAATTGCTGCACTCAATGTTAAAAAATGTTGTTTGTTTAAGAAAATGAAAAATGAAGTTTTTTTAAAAAAGGATTGGTCAATGGCCATCGGAGCTCTGTTTGTTCAGCCAAAGTCTCTTTGAATGTCCTAGGTCAAGTCACTGTCTCTAGGTCTCAAGTTCATCACCTTTTTAATTATGATAATAGTGACCTACTTCGTATAGTTCTTGGGAGAAGATGCATTAGTAAGGGGGAAATTGCTATACGTTTTGGCACATCTCTTCTTGTAAAAGTATCTTCCTATAAAAAGGTCATCAACAACATCTGCTTCTGTACAGGTAATAGTACATATTGGAAGAGATGGGCCTTAATAGCTATATACTTTCTCAGTATATTAAAATTATTTTGTATGGTACCAGATGTTGCTGGTGACCTTCATATAGGAAGATACTTTCCTCCTAGGACACATTATAAGTACCATACATCTCTTACCTCTTTTTATGAGCAACTCCAGTGTTGTCAATACCAAACCAGGCATCAATAAGTACCAACATTCCCTGTCTAGTGAAATAGATCTTTGTGGTTTTTAAAGCTGCTCCAAGGCCATTCCCTATGAAGCAGAATAGGACATTGTATTATTATCATGGAAAAGGTCACCTGAGCATCATTGCACAATGGTTAAAATACACATGTGGCATCTTTTTAGTGATGCAGTGGCAATGTGATGCTCTTAGGCACACTAACTGGGAAGTAAGCCCTAAAGAGATTATGGAACTAATAACATGGCTACAAGGTTGGATGTGGGTTGAAGAAAAAAGCTTGAACAAAAAGGTTTGAATTCAAATTCTGCCTCAACCATGTATGAGGCATTTAAGCAAATCTTAATCATTTGGCCATCGTCTATAAAACATAATACCAACCTACCCATAATAAAAAGTTATTTTATTGAGATATGAGCATTATAAAATAGTTGCCCACACATGTATTAAAACTTCACAACCTGTGATAAATTATATTACAAGACCTCACTTGAACAAGTTTGAAACTGCTGTGGAAAAGGAGAAGCAGCAGCCATCATGCAATTTCTCCAGAATAGGAGAACAAGGAAGCAAGGCTTTGCTGAATATGCATGGGAACTTTATTCACAACCATCTACCTTGTTTTAAAAGCATCAGCAAAGATGTCATACAAGGGAGTTAACCAAGTTATAACATTGTAAATTACTATTAAATGTATTGCTGTAGCTCCAAGTCTGGGGTCATACAAAGGATGCTGCGGAGGCATAAAGTAACAGAGACATTCCCTGCCCTGAAGAACTGCCAGCCTTAATTGAAGACAAGAATCTAGAAACTGGGGTGTGAAAGCAAGATGGATAATGCATACCTGGTGGAACGAAGATTCTTCACAGTTTGCTAATGTCACAAGGCATACTAATGCCATATTTGGTGGCCACATTAAAGGGAGACTGGGCTCTTTTATCTTTCAGAATTGCACAAAGGAGAGAATTTTGGTAGGAGCAATTTGTCATGCAGGGATAAGAAAAGTGGCACTAGATGAAATTCTCTTTTCTATCCAATTATTAAAGGCATATAAAGAGTAATGATGATAATTTTACCACTTCCCAGCATTCCTAATAGGGTGGTAAAATATTCCTAACCAGTCACTTAACAAGTCAACTGCTTTGCTTAGTGGTTATACCTACAGCATGGTAAGCTATCATTTGGAAAAGAATCACCTGAATTCATGTCTTTAGAATTTAGGATTGCAATTTTTCTGATTAGATGTGAGCAGAAGGAATATATTTCAACAAATATATATAGTCTTATTACAGGATCTATTCTAGATGTTTAAATGGATATTAAGATGGATTAAAAGGCATGGCTTCTACAAGAAATATTGGGAGCAAAGCAGTTTTGTAAGGGCAGTGACAAGTTCATTAAAGAGCCCTAGCCTACTTGTCTCACAGTCCTACAGTTCCCATGATGCTTTGGGAGAAAGAGGTGGTAGTGAACCCCAATCAGTTTAAGAATGAAGTGTAATTTTAGTATAGCATTCCTAGTATGAAATCCAGGGAGCCAGGAAAGTGATTCTTTCATTCTTAGTACTGTTAATAATTGGGCAGAAGAAGGAAATTCAGCAGGAGCTACTTTCCTTAACCCAGCATGACAAGCTGTGTGTTATTTTATCTCTTTTCTCTTTATCTCTGAGAATCAAGTATGTTCTTCTGCACAGACCCTATCATTTAGAACACTCGTTTTGTAACAGAAGTCCTCCTTACTATCTGCACATGTTATCAGCAACCCATTTTCACTCTTAAGCTTGTGACACCCAATGCTGATTACACCTCAGTTTGACTTTAATTATACTTAGCTGTATTACTTTAGTATTAAGGCTCTCGGGGGCTTCATCCAGCTCTGTGGAACCTGGTCAACAGACAATCCTCAACTCTCCTGGAATTACCAGAACTGTAGAAACTTCCTGCAGGATATACTGATATCAATGGTGTTCTGGTATCCACCCAAACCACAGCTAACTTGGCTACTACAATGAATGCTTCAATGTGCTGCATCAGGGCCTTGGAACAAGACTTACTTTGCCTTTCCCTTTGGTGCTTCCTGCATATAGACACGTTCCTCCATTACCTTACTTGCCTCTCCATATGCATTAATTAATCTATGGCAATTGTATGTCCTTATTGTATATATTAGGGAAACCCTTTCTGCATATGAACCAACTGCTTATTAAGATCAGCTAGAGAAGACTTCATCAAAATTCAACAGCTTCAAGTGTTACCCAAGAAACACAATCAGCTTCATAGAGTTGAGGGCATGGCTTGTAACAATTGTAGGGAGAATTCATGAAAGCTCTCTCTTTATCGACGGTCTGCATATTTCCACTATGTAAATTCCTCATCAGACATTTCAAGAAGTGTCACAGCTGTATGTGGAAATGGCTGATGACCAGTTTCTGGCACTCTTGATAATGTCTGAAGCCATTTGTGAACAAGCTCCACTAGGATCATTTTGTAGGACCACTGGACTCAAATCCTGCTGTTCTACTGCAAACCAACATGGCTACCCACCTAAAACAGGACAAGCATGGCAATCAGCAGGAGGGGAAGGGTAGAGATCCCACCCCCAATGGGGGAAGGGGATCCCCTGCTTTCACCCTCTGCTCCCTGCCTCTACTTACCTGGCCGGCAGGGGAGGAAGGCACAGAAACGAGCCTACCAGGCATGATCCTGGGGCAGTGCGATGATGTCACTGACGTCATCATGCCACCTTGGAAGCATGCCTGTGCTTCAACGCAGACAAATTTTGGCCCCAAATGGGCCAAATTGGGCCTGTTTGAGGCGCAAATCAGCCTGCTGTGAAGCGAGCGCACCATCTGCACCTGTGTGGTGACGTCACTGCATGGCCATGGGACCATGTGTACTGAATGCGAGAAAGTAAACAGTGAAGAAGACAAGAAGGAGGTAAGAGCCAGGTCTCCCCTCCTTCCACTGGGAGGGTAAGGGGTTCTGACAACCCTGGGTGGGGGGGGGAAACAAATAAAAATAAGACCCTGGCCTAGTCATTGGCACATCACTTCTGGGGTACAACTCGGAAATGACAATGGGTAGCTCTAGGAACTGCAGATTCTATGGTAAAACTCTATTGTTGTATCCCAGAAGAGACTAAGCTGGGGTTGCCAGCCTGCCTTATCCCAAAAGCAGGGGATGGAGGGCGTTACTAGTCAGGGCCCGCAATCCAGGTTCGTTGCACATGCTCTGGAAGCCCTGATGATGAAAACTGGAAGCTACTGGATCTCAGCAGGACCAAAATCAGACCCCAACATAACATTTTGCTATGTTTGGGGCTGATTTGGCTCTGCTCAGAGACCATAGTTTCCAGTTTTGAACTGAAAGTGCATCTTCAGGACCTCTGGAGTGCACATGTGCCCTTTCGCTGCTTGGTCTGGTGGCTCCAAGCCTGCCTCCCCACTCCTTTCCTCCCAGCAGGGCCGAGGTGGGGGGGGGGAATGTTGGGGGCGGGGAATTCCCTGGCTTCACTGGAGTGAACAGGCATTCCTAGATTAAGCCGAAGCCTTATATTTATTTATTTTTCTTCCGTCACTGCTCAGAGCAGTAGCAGGCAACTTGGAGATTACCTGCTATAAGTGGGTAAATGGTAAGCCTACAGCATTAAGCCCTGGTGGGAAAAATGATCATGTACCTTTGATTATACCTGTCCCTTTTTTTAGGCGGTTAAAATGATTTGGAGGACAGGCATGTTCAACTGGGAAAACACCACCACAGCCCTGATCTGTATTACCTCTCCAATAGCTTTTTTGTATTTAAGCTACATGTCTGAGGAGGGATCTAATGACAGATCTCTTGCATCACATCTAACTTGGATTGCTCAATCACAAATTTAAACAATCCACTATGCTCTTAATTTCACCCCATCAACAATATGGAAAAAATAATACAGTATTGTGAAATATTTCAGATGTGCAGGAATACTTTATGGTTCTCCAGTGCTAAGGGCTAATACTCATTGTTGGAAGAACTTGACACGGAATGCTGTCTCTGGAAGCTGAGCCTGGTGACTGAAGAATTTCTAAAATCTTCCACTGCTCATCTTTATCTGGACAATTGAACTGGCCTGTAGGCAGGGGGCGGGGGGAAGAAAGGCAGAAAGGAGCAGGATTTGCTCCTTCTTTGAGAAAGGGCATCCTCAACAGGTATTAGGAAACAGCTGTGCCTTTCAGGTATAAACCCTTTCCTTGGGTGCAACTGTCTTTGTTTAATTCTTTCATGGCGCCTCTTGTGCTGACTCCTAGACAAGGAGACAATTAGACAAAGTGAGTTTGCCTTTGAAGAAAGAATTTACAACCAGGACAAACTGGCCTACTGCAGCACAGCAGAAGCTGCTGGCTATTGTCCACCCATGAAAAAATGATTATCGAAGAGAATTTTTTTTCTTTAGAAATCTAACAGCATCATGCAAAGTTACACTGTTCTACATCCAGTGGGCTTTGAAGGGTGTCACTCTGCTTAGGACAAAACTGTTAATATTGCTGACAAATTAAACCTTACCATGACTTGCCCACATGTATGCTCACAATATACTATTTTAGATATTCAAGAAGCACAACAGCAATTCAGAGGCTTAATTTCCTTAGAGTGAAGGATCATGGGAGTTGTATGGAGGTGAATCTTACTAGCAAGGCTAGGCTACAAAATGCTGAGTCATAAAACATGACAAAAAACCAGAAAGAGCTAAATCTGCAGAAGAACCACAGTATGTCCAGCTTCCTCTTCTGCTCGTGCTGTTCTTGCGTTGTCACACATCTTAGAAGAGTTTGTCATGCAATATTTTTTTGCTTGGGTAATGTGAATAAAAATGACCATATTGTGGTACTGATTTTTTTTAAAAAAATCAACTTCAAGGAAGAGTATAGAATAGTAAAAGGGTGTTGGGTGAAAAAGTGTCCTGCTGTTCATTCATTAATGGTTTATATTACCAGTACATTTACCAAAGCTGCAAAGCTGCAAGGAACTTGCAAATATAAAATAATCTCACACTGGAACAGTTTATTGGCGACTGGTAATAATAGTACATGAATAAATATAACCGTAACATATTATATGTTGGAAGAAATCAATTCTATAAGAGTAAAGTGGAGGTTAAGACTGAGGCTGCATGCTATTGTAGTACATGAACATATGAAACTCCTGTATACTGAATCAGACCATTGTTCCATTAAGGTCAGTGTAGTCCACTCAGACTGGCAGCAACTCTCCAGCCTCTAATGGAGTTCCTTCACATCACCTACCGCCTGATCCTTTTAGCTGGACCTTCTGCATACCAAGCAGATGCTCTACCACTGAGCCACATTCCCTCCCCAAGTAAAATCAAGCAAGGCAGAGAGATTACAGTATTAATAGGATATGTGACATTCTGAGTGAATAGGCCAAGGTGACATTAGTTTCTGTTATGAAAGTAAGAGCAGTGCTCCACACATTTTTTCACAATAAATATTCACACCTGTGGTTTAACTCTTACGGAAGACTGGAGTGTTTTCCCTCAAGGACGTGCTTCAGGGCAGTATTTCATATTATGTTTACACATGTTTTTTGGTTTTGTATGCTTCACTTGTGGTTTAAAGTAGAAAACAGGGTTGCCAGTTCCAGGATGGAAATTTTAAGGATAGAGCCTGGAGAGGGCTGGGTTGAAGAAGGACCTTAGTGGGGAATAATGCCATAGAGTCCACACTCAAAAGCAGCCCTTTGCTCCAGGGGAATTATCTGGAAATCAGCTGTAATCCCATGAGATCTCCAGGTCCAAGATGGAGGTTGGCAGACCTAAATGGAAGGAGCAAGGCTTCTCAACTCCTTTCCCCCAAACCATTTTCCCACTGACTTTACCCAATATGGAGGAAAGCCTCTGGCTAGTAGGCACAGTGGACCAAAGAATTATAGCCATGAAAGAGGCCCAGAGGTTCTAAAGTCCTCCTGACCTTTGATCAGTGGATTTTCTGTTCCCCTTCTGAGCTTTTAATACCAAAATCCATGTAATTCCTTTTAATACATAGATTTTGGTTTGGATTTTTTTATGGAGCAAAATTTTCTCCGCTTTTAATATTCACTTTCCCATATTCTTGAACATTTCTGCACAACAGGTAGAAGAAACTAGAAGCTAAAACATAGATGAGCAAGGTGTTTTTGCAATGGTTAACCTATGATTTGCAGTGTTTTCAGACTCGAGTACTGCATATTTTAGCCTATGAAGAAGAATACCAAGAATGGACATTCTGACAGCTTTCAGGTATTTGCCAGGATAAATTTTAAGGAGGAAAAGGAGATAATGGTACTGGCTTACCTTTCAGGGCTGCTGTAAGAATGACTGACAAAAGCTCACCTGAATACTAGAAATACACTATGTAAATGTCAAGTGCAAGGATTACTATTCTTTAGGAGAGCGTATTTGGAGATCTAAAGTGCAACCTTTTGGTTGCTTGATTCAGTGTTGTATCCGCAGTCCAATTCTGGAAAGATCCAAGAATATAGGGGGAGGGGAATAAGTACGCTTTAATTGGGCCAGGGAAGGGCTAGACTGTGTGTTACCACCATTATGTGGTCTATTGATGCTACAAGTTGTCTTTATGTGTGTTCCAAAAGTCCTAATTCTTTTGCTTGTATTTTATTTCAGTGGTAGCCCCCACAATATGGAATAGTTTACCAGAGGATGTACATTAAACATCTTCTCTAGTTAGACTGCAGACTGTGTACAGTTTCAGTGGGTGTTTGACAGTGATGACTTCTAGAGGGCATCTGTTAAATTCCACTGGTTCTGGCTGTTTTTTTTTTTAAATAACATATTAGTTCTGGTCCTGATAAGCTGAAATTCTGTGAATGGATTTTATTATTGCTGTTTTTATGTATTTTATTGTAGTGCTTTTATTGATTATTGGAAGTTTATTTGACATCGTTAGAAATGGGGGATATCTGGCCATATACAACTGGGTGTCATACTGGTGACAACCCAGTCCAAAACTTCGTGCCAGCTGGACACGGGGGTGCATATAAAGATTAAGCTGTGACACCCAGTTGTATCTGTTGATGGATAGCCTGTCTGACTCTGCTCCGGAGCTACTAGTGAGCGCTTTGGAGGCCATATCTGGATGGGTAAAGCAGAGTCAACTGAAGTTGAATCCTGTACTTAGGTTGCAGGCCGTTGTGTCTGGGGATCCATCTCCCAACTTTTGATGGGGCACCACTTGTGCCCATTCCAGCAGTCAGCCTTGGAGTGACACTAGATACCTCCTTATCAATGGAGGCCCAGGTTGCGGCAGTTGCCCTGTCTGCTTTCTTCTACCTTCGGCAGGTCAGACAGCTTGCCCCCTACCTTTTGACCTGTGACTTAACAGTGATCCATGCAATGGTCACCTACAGGCTGGACTACTGTAACTCTCTCTATGTGTGGCTTCTCCTGGGTCTGATCCGGAAGTTACAACAGGTCCAGAACACTGCTGTGCATGTCCTAACCAGTACTCCATATAGCACATCTATTGCTCTCATCTTGCAGCAGTTATACTGACACCCCATGGAGTTCCAGATCAAATTCAAGGTTTTGGTGTTGACCTAAGCCCTTAGTGGACTGGACCAGCATACCTGCGGGACCGCCTCTTGTCATATGTACCCTGGAGAGTGCTTAGATCAGCTGATAAACATCTACTGGTGGTCCCTGGCCCCAGGGAGGCTCAACTGGCTTTGACTAGAGCCAGGGCTTTTTCAGTCCTGGCTCCAACCTGGTGGAACTGTCTGTACATAAATACTCCAGCCTGCCAGGATCTTTTATCCTTTCAGCGAGTCTGTAAGACAGAGATGTTTTGCCAGACATATGGTTGAGGCTGGCCTTGTACTCATCTAGTGAGCCTCCCTACCAGTCTCCTGTCAGGGGGAGGGGCTGTATAGTCATCTCACCCCACCCACTGGAATCATAATGTGATTAGAATGGCTGTTCCCCCTTTTCACCTGTCCATTGGTCTGTGGTCCATTAAAGCTTCCCCGACCCACTGGCAAGTGGTGCTGGGAGAGCTTTAACATTTAAATCCCCCCCTTGCTCCAGCTGACAGGCAGCTGCCAGTCAGCCGGAGCAAGGAGGGGTTAGAGCACTCCCGGCACCGCTGGCAAGCAGCGCCTGAAGGCAGTTTAGGAATGGATGAGGGCTAAGAAACTGAAACTTAATCCTGAAAAATGGAGGTGCTAGTGGTCATGGAAAGGTTTGACCCAGGAATTTGGATAGCTCCTCTTTGGGAGGTGTTGCACTTGCCCTAAAAGAACAAGTTTGTAGCCTACGGATGCTCCTGGACCCACCCTCCTGCTGGATAAACAGGTGGCAGTAGTGTGTGGGGGGGGGGTCTTTCATCAGCTTTGGCCTTTCCAGAACTGCAGTTGGTACAGAATGTTGTAGCCAGAATGTTGACTGGAATGGATCTAAGGGCCAAGCTACACACGACGAATGACACTTGAATGGCAAGTGTATTTCTCCCTGTTCACTTGCCCTCCACTCAATCCACTTGCCGTTCAAGTGTCATTCGGCATGTGTAGCTTGGCCCTTAGAGACCGTATCAGTCCAGTCTTTTTTGATATACTCTGGCTTCTAGTTTGCCTCTGGGTTCAATTCATGATGCTGGTATTGACCCTTAAAGACCTATTATGGTTTGGGGGGGTCTGATGAACCTCCTTCTCCCATATGAATCAACCTGGGAAGGGTGAGGTTTCAGGAGCAGAGGAACCTCAACAGGATATAATGCCATAGAGTCCACTCTCCAAAGCAGGTGAACTGATCACTATGGCCTGGAGATCAGTTGTAATTCCAAGAGATGTTCAGGTCCCAACTGGAAGATGACAACCCTATGAAAATAGCCTGCCTAGCTGGAGACAATGGAATGGTCATAACATATAGAAGGGCTGAGGGACTTGAAATGTTTTGAATGCTTGAAGGACTCTTTCCTGAGGACTTCAGGAAAAGCTTTTTTGACTTCCTCTCCCTCTCAGGGGGAGGGCAGACAGAGAAAATAAAACTGCTGGGCTTACAGGAGGAGGGGCTTTTTGACTGATTCTGTCAAACTAGAAGGATCTCACACACCTGGGATCTCACACATCTGCCATGTGGAGGATTGCAGGCCTGGACCCAAGGATTTCAAGGTAATGGGAAGGACTGAGGACCCCATAACTTTTAAGTTAAAGAGCCTTCCTTCCTTAGAATAAGATCAAGCTAGGGCACGTACAGAGTGAGGGACAGAAACAAAGAATAAATCAATTCTAGAATATGACTCTTGGGGCTTAGAGAAATAGGAATAATCTATATTGTTTCTTCCATATATCTAATAATTAAAATAATTAAGTGCATTTTAGAATAATGTTCCTAAAGTTTTCTGTTAATTACATCTTCTATCTGATCTTTGTGTAAGTTATCTGTTATAGAGTTAACATCTCTCCTTCTTATTAATTCACCTTCAACAAAGTTGTCCAGAGGTATTGGTCCCCTCCCCACGCTCACCTACTCCAGAGAAACCTCTAGCAGGGGGCAACCACACCTAGACATTGCTAAGGAAGGCATCTTGACCAGGGGCTGTGGGGAAAGGAACCAGGGCAAATCCACACTGAGAAGTACATGCTCTAGAGTTCCCAATAATAGTTCCAGTGTGAAACCAGAAGCAACTGTTTCTCAGCCTGGCCAGTTCAGCCACAAACATAGCGAAAACGTTGGTTGAGGTCGATTTGACTCCAAAGAGATGCTGTCACTTCCAGTTTTACAGTGGAAGTGACATCACTAGAGGGCCTCTGGAGGTTGTGCATGAGAAGCACAGATTGGGGTTGTTGCTCACCTGCTGCTCCCCCCCCCCCCACACACACTTTCATCGTAAGGGGAGCTGGCAACCCTACCAGGGAGACCATTGGCCCAGGTTCCCTTCACTCACCTTTGGCCCACTGTTGAAGAAAGGACATTGGGGGATTCCAGGGTCAGCCCACCTCCACAATCCTTTATTAGCCAGCCTAGGGCAGGGCAGTTAGGAAGGGCCAGATGAAGGAGCTTGGGGGGAGGGTGGCAGGAGTGAGTGCGTGCGTGTGCGAGTGCGTGCTCGCGCATATATGGTTGGACTAAGAAAGGCCAATGCTGGAGGGTGCCACAGCCCCAGAGTCTGACCTGGTGCAGGGGGAGTCTGACGGAAGTCAATCAGCTTAGAATACGCTCTATGAAAAATTATTTTTTGTTTTTCATTTGAGGTATAAATTGCACCCAATGTAATTTCTTTTATCTCTAAGAGTGCCTTTTAAAAAATGTAACAGCCATCAGTTTCTTTTAGTATATCTTTTAAATCTAAATTGTAGATTTTAAAACAGATATAACTACATCTTTAGTTCTATCAACAGAGGTCACATGCACATCCCCTTTTTTGTTTTCTAAAATGTTAATTTAATCATTTTAACATTTGATCATTTTAACACTGAAGAAAGATCATTCTTGAAGAAGGATTTTTGCATTTTAAAATAATTTCCTCCTCTTAATAGGTTCATTTAAACCATTCACATTTGTAGAAATCTGCATTATTTTTATATAGAAACACTTGATGAATTTGGGTCAAGTAAATGTAATGCCTTTAATAACTTCCAAAGTTGGGATGGAGACAGCTGTCCTATAATCTTCCCTTATTAAAGATCAAAGACAAGAAGCTGGAAAATCATTGATGAAAATATTAATGGTAACCTATGCTCCATAAAACCCTGATTAAAGCCCATTTGAATAAATGGGGTCAAGCATGCTTCACTCTGCATGGAACTGTGCCTTCTGATAAAAGCCTCGATCCTGCCCTCTCATCATAGGCTGATATTTACACTCTCTGATATAATAAATGATCTAGTACTTGCTTCTTTCTTTGTCATGGGATTGGATAATGAATCCCCAATGAAAGGAATAGTTTGCTAAAGCTATTCATGATCTCTTTCATGAGAAAGGAACAATTGGGCAAGGGTTTTGAAGTTCCAGCACATTTCAGAAGTATTTGTATAATGTGGCTGCATATTGCAAATATAGAAACGTTTGCCTTTTTGGATGCCTAATGTTAAGGCTGACCTACAGTTCTATCAGGATAGTTAATTTTTCATCAACATTACCTAGACAGTGATATTGACAATGGCTTTGTAAGACACTTATTTAGTCAGTCGTACCTGCATAGAACTAAACCACTGGAGATATACTTCATTTCATTTCATTTATTAGGCTTCTAACGCTCCCTCCTCACAACAAGCAGGCTCAGGGTGGGTTACAACAATTTCAATACATTTTAAAATCATAATAAAAACATCAATTATTGTAAAAACACAGTTCCAAAACAGCAAGTAGTGCAGCCCACCCCTGCCAACAGTGCACCGGGGTGGGGGTGGGGGGATGGAGTTGTCATTTCTGCCCCCACTACAACTTGTGTGAGTTGTATACTGCTGTTTGGTGTGATTATTAGGACTGATTCACAAAAGCAAATTATTTGATGATAGCAACATCAAATGATGGCTTGAATGTGTGAATGAATCATCACAAATATAACATCAGAGGTAGAATTTTCATATAATATCTGTCACCTCATATTAAAATGCTTTTCAGTGCTATCCATTCATACTTTCAACCGTTGGTCAAGAAGTGTAAAGAAATAATACAGTTTTAAACCAGTCATTGTTGTGAATGCTATCCAGCACCTTAACATTTCAGGAACACGGTTAATGCTTTATCCTCTTCCATCTCCCATCTCATATTTTAAAGATACAATTTTAGACCACTGGTGCTCTGCTGTACTCTGCTGGATTACAAATAAGGTTCTGTATGTAATGGGCCCAGCTTAAATCCCTTCTGATATGCACTGGAGGCACTGCTTGGAGCTTCTGCTTAGCATTGGCAAGCCTCTTTTGGTGCCCCCTATGGGTGCCCTAGGAAATCACTTAGGGCCATCTAGTGGGTAGGGTGGCTCTGGAGACATGAGGGAGGTCTTGTCTTCCAGTTGAGATGTAGAGTAGAAGATGCTGGGGATGGCTGAAAACCAGGGGAGGGGAGGCTGAGCGGTTCTGCTGTTGGTTATAGGATTCCCCCCCCAAAAAAGGTGTCTATAGCTATCTGCTCTGACAAGGACAGGGAAGACCAAAATAGGCTGGGATATCTTGCTACCCCACAGAGGCTGGGCTGAGTGGTTCTCTGAGCATATGTAGAGAGCTCAAAAGGAAATTGCAGCAACAACTTATTCACAAAAGCAAAGAAGTGTATTGGCTACATAAGAGAAAAGGCTAAAGGGAAGGGTGGAATAAGTACAGATCTAAGGGGTAGAATAAATACAGATTTGGCAAGAACTGTAGTAAAATTTACAAAAACAAGCAGATATAAGAATGTAAGCACACCCGCTAGTTGGATAAGCACTGGTATTCAGGTCCTCTTTCAGGAACAGGAACAGAACAGTGGGCAATGACTTTTGGTCTGTTTTTGTAAATTATTTGAAAACTGGTGTGCACTCTCCCTATCAGCTTAATGCCAGCAGGAAAATGGGGGGGGGGGGGTCTCTCACCTGGTCATATAGATTTCAGGATTCATTCTAAAGACATTGGAACTGTAATATTTTGCATGTGTGTCAATCTTTCCAAGAGATGATATCTGTCTTCCCATTGAGCATTGGTGCTTGCTGGCAGAATGCTGCATGAGGTTTGGGCTATACTGTGAATAGGGCTGGCTCTTCAATTGAGGTGGAGCCGGCCCCCACCTCGGGCGCTGAACTCTGAAGCAGGCGCCGTGCCCCCCCCCCCCGCCCCACCCCCAACGACTGGAGTTCCCTTAACATTTAAAATGTTAAAAGTTTCAAGTTTTGTGCTTTTCATTTTTCCTACATTTCTTCTGTTTTTTAAAATTGGTTAGCCGGGGGTGGGGGTGGGGCGGGGAGGGCGCAAGTAGGTATCTTGCCTCAGGTGCCAGAAACCCTGGCACCAGCCCTGACTGTGAAACCTTTTCATTTCAGGGTCAAACTACATGTTACATTTTACACAACTTCCCAACAGGGACTTGCAGCCATATTGCAGCTGGAAGGCTCTGGTGACAACTCCATGTAAAAGTACTGCGAGGTCCCACTTTGGATTGTGACTGTGGTGTGGAGGGAAATCAGGAGTCCCTCTTCATGCCATGATCTTGATCAAAATTTGGGCTGTGTGTCACTTTTACAAGAGGTTGCGACTCGGGACTCACAAGGGCAGTATGACTGCAAGTCCTCACTGCAAACCTATATAAAACTTGTAGTTTAGCATGTAGTTTAGATCCAGGGGAAGGGAGGGATAAAGGAAGAGGCCATGATGAAAACTGTAGGAATGTTGTATATGAAATCTGTAGAGGAAATCTATTTTGCAACTGTATTATTTCTTTGTATCTAGAGGCGTACCCACAGTAACCTTAATTTTGTCACCGGATTAATGGGGAAATAGTGAGAAATAGGGAAATAAGTGCCCCAGGCCAACTTGGTTTCACTCCCCCTCCCCTAAGGTATAGTAACTTCATGTGATTGACTCATGAAGGCATGACTGGCATGTGAATGACATCAGTGAGAAATCTCTTACGCAAGAAGATCAATCCTTGAAGGGGACTGGGGTTTCTGATCACCTTTCCTCAATGCCTTATTAAAAGACTGGCCAGCTAGCCCTGGAATGCTGGGAACTAAGCAACCTCAGTTGAGAAATGTATGGAGAAAGACATGAAGATATTGTGTAATGTAGCAAGACTGAGCACCTGGTTCTTTTTGTGCTTCACCTTCCGATGGCAAACTGAAGGAAAGGATGAAGATGGAAGGAAAAAGAACTGAACAGGGATTTTTCTTCAAAGTTGGTTTTAGCTTCTCTGTACCTCAGGATTTTTGTTGTTGTTGTTCTTTGTTTTCAAAGATGCTTTCACATGAAGGATTTTCCCCATGTCAGCAACACAACTTATGTGTTGTTTTCCCATTTCCACATGACATTATTCTTTATTCATGCTCAGATGCTACCCCCCCCCCCCCGCTTTATAGCATAGTGGTTAAGTGGTTGGGTTATGAATCAACACTCTGCTGGTTTGAATCTCACTGTTGCCATGAGCAGCTTGGTAAGCCACTCCTCTTAGCCCCAGCTCCCCAGTTGTATTATAATAACACTGACTGTGTTCACCACTCTGAATGGGACATTAATCTTAAAAAAAAATCTTCAAAAGCAATGGAATAGTGCTATTCCTACACAGTACTATGCATTCATCGTGTATACTGAGAGGAAGGGTAGGATTTTCAGCACTAAAGGTCATACTGGGGTTAATGTAAATCTCTTACAGCATAAAATGCTCCTTCTTTTGCTGTTTAATTCAGGAAGTAGAATTAGGTTGTTCTATTACTTTACAATACTTTACTCTAATATTGGAGAATGGATTTTGATGGTCATTCTGGATTATTTGTATGGGTGATTTTAGTGGAACACAGGAATGGCCTCTGACAAGGCCCTCACACTTCTTTTGTATAGGTTATAAGGCAGCTTTGCTCTACTTCCAATTCCTATTCTGAGTAATGAAATTAAAATCTTTTGCTGCAAATGGTAGGGAAGAGAACGAAATCTTCACACTCTGTAGCTCCATGGTGGTTAAAAAACACATTTAAACAGAAATGGCTCTAATAAAATGAACAGACAAAAGCAATAAATGAAATAAAATTATTCTAGAAAATATAATATAAAAAAATCAACAATCTTAACAATTTCCTACCCACCCCAATGCAATAAACGTTTTGGGGGTTTAGCTGACCTCCGCTCTATAATAGAGCATGGTCCTACTTAAAGTACCAAGTTCTATTTAAATAACTACTCTTTAAGTGCTATTAACAAGTTAAGCCATGACAAAAAATATCTAAAAAATCTTATCAAAGCTATGTAAACGAACAGAAACTCTCAAGGCTAGCTTCTCATCTTCCTGACCCTGAGCTCATGCTCCATGAGCATAGCTTTATCAACCAGCTAAAACCTAATCAGGCTGGAGTCTAACACACACACACACACACACAAACACACACACACACACACAGAGCTGGTGAACAGACCAGTAACAAGACAGCAGCTTCTAACAAAAGCAACAAATAAAAGATAGAATAAACTACATAAAATACAAATGAAAAAATTTAAAGTTTTAAAAATAAAACGGAGCACAGCCACAACATTTCCCTTCATCTCTAGTCCAGAACTGAAAACAACTCTTTGGTCTAAGAGCCAAGCCACAAGTGACGCCTGACACAGGTTGGACACTTGTCAGCTTCCCTCAAGTTTTGATGGGAAATGTAGGCGTCCTTGTTTTACAGCTTGGCTCTCCATTACCGGTTGGAAAAAAGAAGGGAAAATTCCCTGCAGGAAGCAACAACACTCAATGTGCAAAATCTCTCTTATAATAATAAATATTTGATTTACAAAGTGCACGTGCCTCTTACTTCTTCAAACAGTGTTACAAATCCATTCATAACTACAATGGCTAGACCTGCGCTGGACCTCAATGGCTAGAAGAGAGCGCAGGTCTAGCCATTGTCCAGGACGGGAGAGATATGAAGTGGTGATGGTTCCTCGGAGGGGGAGTGTGACACACTCCTGAAGAAGGTGGCACGAAATCTGTGTTCGTAGCCGGCCCCAGATTGAGCATGGCGGTCCTTCTTTCCCCTTTACATTGAGAACGATATCACCTACCTGGAAGAACCTGGGATTGAAATAACAGCATGAGAAGAATGAACAAACTAACTAAAGGAAGTATTTGAAGGACTGGAGCTGGACTGAGTTTCTACCAAACCTAAGTCCATTTGTATACTGCGCCGTCTTTGGATTATTGTATGTTTAGGAATTGTAGTTATGAATGGATTTGTAACACTGTTTGAAGAAGCAAGAGGCACATGCACTTTGTAAATCAAATATTTATTATTATAAGAGAGATTTTGCACATTGAGTGTTGTTGCTTCCTGCAGGGAATTTTCCCTTCTTTTTTCCAACCGGTATTGTTGCAGGAACAGCCATTTTTGGGTTGGCTCTCCATTACAGCTGCAAGACCAGGATGCCTACATTTCCCATCAAAACTTGAGGGAAGCTGACAAGTGTCCAACCTGTGTCAGGCGACACTTGTGGCTTGGCTCTTATTCATTTGTACTTCTGCTTTGGCATGAGCCACTGTTGTCTCACCAAGATGGAGTTTGTGCTGTACTACTATGCTCTGACAGAGCTGCATTTCTTGCTAACACAGTAATATTTCAGTGACATTCCTATAATGTAACCTAGAATGCTACATTCTGCAGTAATCTTTCAAAAGTTACTCATTTTCATAAACATTTTTTTGCGCATTCTCACATAAACTAATCACACAATTTATTTATTTATTGTTTGCCTTTCTCAGTGAGATGCAAGGTGGATTGCACTCTGCAAGTGAAATACAATGTAATCAATAGCTAGGACATTCACTGAGCAAAGTACAATATGATCAGCAGTTAGGATATTCAATGAAAAACTGATAAAATGTAGGAGCATATCTATATCAACAGACAATACCCTATGGGACAATCTATAATCCCTGTACCTTACCTAGTATCTCTTTGAGTTATTTCTTATGGCGCAGCCATATAACTTGAGTAGAAAGGCCTCCTGAATAATTCAGTTTTGCATAGTTTGTGGAAATCCAGGAGAGTGGTGATTTTCCTAACCTCTTGAGAGTCTCTCTACATGAGACGGCACAGAGCATGTTCGTCAAGTGTAGGGAGACACAATGTTAGTTGGGATGTGTAGTTTAAAAAGATAGAGCCGGCAGAGATTGCTCCTCAGAAGATTTGTTAATTTCATCTTCGCCTCCCTGAAGGCTCTGTTAATTTCACCTCTCCAATCTAAAACTGTGTGGGATCGCAACAAGAGGGCAGCGACGAATGGAAATGGGCTGGAGCTGCCTTCCAGAGCCATGCTTGGACATGGAAAGATTATAATGGGCTGAAGTTTCCCTTCTTGCATTTCATAGCCCCTTCACACAGCTCCAGTGTATAGCAAAGCCTTTGCCCTGCTGCCAGCTCTATCTTTTAAAACTACCCTTCCTGGCTACCATTGCATCTCCCCCCCCCCCCGATACTTCTTCACACATCAGACGTCTCATGCAGAGAGACTCTCAGGCAGGCCATTCCACAAGCTGGGGGCTACCACAGAGAAAGCACATATTTTGCCCATCTAGAGGGTGGTGTCTACAGAAGGCTCAGTTCAGAGGAGCAAAGCTGCCATGGTGGAACATAGGGAGAGAGATGGTTGTACAGGCATAAGGGACCAAGGCCATGAAAGGCTTTGAATGTGATAGTCATGAGCCCCATAACTGATGGATAGCCAATGGAGCCTTTGCAGAACGGGAGAGATATGCATGTTCCATCTAGCTCCTGAGAGTAAATTAGCTGGAGCATTTTGCACCAGCTGGAGTCTCTGAGTTAACTTTGAAGGGAGACCTATGTAGAGCACATGACATCTAGTCTTAATGTTACTGTGGCAGTAGAATAAGCGTAACACTGCTGGGCAGTGTATGTTGCAAGACACATTCCAGATTGTGAAGGTTGGTTTTATGCCCCAGTAAGAAGAGAAAATCAAAGAAACCTTAATTAAATACATAAACAGCAAAAATGCCTTAGCATCAGTATAGATCAGTGAACATAACATTTTTGATATACAGTCAAGCTATTCAGTGTTATAGGTCTCCCCCCCCCCTTTTCAAATTTTAAAATGTGTGTTTGTATGGAAAGGCAACAAGCCCTGTTTATACTGAACACTGCACAACCAGAGTTGACAATATGCGCCAGTAGAAGATCTCAGGTCTTTAAACATTCCTGTAGGCTGGTGTATGGGAAAATGAGGAAAGTAGTCTCTCAGCAGAAGGTTTAATAGACTCGCTTGCTGTTTTCAAACCCAGAAGCTGACAGTTGAGTATTGCTGAGGGTTGCTTTTCTGTTGGAAAACCGGCTGAACTGTCAATGTCAATGATATGTATCCCCCAAGTCTTATTAGTCCTATGCTATTACAACTGGGAGCCAGCAAGAGATTGAAGGGGGAGGGGAGAGTGGCAACTCCATTCTCAAAATCTCCTCCTACAAGGTTTAACAAGTTCACAGGAGGTTGAGCAGGCTGATTCCCTCCTCCTCCCTTTCCTTCCTTTAACTTGACACTCAGCAGCAGCTCTCAACTTTCCATTATTCCTGGGGGCATATTCAGTCCTTATCAGGATTGTTTGGGTTAATGTAGAAAGATATATTTTCTGCATACCTGAAGAATCTCCCAAAGAGGTTGAGAATGAGACCCCTCTGCCTTTTCTGTGGGGGTTCTGGTTTGCTGTTTTCATCATCTGTGCGGGGACCAGATGGTCTTCTGGTAGTTATAAAGATGAGATGCCGGAGGCGATAGAGTTGCCACTTTTTCAGGCCTGATCATGTGTAGAGCTGCTGCATGTGTAGTTTCTATATGCTGAACCAATGAATGTATGGAAGGTGGGCATGGAGCCTGACCTAACAGCCCTCCCCCACCCCTGCAAGTTGAAGCTACACATTTTCAAACTTATGTAAAGGGCTTTAGACTGACAATTAGGTGGAAGACATTTAATTATGGGTGTCTCCAATTTTCTTTTTATAAGACACCTTATGCCTGTATAAATCATATGCCGTAGAGGGATAAGAGTATAAATGGTCTTTTTAATATTGACAGTGAACTATATAGAGAAATAAAATATACATTCCAAAAAGACATTCATGTTAGTCTGATGCAGCCAAAACAGCATACTTTTTCAGATGCATGATTATCTAAATCAAGGTATATTTACTACAAGTAGAGAGAGAGAGGAATGGCAATTTCATTTTTCTTATAACATGAGGTCCAAATAGCAAGCATGTGTCAGAATACAAGGTACATACAAGATCCAATCCAATTAATACAAGATCCAGTCAGTGTGGGTGTGACCTTCTCCATCCAGCAGCCACTGGGAATTAATAGGCATAACAAGATGAAGAACATCAAAACAAGTTACTCACTTTCAGGTTCTTCTGAATCTGGATTTCTCAGTGTCGAATGTCCTAATGAATTCCAATTCAGTGACTTAATGCTGGAGTCTCACTCTAAATTTTTAATTGAAGTATGGCAATGTGAAAGACTATTACAGAATACCCCAGCTGACTGACTTGTTTTTCTAGTGCTTGAGATTAAATTTTGGAAAATCTATAATTGGACCTCCAGTATGTTTTCCCCCTCCATAAACAGCATCAGCTGGAGGTCCCAATTTGGATCCACATCACCTGTATGTTTTCCCTGACAAGGAAAATCATAGCTCCAGAGGGCCATTTAAAGTTGGGAAAGAGTTAATCCCCTCCCCTGTAATGTGCTACAATCCAAATCAGGGCCCCCTGCAGCCAACATTTATAGAAAGAAATATGATTAAGATCTGATCATAGAACTTATACCACCTCACAAGATTCCTTTTTCTGTCCATTTATTCTCTTGCATAGAGACTGTCCTGTTTGCCCATGTAAATAGCAGAAGAACATTGTTGATAGATAATGGTGAATGTCACTTGAGAAGATATGCAGGTGAACAAGCACAGGTGTATGGTTTATGAATTTGCTCTCATGAGAGTGCTGCATGTGAACAGAGCTGGCACCATGTTGTTTCAGGCCCTGGTGTTTATTTATTGCTGCTCTGCTGAACTGCCTCAAATGTGTATGGGGGAGGGGAGGTCTGAAAGCAGAGACAGATCATGTGACATGAACAGCTACATTCCTTGTTCATAGATGCAGAGGAGTTAGCCGTGTTAGTCTGTGGTAGCAAAATCAAAAAGAGTCCAGTAGCACCTTTAAGACTAACCAATTTTATTGTAGCATAAGCTTTCGAGAATCAAGTTCTCTTCGTCAGATGCATGAGAACTGTGATTCTCGAAAGCTTATGCTACAATAAAATTGGTTAGTCTTAAAGGTGCTACTGGACTCTTTTTGATTTTGATTCCTTGTTCATGTGTCTGCCAGTAATATGTAAAGTATACATGGGTGCATATACAAAATGTTTACCTCAAAAGTGTCACAACCTCCTCTGATAGGGTTGCCAGCTTCAAGTTGGGAAATTCCTGGAGATCTGGGGGGGGGGTGAAACCTGGAGAAAGTGGGGTTTGGGGAGGAAAAGGACCTCGGCATGGCATACTTCCATAGAGTCCACCCCCCAAAGTAGCCTTTTTCTCCAGGTGAACTGTTCTCTGTGGCCTGGAGACCACTTGTAATTCTGGGAGATCTCCAGCCACTACCTGGAGGCTGGCAAACCTATCTTCTGACCAGCCCTCTGACTAGCCCAGTGGCTCTTACTTGGAGGTCTCAGAGGAAGAGCCTGAGGAGCCAAGGCCAGGGAACTAGGAGGACCAACAGGATCGGGGAGAGCCTGATGCTGCAGAGGCACCTGCTGGCCCTGCTCCAGTAGCACCAGAGGCCACCCTCCCAGGACCTGCAAGTGAGCCCTTGTCTCCAGCCTCTGAGATAATCACTAGGCCTCTGCTAAGTAGGACACAAACCCGGGCCCATAGTTCCCCAGGACCCTCTCCAATTCTATAGGAATGGTGGTGGAGGAAGGCCTGAACCTGATTAACACCCAGCCTATTTAGGCGAAGGCTTGAGAAGGTGGCCTTGCTGGATTAACTGTCCACTAGGTGTAATCCTTGTACTCCCAGCCCCTTGCCTGTAGCACCATGCTCCAGGCTAACCCAGCTGATGGCCCTACTACAGAGGAGCCCAGATCTGGCCAGCCTGCAGAGCACATGACAAAAAGGGGCATGCAAGAGAAAAGAGGCTCACCATCCTCCTCTTCACCTCCTTGTGGCTTGTTGCCCCAAACACTTTTCTCCCAGCACTGCTCTGAAACCCACAGTGAACTAGATGGGGGGATAATGTATGTGAAATTACAGCACATCAAGAGGTAAGACTGGAGAGGATACAGCTTCCCTCAGCTGCACACCCCTTTAGTGTAAGATCTCCACTATCAATGTATACTTGGAAAACAAACATGATTGCCTACATCACATCTAGTTTGGCCAAGGACTAGGGTACGGAAGGGGGTTCAGGAAACTAGGATATCAGGGAAGAGGCTAAAGCAACATAGTAGAACACACCTTCCAACATGACACAGACAAAAATGGAAACATGCTTGTAATATCCCAGTTCTTATACCAGGAATCGGTGCTCAAGCTCCCCTCACCCTTGTAGACAGGATTGCCATCCTCTAGAGGAACCTAGGGATCTCCCAGAATTACAACTGATCCCCAGGCTACAGAGACCAGTTCTCTTAAAAAATAGCTGCTTTTGGAGAGTGGATGGTATGGCATTATACCCTGCTGCGGTTTCTCCCCTCCCCAAACCTTGCCCTCCTTTGGCTCAGCTCCCAAGGTCTCCAGGAATTTCCCAACTTAGAATTGGCAACCCTACTTATAGATTGCTGATGTCTTCGTTCCACCTGCTTAATGCTATATTCACTTACGCTGCAGTCACGTGTCTCCCACTGATCTAAAAGCTACAGAAGTAGGGATGCCAGAGCTGCTGCAGAGTCCTAAAACGGGCCCATTTCAGTCCAAAGCAGGCTCAGTTCAGGCCTGTTTTGACCCAGATTGGGTTCCTTTCAGGCCTGTTTTGGCATGGATCGGGCCCATTTTGGGCTGCTGTGGAGCAGAAGCACTCCCGTGCTCCATAGTGGCCCTGATTTGTGCCAAAATGGGCCTGATCCATGCCAAAATGGGCCCAAAATGAGCCTGATTTGGGCCGAACGGGCCTGCTTTGGGCTGCTGTGGAGCACAGGAGCACTCCCACGCTCCTCAGTGGCCCCAATCTAAGCCCCTGCGGAGCAGGGCCATGCTCCCAGGGGCCGCGTGATGATGTCACTTCCCGGAAGTGACATCGTCATGCTTGTGGGAGCCTGCGCGCACCCCCCACTGCAAGTGGTAAGTACAAGGAGCCAGTCCCCCTGCCGGGAGGTTAAAAAAAACTGGCAACCCTATACAGAAGTGATTCACCAAGATCAGTTATTAGGTCCAGTCCCTGGTCAGTTTGGGGCAGTAGGAACATGTGGTAGAAGTAGGGTTGCCAATCTCCAAGTGGGGAGCACAACAAGGGAAACGCCCGGATAGTAGAAACTGCAAACAACAAGTTCGGGAATATACAATAAACAATCAGTTCGTTTTTTCTTTTTCTTATAAACACTATATTAGTGCAAAAGTGCAAAAGTGCAAAGTGCAAATGAATACATACAATGTACAATAAATACAATACAAATACAATAAGATCTCTTGTTTCATCTGTCCAAGTAGTTATGGAATAATGGCAATGTCCAAAGGGAATACCATGAAAACCCACAATGGGGACTAAGCAATATCCAAACAGAGAGTCACAATATTAGAAGGGGGGTGACCCCAGTCCAAGTTGAGGAGAAATCCAAATGTGCCGCACATTCTAATATTGTGACTCTCCGTTTGGATATTGCTTAGTCCCCATTGTGGGTTTTCATGGTATTCCCTTTGGACATTGCCATTATTCCATAACTACTTGGACAGAAGAAACAAGAGATCTTATTGTATTTATTGTACATTGTATTTATTCATTTGCACTTTGCACTTTCACACTTTTGCACTAATATAGTGTTTATAAGAAAAAGAAAAAACGAACTGATTGTTTATTGTATATTCCCGGACTTGTTGTTTGCAATCTCCAAGTGGGGCCTGGAGATCTCCCCAAATTACAAGTGATGTCTTGACTTGGAGATCAGCTCCCCTGGAGAAAAGGACTGCTTTATTTATTTATGTTACTTATAGTTCACCTTTCTCACTGCGACTCAAGACAGATCACGCAGTGTCATAATTTATGGCATTATACCTGATGAAGTCCCGCCTGTCCCCAAATCCTGTTCTCCCCAGGCTCCAACCCCAGGACTGTCTCAGCCCCAAGTTGGCAACCTAAGTAAAACATGAGATTTGTTATGAAGAAAGTCCCAGGATCAGTTCATGGCATCTTCAGTTTAAAAGATCTTAGGTAGCAGGGCCGAGAAAGGCCTCATCCTTCATGAGCCAATGACTCTCTGAATATAAATAACAAAATGAGTTTTAAAATCCATAACCTTCCATTCCAGCCTACAAAGTCATTTTCACAACCTTTAATGGAGCACCTTTGGTACAAACATGTTATTTTCAGTCTGTCAGTGTTGTTAAGAGGACAATGGAGTGAAATACACAGCCCAGTGCCTGTGTTTGAAAATGGCGTCTGGTTTACAGTTCCATTTGCTTCAGTGAGGAAAGGACACAGGGCAACAAGCCAGGCATTTTACTGGAGCATTCCAATAATTATTTTCAGGATCTGCCTAAGCTTTTGGTGATAAGGGAATTCAATCATTTATGTTTACTTAATCCTCCCAGCATACACAGCTTCAAGGACAGAAAATGTAACCTGTGTACAGAATAAGCAGGGCAAGGAACAAATGGCTAGAGCAAGCTGCTTTCTTGAAATTTGGTAGCAGGCATATCCCTAAAAAGAAATGTGAAAACCTTAACTTCAACATGCATACTTCCCTAGAATACAGAAGATGTCATATATTTTGCCTTTCAGTACAGACGTACAATTTAGTGCATTGTTCAGGTCTATCCTTGAAATCTGAAATTCAAAATATGAAAATTCATATTTTATATTAGCAAAGGAACTCTGGGTTCAATACAAGAAGTTAGAATCTCACCAGAAAAAATGGATAAAGCTGGTTGATACATTGGTATTATAAAAAGCTGGTAGATTCAGTGTACATAATGTTGGAAGAATGGATTCATTCCATAGGACTTTATAGAACTAAAAATGGCTGTTCTGTGGAACACGATTTTTTAATGAAATGTGTCCCAACAATTTTATAATACTTAGGAAGCAGGGCTGGCATACAATTAATGGCCATCAAAAGCAATTTCCATAAAAATCAGAACAGGAACACACAAACTGAAATAGCAACTGGGGGTATGCACTGAAAAACAAAATCCATTTCATTTTTGGATCCAAGCTTTCCAAACAAAATCTTTTCTGTTATTGGTTTGTTCCAGGTGGGCCAGTGCTGGTTTAGATCTAATTTATTTGAGGTTTTTTCCCATTATCTTGAGCTATGGTCCATTGCCTGCTTGCAGGGCATGTGTTTGCTGTGCATGCATGCACACATGCGTGCTGTTCTTTTCAGTGGGTAGGGTTAGGGAAACAAGGATCTGGGCAGCTGTTTTTGTACATGATAGCACCAAAATCACATAGAACACAGCCCTGCCTCCAAATCATCGACCCACCAAGTTTGAATGCACACACAACAAGGTTCCGTGTTTACGGACCCCAAAGAATGCTTGGGGAAAGGCATCAAGGCAAGCGTTGTGCTGCAGTGCATACACACACTGTCTTTTCAAGGGGGGTGGGGAAATGAGGCTCTATTTGTGCTTAACCAATATTCACATCTTTACCAACTATTACCCCCCCCCCCCGCAACTGGTTGGTTGCTGTTAAGGAAAACAGTTATAGATTATGCCTGCTGCTGCTGGCTCAGTGTCTCCCTGCACTGCCACTGCACTACAAGTAAGAACCAAACCGAAACCACAAAGTTTTCAGTGGAGGGAGCCATTACAGCTGTTTCTTGAATTTGTTTCACCATTCCAGAAGCAGCTTTAATGAACCAAATCAGTGTAGGGCCTTTATGTTGGCCAGACTAAATGCCTTCCCCTCCAGTGTCCTTCAGGGGAGATACCAGCGAGTCCCCTTTTCAGAAAGACACTGTTTGTGTGGAGCCAACCGTCCAGATACCATCCAGCATATAATGTTGGAATGCCATTTATATGATAAGTTACGAAGAATGTTGTTTGAGAGGTTCCCAATATATATTGAACACCAGAACAATTTATCCTTTTGTCATTTTCTGTTGAAGGATAATGATACAGTGATTTCTAGAGTAGTAATGGAGTTTTTAGTGGGTGTGCTTAAGATTCATACAAGCTTTGTATAAATATATTGTTTTCTGATATTTTATGTAATTTTATAGTGACTTGTTTGCTGTTTTAGATTCTTGTATGTCATTAAAGGATAGATAGATAGATAGATAGATAGATAGATAGATAGATAGATAGATAGATAGATAGATAGATAGATAGATAGATAGATAGATAGATAGATAGATAGATAGATAGATAGATAGATAGATAGATAGATAGATAGATAGATAGATAGATAGATAGATAGATAGATAGATAGAATCAGTGATGTCCAGGTGTATTTCCAGCATATTTGTTTAGTTTTGCACAAATGTAATAACAATGAAGATTTTAAATAGAGCCATCCATATAACTCTAAGGATTTATGCTAAGACTTGATAATGCAAAACTATGCTTTATTCTAATTAATTATGATTAGTTTGTGAGACTAGTTCATAGCCATTCATTTATTTAGAACATTTCTATGCTGTATCTCCAGGTCACCTGCTGGAGGTGGTTTACAATAATTCAAATCCAAATGTGGTGATTTACAATAACTGAAATCCAAAAATGCTGGTTTCATTGCTTTCATTCTGATTAAGCATCTTTGTAGCTGGAGAGTGCATGAGGATGGCACTGGGAACAATCCAGGATGTTTGTATTTGTATTTGCAGATCACGTGAATCCATGAGACTAACAGAAGTTAATAACCAAAATTAAAATGATGGTTTCAGATCCTGGTTTGATAGATCCTAACTATCCATAGTTAGTGGAGTAACCTGCATTCAACTGATAATTCTAATCATAGTAAGTTTAATTAAACCATGGATTCATGTGATATCTGAAATGAGCTTGTGTTTGACACATCCACAGATAATATTGTGTATTCTCAGTATTCCCAAGCACGTTGATGACTGCTGGTTTCAACTGACCTCTTTCCTACCCTGCAACCCAAACCCCAGTTTTCCAAGACTGGCTGCCCCTTGGTTTCTTGTGATTTCCCTGTTTCTCAATTTCTTTGTAGATGACCTAAATAACAACTGAGTAGCAGGCAGCATTTCATTTTTTGGCAAAGTGTTCAAGTGGGCAGTGGCTTGGCAGCTCCAGGTGCCAAAGAGATGGATTTCTTGGACCTACTTCAATCCAGATTCAGTCTAGAAATGATACGGGAGTGACCTTGGGGTGACCCTGACTAATGATCTTTGCTGGGAGGTAAGATGAGGAGTATATCCCTGTTGATTCTCCTGAACCTCTTAGTGGCTTTCGACACCATCAATTATGGTATCCTTCTGGAGTGGCTGGCTGGATTGGGAGTAAGGAAACACTGTGCTTTCGGGGTTCCAGTCTTACTTATTTTAGAAAGGGGTGCTGGGGATCCTGTTGCTTGGCTCCATGGCATTTATGCCATGGGGTCTTGCAAGGCTCCATTTTATTCCCCATGCTGTTTAACATCTATATGAAACTGCTGGGAGAGGTCATCCGGGCATCGGGTACCACTAAAATGTGAATGATACCCAGCTCTATTATTCCTTAACAGTTGAGTTGGGTGGAACTATTAAACAAGAATGACCCAGTTACACTTATATTTAGTAATTTGTAATATTTTAAATCCCACTTTTCTCCCAATGTAATCAGGCTCCAGGGCAGGACTACATAAAAAGTAAAGCAGCAACAGAATAATTATACAATTAAATAATACCACCACATGAATAAAACCAGGTAATTTCTGCCCTGAGAATTATACAAAAAACAATCCATGTGTCCATAATTCAAAGATCAATTTTTAATTGGCCCCCAAAGCCCTCTTTAAAATCTGGGTTTTTAGCCTCTCTGGAATGCCAGCAAGGTGAAAGCCTTCCTCGCCTCATTAAGGAGGGGGCAATGATTGGAAAAGCTCATGTCCTCTCAATATCAGATCATACCATTGAGGGGGAAGGTGATACAGAAAGAAGGCACTGATAGGCCAAGTAGAGCTGCCACGTGGCAACACAGAAGAAGAGAGAGTCCTTCAAGTATGTAGGTCCCAGATCATGAAGGGCTTCAGAGGAAAGCACCAGCACCTGGAAACAAATACACAGCCAGTGAAAAGATCTCAAAATGGGAGTAGCATGCTCCCAGCAGATCCTAGTACTGAATGTAAACTACTTTGAGAGAAAAGACACTCCTTTAAATCCAACCTAGGAACAACACCAGATCCATTTGTGGTGAAATTACAATAACAGCTCCTTAAAAGTCTTGGCATCTTCTCAATAATGAAGAGAATGTACAAAATTGTTGAGAGAATCATGGACAGGATACACATGGAAGACAGTCATGATCTGTACCATGATCTAGTGCCTATTATTATTCTATAATAACATCAAATGCCTACTGAGTAGATCTGGCTTTTGTACTTTATCCTCAGGGCAAAGAGGCCAGCTGGTGCACATCAACACAGCTTCAGAAAGGCAGGTCAAGCTACACTGGTTACATCTGTTGGCTATCTGTCCTTGTATTTGGAAACAGTTTTGGTTAGCTTCCCAGGCTTTGATTTTGGTTAGTTTCCCAGCCTTGTCAGGCAGCTGGATATTAAGCCCTCAATTATGCAATCGAAATATATTTAGCCAGAAATCTTGCCCGATTTCTGTTGAAGCACATTACAACCATGTCTGTCCTCCTGGCCAGAAGCCTCTGCAGTATGTTCAGCTTAGCTGCCTAGCCTGATATCCATTCAATAAGCATAAAGTTCACCCACACTACTGCTTGGTCAAAAGCAGTTGCACGTGCAGCAAGATAAAGCTGCTTCAACCTAGAATGTGCACAGCTGACACTGGAGCCTCTACACATTACAAAGTCCTCATTCAATGGGAGGCTCTCTCCTTCAGTTGGGGTCAAGGCAGAACCACCAGCTGACTTCCCTTTGTGCTGTTTCTCATTCTTAAAGTACCAACAGAACAGCTATGATGGCAGCTATGTAAGAAATGTGATTTCACACATTTGATTTCACAAATGGGGCCAACAGCAGCTCTGTGGGGTGCATTAGAAGATGGAGACGATGGCAACCACCACTTCTGCTCACACACCCGAGTTGCAAGGAGAAAAGGCTCGTGTGAGTTTGGGAGGCATAATGTTTGATTCAAACTCCTTGTGTTGTTGCCTGACAAACACAAGGACTTAATGAATAAAGAGGCTGTATAGTACTGGAGTGTGACTAAACATTGCTTTGTAAAACCTCTAAGAAGGCTAGAAGAGAAAACAAAAAACCTGACTCAGTCAATTTGGAGTTACTGATAGATAAAGAAATGAGATGAGAGAGTGACCATTATTTCCTCTTTTCAAACATTTTTTGCCCAGTCACCCTTCACCCTGTATCCTAATATAACTTGACCGAGAGCACATGGTTAGTCCCTTTCTCAGCAATCAAGTAATTATGCATTCCTTTTGATCCAGGGCAACAAAATTATTCATATTTCTGAATAATCTTACCATGTCCTTCCATCTTCAAATGGTTCTTTT
The DNA here is from genome assembly GCF_028583425.1 of Eublepharis macularius. Lineage (NCBI taxonomy): Eukaryota > Metazoa > Chordata > Lepidosauria > Squamata > Eublepharidae > Eublepharis > Eublepharis macularius. Next base: position 134,474,056 of record NC_072791.1, on the reverse strand, counting down.
CTGCATCACTTTCCTGTTTTAGCCTATTTCCTCTTAGTCAGATGTTTGATATGTCACCCAAGATTGCCAGGAAAGCCTTGAGGAAAGGTTTAATGAAGAAGGTTCATTTGATGAGGCTATGTGGTAGGTCTGACTTCCTGCAGTGGAGTGTCTCCTATAAGATAGCAAATAAATTGTGATAATTTGATACAACTTTAGTGGGATGATGTGATGGTGGCCATCTTCTTGTAAAAAAGAGGCAAAATTGTGAATTGACATGATCATTGATTATAGCTATAAAAGAGAGGGCTGTGGTTGTAAATCTTGCTTATCTCTGTACTGTTTACATGGATTAATTTTCTAAGTCAGGGTGGCAAGGATCGAACTGGCATAATGATTGGGTATGTGCTGTGCAGGAAGTGGGAGGGAATGTCTGGAACATAAAACAGTGCTTCCTCATATGTCACTTTTTATTTATGATGGCTAATCCAAAAATAATTCAGGTCATCCAGGCTGAGGAGAACTTTGAAACAATACCTATACATTCCCACATAGAATTGTGTGCATAAAAATCTAGCATATTAAAAAAAATAGAGGATTTTAGCTTAGATGTCTCTCTAATGTGCTAGTTTTATGTACATGCATGTGTAAAGTCTCTGTCACTCACAATTTTCACGTGGCTAAGGATTTAAAATATGCAGTCCCCTACTTGCATTCTTAATGAACATTAAGAAGAGCATTATAACTATTACTTTTAATTTATTAGGTTCCATGTTACATCTCCATCTTCAGGGCAGTCTAAGAGCAGAACCACAAGTGACAAAAGGCACAGATTGGACACTTGTCAGCTTCCCTCAAGTTTTGATGGGAAATGTAGGCAGCTTGGCGGAATGTTGGACAAGTGACAGTTGAAAAGTCCATTGGACAGCAGTCAGAGAGCGAAGCTGCGAGACCAGGATGCCTACATTTCCCATCAAAACTTGAGGGAAGCTGACAAGTGTCCAATCTGTGCCTTTTGTCACTTGTGGTTCTGCTCTTAGTGATTCAGGGCCCTTAGGCAAAGGTCCAGAATGGGACTCCAGAATCCCATGGCAGACTGCCTGGCCACCTAATACATACAGGTTCCTAAAACACATAGACTAAATGGCTGAAAAGGGCTCTGTTGTGTGAAATGGGGAAACTATATAGCATAGGCAGATGATGTAGATCGTGTTTATGATGAGCCAGGATTTTCATGGAAGTGGCACCATAACCTGCCCATCATACACGGTCCTCCCATTTTCCTGTAATAATTCAGAACAGGATGCAATCATGCAGAAATGGTAACCATTCACTCCAAGAATAACAATCATACCTTCATGCTGACTGCTGACTTCAAAAGGGAAACTTCTATCATATCAACAGAAACACATTGCAATTGCATTTGCACTGCAGCAAAGTTTCTATACACAGAGGTTTAAAAGGGCTTATCACAGTTCTTTCCACATTGCTTTTGCATTTAGCACTACTCTGCTCTTGTCCCAAAAGAAACAAAGAAGATGCCTCATCTGGAGGAATAGGGATTGAACAAATCAAGTTTATATTGAAAAGTTGTATACTGTCCTCTAGTGGACACTATGGGCAAATATAAATTGATTAAAGGGGGAGAAAACATGTATTCATCTTTTTCATCAAAAAGTAAAAACTTACTGTTAGGTCAGTGCCAGCAAATGCATCTGGTAAAACTAATATCCTAAATGTGAACAGCACTGAAATCTGGTTTATTTAATATAAATAGAGGTACCCGTCAGGGTTGTCCGCTTTCCCCCCTCCTTTTTGCACTTGCTGTGGAGCTGCTAGCAGAAGCCCTTAGGCAAAATCCTCAGATCCATGGTATTAAAGTGGGGAACTATGAACGTAAGGTTTCACTTTACACTGACGATATTTTATTTTTTACTTCTTCACCAGTTGATCCTTTAGAATCAATCTTGCAAACCCTACACTTGTTTAGTTTGATTTCAGGTTTAATAGTTAATCAATCGAAATCAGAGCTGTTTCCCATTAATTTGACCCCTAGTTCAGTAGCTAAGTTACAAACACAATTTACATTCAAATGGGTTACTAAGAAGATGAGATATCTAGGAGTTTATATCCTCGTACTCTTGAATGATGTCATTCAAGTAAATTTTGATGAACTTTTCAAATCTGTGCTGATCCTTTTTTCTAAATGGAAAAAACAAAGTTACTCATGGCTTGATAGTATCTCACTGGTTAAATCTTTCATTCTCTCTAAGTTTATGTTTCTGTTCCTATCCCTCCCAGTTAAAATACTTAAAAAAAAACCAACTTTGGCAAAGGGCTCTCAATGAGTTTATTTGGTCTGGTTGCAAACCAAGAGTTGAGTTTCAGATGTTACGTCGGCACTCAAGTTTAGGTGGTCTGAATGTCCCAGACCTGTCTTTATATCATGCTGCCTCTTCTTTGGCTCCATTGATTCAGGCTTTAAAATTGAATCCAACAGAAGCCTGGATCTCTGTAGAAAGTTTCTTTTCTTCACCACTTTCCTTACCAATAACCATCTGGTCCTCAGCTAAAAACAGGCCAGTTATGATCTCCTCCAATTCCCTATTAGACAACATGCTGAAAACTTGAGAGAAATATAGGAAAATCTTAGCTCTTGGTATTTCTCCCCTAACACCTTTTATTAACCAAGATTGGTTTCTACCAGGAAAGGATTTAAGTGAGTTTAAGGAATGGAAGGACTCTGGGTTATTGATGATTATTAATTAGAATAAAAATGGGTCAATTCTGGATAAATCTACAGTGGAAGAAAGATTCAGAATTAGGATATCTTGGTTTAGATACCTTCAGCTGAAACATCTGTTCACCAAACTGATCAGGTCCAAGGATTTGCTTCGGCCCCTAACTCCTTTTGAGGAAATGATTTGGAGTGGGAAAGATGGCAAACAGGGTATGATTTCAACCCTCTACAAATGATTATTAAGGGTGACACGTAAAGACCCTCTTCCACACCAAAAAAAATGGTCTGATTCTTTACAATGGGTTTTCTTGGAATCTGATTGGAAACAGACATAGAACTCGCCTTCCAATAAATCTAGTTGGAATATTAAACTCCAATTTTACAAGCTGTTGTCAAATTGATATTTAATGCCACATGAATTGAATTGAATTGAATAGGTCGTTGAGCCCTCTATGCTGGAGATCTTGTAAGCAGGAAGGCATGACCCTACATATGTGGTGGGAATGCCATCTCGTTCAAGAACTTTGGAGAGTGGTTCACAAAGAGATATCCAACTTGGTGGGTCTTTCGTTGCCATACTCCCCGGAATTTCTCCTATTGGATTTTTGGCCCAACTCTTTGCTAGATAGGAATAGTAGATCTCTTGTTTCGATGTTGGTTGCCTCTGCTCGTTTGGTTATTGCTACGAATTGGAAATCCCTCATAGGCCCATTGTTAAAAAAATGGTATCAGAAAATCTGGGAGCTATATTTGATGGGTAGGATTATACATAATCCATTTTTTGGGGGAACTTGCATATGGTAGTCCCTTTATTCAAGTATAATAAAATATGGAAACCAATTTTAGATGTTTTGCATGCCAAAGATGTAATCCCCTCAATGCAACAAAGTTTAAATGCTTGTTTATTGTAATTTTGGGTGGTTTAACAATTTGCCAAGGGCTGTTTTGATTATTTCTTTTATGGTTTAATTTTAATTCTTTTCTTGTTTGAATTTTATGATTTTATCATTTCTTGTATTAAATCTTCAAAAAAAGAGAAATAAATAAACTCTGTAAAAAAAGAAACACTAAATAACTTGTCAATAATGGTTAGTGAATAAGAATATCTCTAGCAGAATATTTGAATAAAACAAGCAGGGGACCTGAAGGACTTGCTGGAGGCATCTCATTTTTCTCTCCCCCATTTTTTCCTCTTTCCATTTACCATAGGCTGTCAACTTGTTTTGCTCCCTTCTCTCCTTCCCACCCACCCACCAACATAACTTCATCTGCCCCCCCTTTCTTCCTGGCAACTTCTCTCCAAGATTTTTTTAAAAAATTATTTAAGATCTCAGATTTTTCTACAAACTTGGTTTCCTCCCCAGGTTTATAGAAAGACCTGTCTCATCTGTCCATGGCTCCAATCTCTGGATTTAAGTATCCATTTTGCCATGTTGAGAATTAGATATACTGAATTGGGGTTGTCTTTTATTCAAAAAATAATGTCTTGAAAGGCTGAAGATCATTAGCAAATAAATTTTGTGAGATCAAATTCGACATGGTAGCCTTCTAAGTGAGTTTCTAAGTGGAATCTGCGTTTTTCAGTCATTTCTAAAACTACTTCAGTCATTTCTAAAACAGGTTTGAACATCCAGTTATCCCATTTTGGAAAAATCATCACAGCCACCTGTAATTTAAAAACAGATTTTTTGAAATCAACTAGTAAGTTGTTAAATCACAAGGCTACTGGACATGCTCCCCCCATTGTTTAGTTTCAATGCCTATTACTGGACTCTTATTGAGGCCAGACTATTTACACACATTGACCAATTGTCCAGAGAATGGGAATAAAGTATAATGATTCCCCTATATACGTAGAACTGTAAACAGGAGCATAACAGGAGCAAAGATACAGCTGTTTTGGTCTGTGGAAAATTGAAAATCTAGAATCATCATAAAAAGTTATAGTAATAGAAGGAGAAACCAGTGTCCCAAAAGGTAACATTGTCCATTGCTTTGCTTTTTGTTAATAATTTTTATTGGATGGGTCAATACAATCAAATTAAAATACATGTACAATTCATTTAATTTCCCACAGCTATATTTCCCCACCCCTCCCCTCCCCCCTTTCCATGTTGACTTCCAACAGCACTCCAACCCCCCATTATTATTATCACATTATTTCTATACTATAGTTGTTCTTGTCTCGTTATTGGTAAAGATCTTAACTATATCTTATCTTACTTAATATCTTTAAAACCCTTCAAAAGACCATAATTGTCCCTTAACATCCCATCTCTTTTCCATATATTTTTTTTAGTTTTTTCCAATCTTCCAAAAACCCTTTTCGGATCTTGATCTTCCAAATTTCTTGTTAACTTCTCCATTTCAGCCATGTACAACAATTTCCTTGTCCATTCTTCAATTTCAGGTATTTCTTCTTTCTTCCAGTATTGAGCATATAACATTTTTGCTGCTGTTATCATATAATATAACAATGTCTTATCATTTCTATTAACATCTTCTAAATGCAAAGATAATAACAACATTTCTGGGTTTTTAACAACATTATACTGGAGTATCAAAGACATCTCAACACAAATTTTAATCCAAAAGTCTCTAGCCTTTCGGCAAGTCCACCACATATGAAATAGAGAGCCCTCATGCTCCTTACATTTCCAACACTTATTGGATAGCTGTTTATTGGTTATGGCTAATTTTTTCGGTGTTAAATACCATCTATATATCATTTTATAGCCATTCTCTCTTATACTGGTACATGTTGATATTTTTAACGTGTTTTTCCACAATTGTTCCCACACTTCCATCGTTATTTCATTATTACAATTTATTGCCCACTTCACCATCTGTACCTTGACTGTTTCATCTTCTGTGAACCACTTCAATAACAATTTATACATTTTTGAAATTGCTTTAGTATTATCTCCTAACAAAAGTTCTTCAAATTCTGAGTTTTTAATTCTAAAACCTGTTTTCCTTTGGTCTGTGTCAAATAAATCTTTTATCTGTCTATATTGTAACCAACCATACTTAAAAGGCAACTCCTCATTTGGTTTAAGCTTCAGCTCCTTATCTGCTACTTCTGTTAAGTCCTTGAGGGTAAGCCATTCTTTTCCCTTATACTCTAGATTTGGGTTGATCACCTCAGCTGGTATAATCCACAGTGGTTTCTTCTGATCTATATACTTTTTGTACTTTAGCCAAGTCAACAATAAATTCCTTCTCAAATAGTGGTGCTGGAACATTGCATCCATTTTATACTTATCGTACCACATATATGCATGCCATCCAAAAAGCTTATTATAGCCTTCCAAGGTTAACAAATTATGATTGGTTAAAAACACCCATTCTTTTAACCAGACTAGGCATATCGCTTCATGGTAAAGTCGAAGATCGGGTAACTGCATTCCACCTCTTTCCTTCGTATCACAAAGTACTTTCATCTTTACTCTGGGTTTCTTTCCTGCCCACACAAACTCCGATATTTTCTTCTGCCATTTTTCCAATTGCTTTTTGTCTTTAATGATTGGTATTGTTTGCATTAAGAACATAATTCTGGGCAGCACATTCATTTTAACTGTGGCAATCCGACCAAACCACGATAAATTTAATTTATTCCATATTATCATGTCTCTTTCAATTTGTGACCAGAGCTTTTCATAATTATTCTTAAATAAATCAATGTTTTTAGCTGTCAGCTCTATTCCCAAATATTTAGTCTTGTGTACCACTTCACAGTTTGTAAGTTCACACAATTCCTGTTGCTTCTTCTTGGTCATGTTCTTAGTTATTATTTTTGATTTCTTTTTATTTATAAAAAATCCTGCTAAGTCTCCAAATTCTTTAATTTTATCCAGTAATCTTGGCAAGGTTTGTATTGGGTCTTCTACTATAAACATCACATCATCTGCAAAAGCTCTTAACTTATAAGAAGATCCCTTTATTTTTATCCCTTTTATGTTGTCATCTTCTCTAATCTGCCTTAGTAATATTTCTAAGACCATAACGAAGAGCAAAGGTGATAGTGGACATCCTTGTCTTGTACCTTTCCTTATTTCAAACTTCTCTGTCAGGTCGTCATTGACACAGATTGTCGCTCTTTGTTCTTTATATATTGTTCTCACTGCTTCTATAAATTCTTTACCTAAATCCATCTTTTCCATTAATGCAAACATAAAATCCCAGTTCAAATTGTTAAAGGCCTTCTCTGCATCTGCAAAGAAAAAGCCAACTTCTTTGTCTGGTCGTTTATCAAAATATTCAATAGCATTTATAACCACTCTCAAGTTGTCTTTTAATTGTCTGTTTGGTAGGAATCCAGCCTGATCCTCTCCTATAAAATCCATTAGCCATATCTTTAGCCTGTCTGCTAATATTCTTGCCATTATTTTATAGTCATTGTTTATCAGTGAAATTGGTCTGTAGTTTTTCACATCTGACAAGTCTTGTGATTCTTTCGGGATCAGAAGAATGCTCGCTTCATTCCATGTGTTTGGAAGTCCTTTTCCTTGAAGTATATCATTCATTATATTTTTTTAGTATCGGTACAAGGTCCTCCTTCATTACTTTATAAAATTTAGCTGTGATCCCGTCCAGTCCTGGTGCTTTTCCGATCTTTGTTGCTTCTATTGCTTGTATAATTTCTTCCTCTGTTATTGGAGCATTTAGTCTCTGCTTCATATTTTCTGATATCTTTGGTAAATCTGTTTTTTGCATATATTGATCTATTCTAGTTCCTTGTTACTGATGGCTCTTATTTGTTCCTGCTGTATTTTGATCTCTTGTCTTATTGATTTTCCCAGGTTTTTTCTTTAGTTCCTGTTGAAAGAGCTTTAAAATGTTTCTCTCTCATTTATTCATCTGCTTCAGATTATTTATAAAAGATTTCTTTCACAAGGCTGTCTTGTGTTGCTGGAGGATTATGTTTCCCTAATCAGCTGGAAGAGGAATTATAGCTGTGGTTCTGTACTACACTTATAATGCAATCCTAAACAGTTATAGCCTTCTAACTCTGTAAATGACCATGTGCTTAGGAGGGTGTAACTCTGTTTAGGATTGGATGTTTATCCTCGTTAACATCCTGCAGGACTTTGTTCTCACACAGTCACAGTTTAAGTATGTTTACCCAAGAGTAAGTCCTATTTGTGGCCTTTCAAGGGCAGCAAAGATCTGGCCACTGTGGTGCATGCCCTGATTACATCTAGATTAGATTACTGCAATGTACTCTACATGTTGTTGTCCTTGAAGTTTTCAGAAACTTCAACTGGTGAAGAATGCTACAGCTAGGAGTGGGTCATAGGTAGGGACTATATCACTCTAGTCCTGACCCATCTACACTGATGCTCAATATGTGTTCAAGCAGAGTTCAAGGAGATGATACTGACATTTAAAGCCCTACGTGCTTTGGACCAGCATACCTGAAGGACTGTCTACTCCTTATGAGTCTACTCAGACCCTATGGTCATCGTCTGAGGCCTTGCTTTGAGGTTAGGTGCGTAGCAACCTGAGAGAGGGCCTTCTCAGTCCTGGCACCCAAACTCTGGAACTTTCTCCCCAAAGAGACTTGCCTGCTGTCTTCTGTTGCCCTCTTCTGCCAGCAGGCAAAGGCTTCTTTGTTCTGCCTAGCATTCCCTCAGTGATGGCTTTTTCCTCAGTGATGGTTTTTGTTTGGTTTTAATGGTTTTTAAGATGCGCTTTTATTGTGTATGTCTTAGTTGCCTTAGTAACCCTAATGAGGGCAGAACAGAGGGGTATACACCTTGTAAATATATAAATGTTAAAGGGACAGTACATTTTTATACAGGCTAGTTGGCAACTCTAGACCCGCACTACCTCAGATGGAAAACAAGCCCACTCTCAGTTCCTCAGTATCTCCCCCTTCCTTCCTCTTTCAGTGTTTTCCTTTGAGCAATAATTTTGGATCCTATTTTCTCTTTGTGATTATATCATTTGATCTCCTTTTTAGAATGCCAATGAGTTTGTAGTGCTATTTCACTGGAACTGAAAATTAATAATGAAACTATTTGACTCTTACAAATCCCCCTGAACCATTATCACCTCCCCCCCCCACTTTACTATAATCTTTTAATTATGCATTGCCATGACCCCTTCATCTTTGCAGTGGCTATTTAAAAATAATGGGAGGGAGGAGCAACTGGGAGCAAACCAAGGAATAGTATTACCAACCTACTACTCCTCATGGCAGGTGCATCAGTAGTGCTTTACAAGTATCTTCTTAATTCTCTCCCCTTAATGATGTCCCCATCCCGCTCTCCAAGAGTCTGCCGTCAAGGTAAGACCCAAAAGCTGGGCCCAGGGCGGTGTTGGGATGTTTGCAAGTGTCCTACGCTCAGTCATGAAAGAGTTAAGTTGTTATTCTGTTTGTTTAGTCAGATAGCTAGTTAGCATAGGAACACTTAGGCCTATGCTAAATGTTCCCACCATAGAAAGGGGAGTCTTTAGTCTTAATGAAGGAATCTAGGATTGTCTATTGGATGAGCCACTTCATTGGGGGGCAATTAGCAAGCAACATATACTAAGGTTTTATTGGTCTTTGTTCAGTCTTTGCTCAGTCTCAGACTCTAAGTTTCTCTCTCTAAGCTCCTAGTCTAGCCATCAAGATGTAGTTAGTTAGCTAGTCTTTATTTTCTGACCAAATGTATCCCTTTTTCCTGTTATTTAGTAAAGTATTTTTATAGAGCTAAAACCACAGAAGTCTGTCTACTTATTTCCAATGCGCTAATATCAAACTCTGCTACCTTACTCATCTATTTTTAATCTCACCCGCCAACAGGCGGCCAGGTGGCTCTGCCCCAATCCCACCTTGCTGCACTCTGGGGCACCGCCTCCTAGGCTTGCCACTCAACCCTATTCAGGCCAGGCTTCCTTGGGCCATGGCCTAGCAGAGGCCGGAAGTGGCTGCAGCTTTGCAGTCGTCATCATGCACCAGCCCAGCCTCTGGGTGGGGTGGGGCCCCCAGTTCCCAGATGGCATCACCTTGGCAGCAGCTGTTCAGCCCCCAGCATTCTGCTCGCAGGCCAACAGGCGGCTAGAGCAGCACTGGTCCAACGTGAGTTACTGTTGTGCTTGCCCTCTGCTTCTGCCCTTGCCTGTCTTCCCTCCTGCCCAGTCTCCAGGCCAGTGGGCCTTCAGGAGAGTTGTGGCCACCTGTGGAGGATGGTGGGCGCAGAATGGGCCAAGCTGCAGCACCAGCTCTGGACAATAATTAAAAATAAAAGCATCTTAAATAGCAGGATTGTGTGGAAAACTGTGTGAAACCAGGGAGAACAACTGTAGCTAGCTCAGCTCTCCTGCAAGCCTGATTACTTCTTTTGTTTATGTTATCAAGTGTCAGCAATGCCTTTCCATTCTCTACCTCAGAAACACAGGTGAGTCCTTATGCAAAAGAATAAATGGACATACATCTGATATTAGAAATCACAACACTCAAAAAACAGTTGGAGAACATTTTAAACTTCCAGGACATTCCACTGCTGACCTAAAAATGGCTGTCCTCAAACAGAGAAATGTCAATGAGAGATTACAACATGGAGCTGAAGTGTTCATTCAGAAATTTAGAACAATGGAACCCCACTCCCACCCCAGGGACTGAATAGAGACTTAGAATTCTTATGTCAGTACCGATGCTAATTTCTGCTGTAATCAAACTGCACTGTACCTTTACATCCTGATGCCCTCCCTTGTAACATTCTATCCACCCTTTGGCTGGGATATAGAGGCTCAGGGATTTTCGTTCCTACTAGTGTCTGAAGAAGGGAGCTCTGACTCTAAAAAATTTACACTCTGAAAATCTTGTTGATCTCTGATCTTGTTGGTCACTGGACTCAAATCCTGCTCTTCTTTGTTTAAGTATGTCTGTAGTATGTCTGTAGTAACTCCTTCTATGTAGTATGTCTGTAGTAACTACTTTTTCACATATACCATGGAGAAGGGCAGCAATCACCTGGCATTAATGACTTAACATTTTAAATTTGTTCACAGTTAATTCCCATTTTTAAAAATTGTTTCAAATGTTGTGTGTACTCTGAATACTTCTCTCTTCAAAGCCATTTGATTCTGACACACATTCACAGATACTGTGAGGGACGATTTTACTGTTATTCAATGGGACATCACCAGAGCCTGTGTGATAAGACTTAAGAGTTTGGCATACTAGGGATGAGGTGACACAACTGAGTTGACAATATTGGACTGGACAGATGGCTATCCCAAGCAGTGGCTCAGTCTTCTAAGCCCATTGACCACGGAGAGCTTTTTGTTGTTTCCATACAACATCATTCTCTAATTGTCCATCTCTCACCTTTTCCTCTGCTTTGGTGTGTTTTCTAAAATCTGCTTTGGTAAGATTTCCTGAATGATCATACTATCATGGTTTGGTCACCATGTAGACAATAAAATTCAGATTTTTTAAAAAAATCTTTGGTCCCTCACCACCACTCCGGACTTTTTTTCTGGAATTTTAAGAAAACCAGTTATAGGTATATTCCTATAGCAATGATCAAACTATAGTAATATACCTACAGCTGTTTTTTTTATTTTGTTGGTCATTGAAGATATTTTTTGGCCTAACAGTGATCGAAGCACTTCCAGATGTGTCTTAAAAGAGCCTCTGGCTTGCCAATAGCTATTTGCTTCCATGAGAAAGAAACATGGGGCGAGAAGTCAAGCATTTTATTGGCGCTTTCTAGGAAGATTCTGAAAAGTTTTTTTGATAAGGGCATTAATATCATCTATGCATTATTTCAAAGGTAGAAAAAATGTGTTTACAAACTAAACAAGGCAGAAGCAAATGGTAAGAACACAAACCTGAAAAGGTTTGGAAACTGTGCTGTATTATGTTTCATCTAGCAAACCTGTTTATATTATACACATCTGCATACTTTGTATACAGATCTGATAAACAGACTAATTTTCAAATGTCCAAATATGTAGCAGCAAAGATTTTGTTCCAAAGCAAGAAAGTGAACAGGATAGAACTGAGTAATGTTATATCATGGACACAGGAATGTCTCTCACTACTATAATTCATTGATTATTTCATTGGTCATATAGAAATTGTTCTTTTCTCATTTTATATTCAATTTGTGGCATTGGAAAAAACATACTTGCAACCCCCTTCCCCCAAGACACCGATATTAATTTGCTGTATAAAATCCTGAAAGATACTGGCCACATCAAACTCTCTGTAAGGTCAAAAAGAGATTAAAGTTTTTCAACAAGGTTGAGATATACAAGTACAAGGGTTCCTTGTGGAGAAAATCCAATGCAGTATTCAGAGAACATAGTGAATTTTGTTTTGCTTCCAGAGCAAAATATTGAAGATGTATCTTATGGGGGCATTTTCTGTGTTCTTGTAGTATGGATCTGCTGTTCAGTGCTTGCAGATTTTGTTAGGAACCACTTCTGTAAGAACAGGACATAAAAATTTAAATGGTTAGGCAGAGGAACAGTGAGTTGGTTAGTTATATTGTAGGTTTTTCTCTTCTTGTTCTTGGGTTTGTTTGTTTTTTTGCATTTTGAGCTTGCTGCTGCTGCTGAATTGTATCACTCGACTTATTCCAGGTATATCACAGCAATACCTCCATCATATCCAATTCTGTTTTCTTTGTTCTAAAGTGTGTTCAGTGTGGATTCAGAGCTCCACCCTTTCCTTTCAGTTGTTGCCTAGATGCCACAGTCAATTCTAGTGCTGCAATACTGAGGGCTGTTTCAACAATCACAGGGGACCAAGGCAGAGGGTATGCCAGCATCCTGGGCGCCCTGGATATTGTGAAGACCATCATCAAAGAAGATATGGGGCTGGATCTTGGACAAGATAGGACCTTTGGGAGCTCCATCCATGAAGAAGGCTTCATCAATTGCCAGGCCCCACTCTCGAAGAGTTTTGATGGTCCGAATGCCCATGTCACGGCCACTGCGGGCAGTTACCAAGTAGGTGCGGATGGGAGAGTCCTCTTGACCAAACTTCTTGCGCATCTTCCCAAGATGCAAAGCAAAGGCTTTCAATGGGCCCTTCAAAATTAGGGTAAATAAGGGAGGAGGGTTATTGAACTATTCCACAGAACAGAGAGAGAACAGAAACTGAGCAAATAATCTCCCCCAGTAAACAATGATATTAGAGACAAAGTGATCTTATTTTATCCACATGACAACTAGTTACAAAAGCTATTAGTAGGAATTGCAAGGCAGAATCCACCAGTTTTTGCTAGATGAATTAGGCCCTTCTATACTGGAGAGGAAGAGCAGAAGAAGCAGGAAAGAAAGATGGAGGAGAAAGTAAAGCCCATAAAAGAAGAATAAATCTGTTTGTAAGAAGCTTGCCAGATGCATCAAACTACTCTCTGTTTGCATTAAACTACAAAACCAGTTTTGAGCATAATGCATATGTTTGTGTGTTGTGATTATCTGTAATTCAGCATATAACTATGTCCATTGAAAGTATTGTGTTTGAAATTATAGAAAAACTCTGATGTTGTGTTTGAACCCTGGTTGTTCAGTCACAGAATCATGGTAATTAATTAACAACTATGTATATGTAAGCTCGCCCATTATCTCTCAGGCCTGCACAAGCCCCATGACTAAGTCAACACAGCCCACCAGAATGGTTGCAAACTCCCGGGAGAAAGAGTCCTGTCCCTTTCATAGAGACTTAATGTGATACAATTTATCAGGTGACGTTATTTACCTCCATGTCATGAAAAGCTGCTCCTGTCATTTCCCACACATTAAGCATCTATAAAAGGGGCAGGACATTTTTCTCCAGTGTGTTGATATCCCTACCCATCAGCCACATACCACAAGGGGGCCAGTGAACCTTCTGCTCTGCTGACTGGGACTGCAAAAATGTGTGTGTATAGCACTCGGCAGGTCACAACATAATCTATGGTGGGTTGTGTCAGAATCAGATTTGGTGGGTCACAAGTTGTACAGGCTTCGTGTGCCTAAATGGTGGTAAGTAGTAGAAATAAGCAATCACCCATGCATGCAAAAAAGTGTCTGCATGTTAAGTGGGTGCAGGAAAGGAATGAGGGTAGGGAAATTGTCTTAAGTAAAATAGGCAAGCTTACCTCTCCCATGGGCACAGCTTCCATAATTTTCTCATACCGAACAGCTTCCTCCAGCCCCTTCTCACGAAAGATGCGATCAGTCTCATCAGAAAAGAGTACAGCGTCACCATCAAAGACCACACGCAGCTGAGTGCTGGGAGCTTGTATCTCCTGCTGGAAGATGAGTGCTGCTGAAACTCCTGTGAGACAAACAAGCTGGCTGAAAGTGGCTTTTCAAAGACACCCGACAAATACACCTTGGCAGGGCCCCAATGGAAATATTCCTTTCCCTAATAAGAAACGGTCTCCCGAGCTTAAAGCAGGGAGGAAGAGGCAGATGAAGCATGGTTGCACTGGATGAACATGTTGACTGTCTGAGGAATGCTCTGTCGATGCACAACCTTCTTACGAAAAAGCGTAACATTTTTGTAACATCACAGCTGATGGCTGTCATCAGCATTCAGAGGAAGGAGAACAGGTTGCCTTTGAAGCAGCTGTCTACATTGTGGGAATATTCCCCATGTGGAGGTTGTGTGAGGAGGGAGAAAGGAAACAGACTTTAGTCTCCCCCTTCTTCTTGCTGTTGGAATAGAGGTGCCTCTTCATGCCTGGACACTGCAGGGAGGGGAAGTATTTTTCCCTTTTCTCTATGCCCAGAATAAGTATGTGTGTGAAGCCTGTCTTTGAGCTAGAAGCTTCTTTCAGCTCTTTTCTGTGCCTTTTGCGCTCTCTCTCTCTCTCTCTTTTCTTGTGCTATCCTGTGCAAGCATGGAAGAGAAACATCCATCATCTCATACTTCCACTCACATGCAGCAGGATTAGCTGGCCACTTGTAATAGGGAATTATGTTATTTAGATTAGGTTTCTGTTTTTCTTCTGGTATTACAAAAAATGCATGTGAATCAGTTTAAATAAAAGAAAGTTATCTGTTGCAACATACTGGCTTAAAGAGTTTTTTTTAACCACACATGATTTCCTGACTGTGCAACTTTGCTGCATTAATTAACAACTATTCGCAATACTTGCTAGCTGGGTGGGCCAGTGTTTTTCAAGATATTTTTTCAGAAATGTGAAAAAAAAACATTGCAGGGAAGTTTCTTCCTCTTTAAGAAGGAGCAGACTTTTTACAACCAATGAAGCTGGAAATGTGGAACTGAGTTCACTAAACAGCAAATTCACTGTGGGCTGGTTCCTAGGATTTATCTCAGGAAATAATGTGGTGTAAACCCAGAGAGCTTTTGAGCAACCCTTGATAATGCCTCTCTGCTTGCCCTTATTGCTGGGACTGGGTGGTTTTGTTAAGAGAATGCTTTTGGAACTGGTGGAAGGGTGGAAGGACATGAAGGAGGGAGGGATGGTAGGCCTGGGATATAAAGTTAAAGGAAATGGCAACATATGCAAGCTAAGCTTGCCTCTTCTCCCTGCCACCTCTTACCTGGCTGGTGGGGGTGCAAGAAATGTGCAAGAACACTGTGCTGTGGGTGAAGCGAGCTCTCATGTGCTTCCAGTGTGACGCAGACATAATGCGTCATTCCTGGTGCAACATGGGGCACAATTTATGTACATGCCCCATGCCCTCGCATCCCCTGGTTTGCTGCCCTAGGGACCTGGCAACTCTAGTAAGAGCAAGCATTTAGGTCTAAGAGGAAGGGAAGAATAGAAACAAACCTCTCTGAAGTGCATTGCATACATCTGTCCTGTCAGCAGAGAGAAAAAGCTTGACGTTATGGGTCTTCAAGTACTGGGTAGAATCTTCTTCACTGACAAAGCAAAACTTGGAGATTTCCAGACCTTAAATGGAGAACATAAAAGAACACACATGAATCTGTCTTATACTAAAGCAGACCATTCGCCCATTACGGTTGGTATTGTTTACTCAGACTGGCAGCAGTTCTCTAGGTCTCAGGCAGAGGTCATTCACCCAGTCCTACCACCCAGTTCTTTTCACAGCAGTTGCTGGGAGTTGAATATGGGACCTTCTGTGACAGAAAAGATGCTCTACAGGTGAGCCATTTTAAAAATGGATGTTGGAACAACAGAAGACAATCTAATTTCTGGGTAAAGCAGAGGTACATCTAGGGTTGCCAGGTCCCCATACTGTCCCCATGGGAGAGAGGGGCCTGGTACTCACTGGTGCAATGATGCTGCATGGGAAGCTCCCCATGTTTTGTGCGGGGGTGATTCTTTTAGAATTAGCCACTGCAAAGCATGGGAGCACTCTAGCACGATTATATAACTTCCAGAAGTGATGTCATCATGTCCTGCCAGGACCATGCCTGCTACACACTTGCCTGGGTTGCCTGCCAGTGGCAGGCAATCGTTAGGTGGCTTGCAACCTCCTGCCGATCGCCAGTGATCAGTGGGCAATGGGGCAAACCACCAGAAGTTTGCCCACCACCAGTGGGCACCTGGGAACCCTAAGTACATCAGATAGCTCACAGTTGTGCATTTCCTCACTCCTATATTCATCTACCTCAAATGGGGAGAAAAAGTTACTTCTGTTTTTTTGTTCCTCATTGGTTAGCTTTAGAGCAAGTTTATGCACCCTATGTTGTAATCTTTCTGTGGTTCGCTACCTGGGTGAGAAGCTTCTGCTTGGACTTGCATCCACTCTCTAATGAAAGTCCTGGATGTATTTCTGCTCTGTTTTAAAATTAGCCTGCATTGATTGTAAACTGTCTCTATATGTTACTATAATGATATTTGCCCAGTTAACAACACTATAGCAGCACTGCAGGTCTACTGCATGCTAACAAAATGCAACAAAAACCCAATAGCCAGAGTCTTTGGTCCAAAGGAGCAACGGTAGGGACAACTTGGAGCCGAGAAGTGGTGGGGAAACATCCTCTCCAAATCATCACATCCTCATATTGTTTTGGAGCACAGAAGTGGGCTTTTATTACACACTTGTATAGTATATTGAGTTAGACTTTGAATGACAAAGCACAATAGCAGCTAGAACAAACAGTAAACTATCCCTTAGAAACAGCTGATCATCAGGGAGCCTCAACTTGCAGCAGGTGTATGACCACCACACCTGTGCACTGCCTAAGTTGTGCTTATGGGATGTAATAAAGCAGCGCAAGCGCAACTTGAGAAGTTACTAGGCTGGGAAGCTGATGACCAACACAAAATAAAGTCTCTTGTCTGGACTTCTCTGGCCAGCGGAGGCAGGCAAGCCGCCCATCCTGGACCGGAACACAGGAGGGAGTGGAGTTTAGCAGCTGTCACTTGCCCTTTCCACCTTATGCTCAACATGGAATTTGGCAGTTGCATCTATGGAGCCATAAGCCCCTTCTAATGTAGGCAGCATTCCTGTCCAATCAACAAGTGCCTTCCATTGCTGGCAAACGAAAACAAAAAGGCTGAGATGAAGGAAGGTTGTGGTGGATACTGGATTTTATTGAGGAATGGAAGGTCTGGGATCTTACAAAGCATTTGGCTGAGAGGGACTCTATTCCTTAACTTTGTCATACACGTCAAGTAGAAAGGAGGTTAGGTGAGAGTTGTTGGTGGGTATCCTGCAAAATGTCCCTCAAAGAAAGGGAAACTGAAAACAAGAGGTGGTGGTTGTTATTGTTGTAGAACAGTGCTGATGTGCACTCTGGTTTTACAGTATCTGTGTGGGATATACATAATTGCCCTGCAAGCCCTTTTTCTAAGAATGTGATTGAGATTGTCCATTTAATTTTCCTAGGTAAAAGCACTTTGCACATTGTCAGAGACATGTAATAACAGCATAGGGAAGAGTCAGGTTGCAGTTTTCCTATGAATGCAATAGCAAATGCAGAGCCCCTTTGCCTCATTTGCTTTGCCCCAAATCTCTTTTTGTGCCTAAGCTGCCAGGCTTCTTGGTAGGGTTGCCAGGTCCCCCTACCCTCCCGGCAGGAGGAGTGGCTAGCATTCACCTTTTCAGAGTCTTCGCATTGGCGTTAATTGTGCGCACACTCCTGGTGCCTCCCAGGGACCCCCACGCTCCCAGCCTCTGCCCCCCATCACTCACCTGGTCAGCAGGAGTGGGGGCTGGGGAATGGGCCTGGGAGGCAAAAAACCTCCAGGGACGGCATGAAGTGGGCATGTTCCCCATAGGTGCAATATCACTGGGTGCGATGATATCACTCTTGGAAGTGATGTCATTGCACCCATGGGGAGCATGCCCACTGTATGCTGACCTTGGAGGTTTTTTGCCTCCCGGGTCCACTCCCTGGGGCCTTTCTCCCTGCCAGCCAGGTGGGTGGCTGCAGGGGACAGAGGCTGGGACTGGGGTATTCTCTGCCCTCACCAGGGGACTGGCAGCCCTACTTCTTGGGCCTTTGGTAGTGCTAATGTACAGCAATGTCTTTATTTTCTTTTGTGATTTTCCACTGTCTGTAGGTCTCTTGTCATAGCTTAGCCCAGAGTGTTGGACGAGGATCTGAAAGGCCTCAGTTTAAATTCCTGGTCTGCCATGGCAGTTTGCAGGGTGACTTATCATGAGTAGCCTAACCTACCTCACAAGAAGATTGCTGCGGGGATAAAATGGTGGAGATGAGAATGATATTGTAAGCTTCGAGTCCCGCATTGAGGACAGAAGTGAGGTACAAACAAACAAACAAGAAACAAACATTGTGTATGTCTGAGGGTATTGTGACTTTTGAGACAGGTTTGTTGGACCTTTTCAGCCTCTGTGGTTTTGGGATGGCAGCTGATGTGGGTATAGCTTAAAGTTAGCGTTGATTGTTGTTGGAATCTGTGCAAGTGTCCTACGCTCAGTCATGAAAGAGTTAAATTGTTGTTCTGTTTGTTTAGTCAGATAGCTAGTTAGCATAGGACCACTTAGGCCTCGAGAGAAGTTCCCGCCAGAGAAAGTGGGAGTCTTTAGTCTTAATGAGGGAATCCAGGATTGTCTATTGGATGAGCCAGTTTATTGGGGGGCAATTAGCTAGCAACATATACTAAGGTTTTATTGCTCTTTCTTCAGTCTGCAACACCACTTCTTCTACTTCATTAGACCATGCAGTCTAAGCTTCTCTCTCTCTAGTACCTAGTTGAGACTATCAAGATGTAGTCAGAAACTGTTTGCTGTTTTTCCTATCAAATGTACCCTTTTTACCCTATTATGTAGTAAAGTATTTTTATAGAGCTAGAATCACAGAAGTCTGTCTACTTATTTCCGCTGTGCTATTATCAAACTCTGCTACTCTGCAAACTTATTATCATCATCATCATCATCATCATTATTATCATCATCATTATTATTATTATCATATCTTGTTGCTGCTGCAACTACCAACAATTGTGTTCTGAGTTAATAAAGTAGTTATGTTTAAGGCCTGCTAATCTTCATTTCTTTCACTACCAGACATAGTATTTCTTGTTGTGACGATGAGCATGAGATTGAATTGTTGAAGCTTAATAAATCAGAAAGTGCAACTCTGTTCTGAAGTGCTATAGGTGACCAGTTCAGGAATCAGTGTAGATTTGTGATCAAAATGGCTGCTTTTGGAAATATTGCAGAGTTTGATGTTAGCAAACCTACTTCTTGGGATACATATTCAGAGAGTCTTCCCTTCTACCTTGAAGTAAGTAAGATTGATAACCCTGAACAGAAATGAGTTGTTCTCTGGCTGTCTGTAGAGCTCGGGCATTTGCCATAAGATCACTCACTGCACCTGCTTCTCATAAGACTAAGTCATTTGATGAACTTGTGTGGTTATTGAAGGCCCATTTCTCACCAACACCATCCGTAATCATGCACAGATTTAATTTTCACAAAAGAGACCAACAGCTGGCTGAAGGCATTGCAGAGCTGCACATCTCTCTCTATGCTGCAACTTTGGGGTTTTCTTAGAGGATATGGATCTCCTGGTGTGTGGAGTTTATGATTAAGTGCTCCAATGATGCCTCCTGTCTGAGCCAAAACTGACTTCTGCAATGTCTCAAGAAAAGGCATTGACTAGTGAGACTGCATCAATTCATGTCACAGAAATTAAGAGGAAAGCCTCTAACATAAATGGTATCTGTTGAAAGCAGGTAGAAAATTCTTGGCAACAAGTGTTTAGGAAATTGACTTTCCATAATATCTATAAAAACTCCAATCAAACCAATTCCTGTTGAGGGTACAGAGGACTGCATTATCTGTTTGCAGATTCAAGGATGCAGAGTGTAGATGCTGCAAGAAGAAGGACCACCAAGAGCGAGTATGTCTTTCAAAACCTGTCTAAAGACAAGGAGCTATAACAAAGAATTGCAGCAACTGGCATAACACAACCTCTCCAGCAAAGTCCAGGAGCTATATCATATTCAGAAAGTTGGCAGCAAAGAACCTGTAGAAACCGTGATGTTTACAATGATACTCATCAATGGTCATGATTGTAAGATGGAAATCTACTCTGGTTCTGGGGTATCGTAATCAATAAAGATATATTTTGTTGCCTTTTCCCGAAAGTTTTCTCCTCAGTTGTCACATCCATCATTCATTCTCTGCTATTATAATAAGAAGACAGTAGACTTACTGCCGAGTTGCATTGTGGATTATAGTATGGTTCTTTCCATGGAAAGCTTCCCTCACCATTACAAGGAAACACTGCAAAAGCTTTTTAGGAAGGAACTGGTTCTCACCACCTGGAATCGGTATCCAAGGACTCCATACCCTTAACAGAAGCCAACTTTAGGAGGCGGTTGATAAATTTCCCAAGGTAACTTATGAGGCTTTGGATGCTTTGAATGGGAAGCCACTGTCATTCCATCTGGATCCAACCATCACATTAATTTGTGTGAAAGGTTGCATGTACCTTTTGCACTCTGTTACAAAAACTGAGGAAAAGCGTGACCATCTTATTGAACAAGAAGTCCTTGAACCAGTTACACAGACTCAGTGGGCTACACCAATTGTGGCAGTATTAAAACCTAAGAGTGCAACTCTTCAGAGATTACAGGTGTACTGTAAATATACTAAAAAAGCATCCTTAACGGGTGCCTGCAACAAATCAATTGCTTGCTGTCTTTGCTGGTGGAAAAGTCTTTGCATAGCTTGACTCAGCCCAAGCATATCAGCAGTTGATTGTTGATGATGCTGCAGCTGACACCCAAACAATCATCACACAGCAAGGGGAATTCTGGGAGAAGTGCCTCCTATTTGGAATTTCGTTTGCCCCTGGAATTTTCCAACAATTCACAGAGAACCTGCTGCCAGGAATTCCAGAGGTTATTCCTTATTTTGACAACGTTTATAGGATCAACAGAAGGTGAACTTGCTGACTGGCTTCATGAAGTCCTTCATTTTGACGAATCAGGCCTCCATATTAAAAAAGAAAAATGTGAAATTGGAACTTCTTGTATTACACTCTTGGGCTATCACATTGATGCCTTTGATATCCACTCCACTAAAGATAAGGTACATGCAATTCAGGATACATTGCCTCCAAAATCAAAGCAAGAACATCAAGCTTTTCTAGGGCTCCTCAGTTTTTATCATGTCTTCCTTCCACAAAAGGAAACTATTGCTGAGCCCCTGCACTGCTTACTGGGAAAAAACCCTCCTTGGAATTAGACTAGACAGCATGAAATTAGACTAGCCAGGTATATTCCAGAACATTATGAAATTACTGCCATTGAATTTTATCACTGATTCTTCTCCGTATGGTGGGGAAGCCATGCTTAGCCACAAATTTCCAGATGGTACAGAGGTACCAATTGCTTACTATTCAAGACCTATATCATCTACTGAAAAAAAATTATGCTCAAATTGACAGAGAAGCCCTTGCTGTTATCGCAGGAGTCAAGAAATTCCACAACTAATTCTGTGGCTGTTCTTTTAAAATTTGCACAGATCACAAGTCTCTGTTAGGACTCTTCTTGACTGATAATTTCACCACCACATATGCAGTGCTGGAGTATCTTATTTAGCACTTATGATTATACCCTGGTCTACAAACCTGGAAGAACAATCACTAATATAGACCACTGAGTTGGTTGTCACATCTTGTTCTTGATTTTGAGGTGCCTCCTCCACTGGAAGTCTTGATGTTGGAATCCCTCTCAGACACACTTTGTTGGGTTGATCAAATTGTAAAATTTAACTGCTAAGAATCCCAAAATGGCTCATGTTTTAAACTGGATATGGAGGGGGTGGCCAGTTGAAGAACTGCCTAAGAAATTCAAGCCAGTCAAAAGCCACCAGCATGAATTCCTTGCTTTGGCAGCACATACACTTAAAAAAAACTGGAATTGCTTGCCAATAAAGAATGCTTACTATGGGGAAATGGCATTATTATTCCCGAAAATTGTCGCCAAAACATTTTGTCCACTCTGTGTGCTGCACACCCAGGAATTGTTCAGATGTCACATGGAATCACTAGCTAAAAGTCATGTCTATGGCCTCGAATTGACTTGGCTGTTAGCCTGTGTGCCAGGCTACTAGGTATAACCCATAAAGAACACCTTCTTTTCCCTGGAAAGTGACCAAGAAGCCATGATCCAGTATCCACACGAATTTTGCAGGTCCCTTCCAAGGAAAACTTCTTGATTGTTGTGGACTCCTATTCAAAATGTCTTAAAGTGATCTTGGTGCCATCACAAACATCATTAATCTTGGCATTGTACAATCTGTTAGAAATCCATGGACTGCCTGACACAATTATGTCAGACAACGTGTTTGCATTTATATCTGTTGAGTTCCAGGAATTTGCAGGCAGAAACTTGATTAGACCCGTCACCATTGTTCTGTGCCACCTTCGATGGAATGGCCAAGCCACGGAGACCACAAAAGATGCTTTGAAGTGAATTATGGGAGATGACTGGCAACATGTCTTGCCAGATTTCCCACTGCGCAACATGTTACTCCCTGTTCAATGACAGGAAACAGTCCTTCTGTATTACTCATTGGGCAACATGTTAAAATATGTCTTGATCATCTACATCCAGATTGAACTGAGGACCTACAAGAAAAACAGGAATGAGCTTTGGATGCTGCTCTGTGAGCATCATCCCTTTATTCATTTGTACCTCAGGAATTGGTCTATGCAAAGAACGTTGGATCCAAACCAAAGTGGGTTCCTTCTACCATCATTGATTCAGTGTGCAGATGGGCCAGTGGCACTGATGTAGATCAGCTGAGAAGGCGATCATGGTCAAGGGAAGAGGCAGTAGCAGAGCCTTCAGAGGCACCAACTATAGAGCACTCTGGGGTTGTTCCTCCTCCTATTATGCCACTTGTTCAATCACTGAACTCATCAGAAGTTGGGCCTGTTAATACACACTTGAAATAGAACTAATTGAAGTAGAATTACCTGGAGACCCTATACCTGACAGGTAAACCCTGAGACCAACCTGTGAGACAGTACCACTTTGTTGGATGAAGGACTAGGTTGGTTATGGGGGGTGCAAAGCAAAGCAAAACAAAATATTTATTGTTGTAGCCTTCGGCCATAACCTCTTAACTCCATAGCATAGTTCACTTCAGTACCAGTTAGACAATCCATCATAACAAAATACGAGTTAATAAAATTTAAAATATAATTAAGTCTCCTCAGTAGCCCAAATAACAGAGAAACTTGGAACTAGCATTCCCTGGATACAATACTATCAGATCCATCATATGGTGGTGAAAGAAGGTCTCCACATGTTAATGGACAGAGAACCAATTCCTTTTGAATCCCTCTTAGTGAAAATCAATTACACAGCCAAAGGAATGACATCTGTTATTTACAAATTGATAAATAAAACAACATGGACACCATCTACAATGCAACAAAAAGCATGGAATGTAGATTGTAAAAAAGAACTCCATGATAACGATTGGAACTCAATTTGGTCATCAGGTCTCTATGCATCCAAGTCACTAAACATTAGAATACAAACCTTTAAACTAGTAAGCAGATGGTATGTAACACCTCTGAACTTATATCATTACAAATCCAACAATAACCCCAAATGTTGGAAAGGCTATAAGGAGAATGGCTCTTTTATCCACTGTAGGTGGTCCTGTTGTAAAATACAAGCCTACTGGAGAAAGGTCACAAATATCATTAAAAAAATAACAGGGTATATATAACACACCTAGAACTTATTTTATTAAATCTTTAGAACAATGTTCCTGTTCCACCACTGAGAAGAAATCTTATTTCATTACTACTATATGCAGCCAAATCTTTAATTGCCCACAGCTGGAAATCAGATAAAATTCCCTCAATTACACAGTAGATACAAAAAATATGGGAAGTAATGGTAATGGATAAGATATTTGAACGGCTAATATTGAATGACAACTTCAACTTCCAACCTTGTTTCTTGGAAAAATGGTTCCCTTTTTTTGATTATGTAACTAGTTATGCATCATCATATATTTCTTTACCAAAAAATACTCAAACTTTGTACTTTACTAATAAGGTGTAATTCAGCTCTGTACTTCTCCAATACTTTAATGGATATTGTATTTATTATGGCTGTTTATTGTATTGTTAACAAGTTGTTCAAATTGTTGTTTGTATAAGTATTTGGAAAATTAAATAAAAAGTATTTAAAAATAAAATTTAAAATATCTGTACAAATAAATGATACAGTAAAACTCTGGAATTTATAATTTGGCTAAAATTCTTGTGGAAGCTAAAAGTCTTGTAGGGGCAGCCGGGATTAGTCTCTTCCTTATGTTTGTTGAT
This sequence comes from Eublepharis macularius, assembly GCF_028583425.1. Classification (NCBI taxonomy): domain Eukaryota; kingdom Metazoa; phylum Chordata; class Lepidosauria; order Squamata; family Eublepharidae; genus Eublepharis; species Eublepharis macularius. The sequence continues at coordinate 134,449,634 of NC_072791.1, read as the reverse complement.
AGATAAAAGTAGCCACCTTAAATGTAACTTCTGGGATGGCATCAGCCAACAAAAACTCAATGGATTCCTCCTTTGAACCAGAGAAATTTGTGAGGAGTGGGTCAAAAATTTGTTTCTAATGAGCTCATAAAAGGGGCAACGTAAAATGTAGTGAACAGTATCTTCCTCCTCATTGGAACTGCAAGGGCAAAGGTGCTAAGCCTCTGGGTTTTTTTGATATCTACCCCAGATATATGCTGATCCAGGATAGATATCCCATGGAACTGGGCCTCCTGGCTTGGAAATGCATTTGGGTGAATGCCTTCCTTAAATGAATGTTAGGAAGGTCAGCTAGGTAACTCGAAAGGACCAAAGGACCTAGAGGACCAAAGAGAGAATTCAGACTGGCATACTTGGTTAATATCATGTAAGGCATCCTTACCAAAAATCCACTCCCATATTTTACCTGAATCCCAGCGCTCTACCATCTCTAGAGAGGGCAGGGAATACAGATGTAAAATAGGTGATAGTAGTTTTAGACCACTGGTTCATACCACTATAATACTGGAAACTGTATTTTACCAAATGGTCACCTGGGGTGCTGTCAAGCTTTTAATAATATTTTAATATCTTCCAGTGCACTCTTGATGTAATTGATGGTAGACCAAGTTCCAGTCTTAAGTGAGGGGTTCCTTGGGGGAGGCCCAAGATTTTCCTTAGAAAGGTGTTCTGGATAATTTCTAATTGCTTTAATTTTTTTTCATTCTACCCCCAAATTTCTGCCCCATATAAAAGTTGTGCTACCGCGCTCTGAAAGATCTTTAGGGCCGGCAGAATTAACTGACCACCCTTTGAGAAAAAGAATTTTAAAGTAATACCCATAGGGCATCACACAGTTGATAGAGTAGTATTAAGGTGTGCCTGCCATGACTGGGACTCCTGGAAAATTATGCCTAGATATTTAAAGGAGGGACATTGTTCTGTTTCATGGGCATCAACTGACCATCTGTGCTTAAGACGGTTGTTGCCAAAGACAAAAAATTTTGTTTTGGTGTAGTTGATTCTTAATTCCTCCCTATCACAGTAGCCCAACAGGCTGGCTAACAATCTTCTAAGACCAATTTGGGTAAATGACACTATTGCCATGTCATCCACGTACAATAAAGCAGAGATTTTCCAACCAGCCAATGAGCGGGGGGGGGGGGGGAAGAAATTCTGAGAATTCATGGCCTGAACAAAATCATTGATATAAAAATTAAATAAAAAGGGGTCAGCAAGCAACCTTGTTTGAAACCTTTTCTTAATGGAATGGAATCCGTAAGGGAACCATATGGATCCACTTTTACCCTAACTGAAAGGTTAAAATGTAATTCTCTTAAAAGCCTAAGGAGTCTATCAATATTGGTTCTAGCCAATTCGCTTCAAAGTCTTGACCACTCGATGGAGTCAAAGGCTGAAGAGAGATCAACAAAAGCAACATAGAGATGCCTTCTGCTACTCCTAGAGTATTTGTGAATCAATACTATTGCTAGAGTATTTGTGAATAAAGGCTTCAAGGTTAGGCAATGATTGATAGTGCTATGGCCCTTCTGGAAACCAGCCTGTTTAGAGTAAAAAAGATTTGAGTCAGCCCAATTTTCCAATTTAAACAAGAGATGACAAGTATATAATTTCAAGGAAATATCCAGCAAACTGATAGGGCGATAGTTTGCAGGGTTTTCTCTATCATCTATTTTGTAAATGGGAATTATAATGCTTTGCTTTCAATTAAAAGGGATAGTACAAATATGATCAATTTCTGAAAAAAACTGGCTAAAATTGGGCACTACCGAGAGTTTAAATATCTCTGGGGGCACCATATCCTCCTCTGGGGCTTTTCCTGTAGGCAAGGATTTAATCAGCTGCTTACATTCTGAAGTTGTTACGGGGCACAAGCTGGAAGAGTCTCTAAATCACAAGGTGAATAATTAACAGATGACACATTTTGGATGTTATTATAAAGAAGGGAGAAATGGCAAAACCATGTTAGAGGAAATAGAAGCATCAAAATTTGAATCACATACTTGTGTAGCTAAAGATATTAAATCCCAGAACCTCTTATCATTCTTCTGTGAAATAGAGAGGCTCAGCTGTTCCCACTGGGATTTATAATAAACAAGGTTTTTGTCTCTCAGAAGCTGCTTCTAAAAGGAGCGAAACTGGAACAGGAGCTGGATTGAGGACTCTGTACTGAGTTCTCTAACTCTACTTTGTAATGTATGTAATGAATGCCTCATGTCTCTACACTCTTGATCAAATCAAGATTTTCTAGGGTGAGCTAATTTGACTTAGCTGTCAGTGGTCAAGTAAGGGTTTAGTAGAGAATCAAAGATATTCAGGTCTGGAGAGTTCACAGAGGTTCTCAGGTCCATTAATTGTTGGGAACTGTGAAGAATTTTAATTTTATTATCTAATTTTTCACTCCATATTAGACGGTGTTTACCCTGCTTTGGACCCACTATATTATGGGGTATCATAGCTGGTAGATTCATAAAAGTAGAGAGGACTGCAACCTGGGGCAGATGATCACTTTCAATTCTGTCGTGACTATCAAAGTTTTGAATCCTCCGTTGTAGTGATGAAGAGAGTAAAATATAGTCGATGGTCAATATTCAGTACCATGGAGATTATACAGACCAAATCTAATGGCTAGATTTAAGAGAAGGACACCACTCTTATACAAGGTTACAACCAATGAGGACTACGGCAGATACCAAGAGTCCACAATGTGGGTCTGTTCTTTTTGAATGAAACTGTTAATATATTGCCCCACTATGGCACTGAAGTCTCCCACTAGCAAAATGTCAACGTTTGGATAAACTTTCCCCACTCTCTCCAGAACTCTAAAGAGGGAATTCCAGGTTTGATTCCATAACACAGGATACTTGCATGAAGGCATATAAACATTAATGCAGAGTATACAGCCTAGATGTATGTTAGTAATTAAATTAGAATAACCTGAAAACAATTACTATCAGACCAAGACAACAGCTGAAATTCTCCCTCTAGAGTAATTGAAATAAAGGTCACTAAGCTACTGCTGGCCCTCCCAAATAGTAATGTTACACAAAGCCACGGAGCATCACAAATAACAACAACCAAAGACAATTATCGTGAATCCTAACAAAGTCAATAATAATCAACTCACTACAATCAATTTCTCAATTATTTCATAGTTTAGCCAGCAGTTACAATCATAATGCCCTTATTACTTTACAATATAATTCTTCAATTAATGTAATTATACACAGACCTTATATCCGAACCTATACATGAAGTGCTAAAGATACATACATATAATAGATGATAATTCCTATGACCAATACATATATTGCACAAGGAGTCACTTCTTGGAGGGAGCCATACCCGACGGTTGAGTGATTGATGTTTAAGTTGCATGTAATGAAGAAATGTGAACTACGTCAGTCTAACATCCATCTTCGATAAAGAGCCAGAAATGGGACCTTCTCAGCGAACTGGTCAGCCCATTAGATAGTCGACTCTACTCTGCACAGATGCACCTATACCTTGTCATGATCTGTTGAACTTATTGGACTAAGCCATATAACTGGTTCAAGTGACTCCTTGTGCAATATATGTATTGGTCATAGGAAGTATCATCTATTATATGTATGTATCTTTAGCACTTCATGCAGAGGTTCGGATATAAGATCTGTGTATAATTACATTAATTGAAGAATTGTAAAGTAATAAGGGCATTGTGATTGTAACTGTTGGCTAAACTATGAAATAATTGAGAAATTGATTGTAGTGAGTTGGTTATTATTGACTTCGTTAGGATTCACGATAATTGTCTTTGGCCCTCCTGAATAGGCCAGACTTGGTAGCTAGCAGATTAAAAGATCTAAAGCCTTGCAAGGAGGGCAGTGAAGAGTTCAAGCACCATGTTACCAGAACTGCTCTTTATTATAATGGGGAATTAGCTATAGCAGTCTGTAACTTAAATTAGCGCGGATCTTAACCTATGTTTACGGAGGTCCTGATTCCAGACACTCTAGTGAAAAAGAGGCAGACTACAAATAGGTTCCAAACACGTGTATTTGCTAACAATGTGGCGTAAGCCTAAACTTGCACAAGCATACAAGAGAACACACAAGATCTAAGAAATACAGAGTAGGAAATACAGAGACTTTTGCATTAGCTGGTTCCCAACGATGGTGGGGAATACTCACAATCCTGGAGCGAAGCAAAGACACAACAGTGAGGTGGCCCAATGCCAGCACTGGGACCACAGACGGACAGCAAGGGGTTCTGGATAGGATGGCACGAGCACCGAGTGGTCTGAGAGACCAGCTTAAATACCCCAAAACGTACCCTGGGGCTGGTGCTGTACTTGGTGGTTCTCACAGTTTAAAACAAAGGTTCTAATGGGTTACTGAATGGCTTGGATGGGCCACTTTGGTAATCAGATCGTGATAAGTGACACCTCAGGAAGAGGGGACAAAAGAGGGAGGGGGAAATCCAAGTGGGCTGAAAGGATGTTCCAGCGGACAGGGCTTGTCCTGATGTCATCAGCTCTGGAATGCGGAGGTTTCTTTGAGATGCATTCTCTAAGTGCTTGGGATGGTCGGCACTTAGTTCCTTCTCCGGGGCGGCTCCTAAGATATGCAGAGCGGGGCGAGGTACTCTCGCTGCGGACGTGGTGTGCCCGCTTCGCCGAAATGGCTTCTCAAAGCAGTCTTCTCCCCTGGGTCTTCTGGCTGCCTGGGAACATGGATGCCGGCTGGGCATAGCTGGGGCTGGATAGCAGGCTGCCCGGTAGCGAGGGCAAGCTCGGCAACCGGCCTGCGGGAGGCTCCAGGCGGGAACTGACCAGGGAGCGCCTAGCCAGGCTCGCTGGAGGTTTCCCCGGCAGGCGCCCGGCTGCTAGCAGCGGCTTGGGCCCATATGAGGCAGGCTTCCATGGAGGCAGGGGAAACAGCACACAAAACACAGTCCAAAGCAGGGAACAGGCACGGTCCGTGGCAGATGGCAATGCAGGCACGGGGCACACTTGTAATAAAGTCCAAACACACACTGGGGAGTCTAAATACAGGTCAGGGCAGGGTTGCCCAGAAAAAGAGTCCTTTGTGCAGTTAACCAAACATGGAGTCAGGGAACTACACAGTCTATTGTAGCAGCAAGGCAATTAACACGCAGGCAGGAAACTGACACGTGTATTAGAGCACACACGTGCAAGGCAATCTTTGGTGTAGTAGTAAAACAGTAATGCAGGAAACTTTAACACAGTTCATAGCAGGCTTTAAAGCAGGAGAGGGGGCCTACTCGGCATCAACCAAGTCTCCCGTAGAAAGATGATATCAAAATTCCTTAGGTAAAGTTCAAAACTGTTATCCACTAGTATAGAGTGCCACCCCACTATGTTCCAGTAAATGACTATGACTGACCTGCCCCCCCCCCCTCGAGCTTTCGCTAGTCAGATGTTAAGTTCGGTGGGGACTAATGAGGTCATATCTCACAGAGGCGCCTTGTGAGGTAACTTTAAGGACTGAGCTGACAACAGTTGTGATTGGATATTCGGTCATTCATGACCCTCCAGTGTACATGATGCTGTGTGGTTCTCTGAATTGCTAGCAAAATCTTCAGTTATCAGATTTAAATTAGGAGAGTCCACTGGCACTCCCAAATTGGAATACACCCAAATTGGGTGTTGTGTATGTTTGAGGGTATTGTGTCTCTTGTGTTGGGCTTCCTAGACCTTTTCAGCCCCTGTAGTTTTAGCTGATAGCTGATGTGGGCAGAGCTTAGTGTTGGTTGTGTTCTGAATTAATAAAGCAGTTATGTTTAAGGTCTGCTGAACTTCATTTTTTCCACTACCAGACACGGCCATAAACAAACAAACATACATACAAACAAATAATCTTATTTTTGCAGTCAAAGATTATCCTTCAGATGAACAACTTGGCCCTTCTTTACTGCTAAACTAAGGTAAGGGAGTAAAAGTTTGCCTTCAATCTGTCACGACTCCTGTAAAACTGCTACCTCAAATCTTCTTAACTTTTAACAAAGCAAGATTATTGTGATATGTAGCATTAGGAGACGCCTTTCAACCTTAGTAGCATGTCTCACAAATAATAACGCTGGTTTCTCTCTCTCTCTTGCAGTTCCTTAAATATTGTAAGGGTGGGGAAAGCAGTGTAGTCAGTGCAGGGGCTGGTCTCATGGTTAGTAATTTATCTTTTAGTATCGCTATTCCTCACCTATTAAGTAAGAGTATGATCTGGGTCCAATAGTACCTTAAAGACCAATTAGATTTCCAAGGTATGAGCTTTGATTTGATTGGTGAAATAATGGACATTATCATCTAAAGGAGGACCTCATAACACCATACATCCAGAGTCTCAAATTAATTAAGTGTACCACTTTGTCAGTTACAGATAGAGGAGAAATCAGCTTGCTCAAGTACCTGAGAGTTTAGATAATCCTGTAGAGGTTGGAATTTCCAAATTATCCCCTCATGACCCCTGTTTTCCTATATTCTGAACACTTTGTCCGATGCAAAGAGGCTGCACATTCATCCCGTTGGCATACAGCTGTACTGGCGCTGCATATTACTGGAGCCTCATGTTCATAACCCTAACACTGATGAATACCATTAGCGCTGTATCTCCTATCTGAAGTGTGTCCATGAACATGTTCTTTTTATATAGGTCCTGCTTACAGATAGAGAGGTTCGTCAGGGGACCGTCTTGCTCCCTCAAGAGCAAGGGATGGTGTGCAAAGATGAGCTTTCACCAGAGCAGGGAAACATGCAACCTCTGTGCCAGCCACCATAGATATTGGATTTTCCTGTCAGCACCATATTTTTGTATTTTGACCCCACCACACACACACAAATCTTGTGATCAGCCCTTAATAATATCCTCAAAATATGAACTAGTTGTTAGCTTAAGGGATGACCACAGTGGGGAAGCAGACGGTCATAGAAAAAGAGGAGGAACCTACCATGCTGTTTCGCACTGTTGATGATGCGCATACCACTCTCAGGACTATTGTTGGAAAGAACAATAACATCAAAGAGCCCCTTCTCCTCTGGGTTTCTTTCAAGGAGTTTCTTGTTTACAAACTGCACTGCCTGAAACAACAGCAAGAAATGCAGATGAGCTGCTTTTACAAAACTCAGGGCCAAGCTACAAGTGACAAATGACACTTGAATGGCAAGTTGATTGAGTGGAGGGCAAGTGAACAGGGAGAAATACACTTGCCATTCAAGTGTCATTCGTCACTTGTAGTTTGGCCCTCAGACCCTGTAATGGCCGTGAATGGATATGCTTTGGGTGATGCTGGATACAGCATTCTAAGTTCAGTGAAGATGGTTTGAAAGCTTCATCAGTGCACAGCTGTAGCCAAACACTGTTGGATATTGCATGATCATTACAATACAGCTATTCACAACTGGATTATTTTGCCTGCACAGGAAATTATTGCTGCAGGTGCAATGATAGTGCAGTATCTAAGAATGTGTGAATGTAGCCATACATTTTAATGAGACCTAGTACAGTATGGTGATTAAAGTATTGGACCGGGGAGACCTGGGGTTGGAGCCTATCAACTTTTCCAGATGATCTTGCCCAATTCTCCTCCCCACTGCAATTCCCACCTCTGTTAGCTTTAGTTCATGTGGGCTCCATGATCCTTGGCACAGTCCAGGATCCTCTTCTGTTTTTATCAGTGGAAAAGCTGGTAGGATCAATTAAATTCTGAATGAAGCTCACTTTGGCCCTCTCACACACACTTAGGCTAACTTACTTCACAGGGCAGTTGTGTATGCCATTTTGAGCTCCTTTGAAGAAAGGCAAAATATAAATGTGATGATTACTCTGAAAGAATAATGTCCTGGAGTGAACTCTGAAAAAATGAATCTGCATGTTTCCAGTGCTTTAGGGAAAAGTTGATACAATGAGTACTTCTTTGTAGCAGCTCAGATATTCCCTAACACGCTCCACCCAATTCTTGGAGTAGTTTTGCAAGCATTTTTAGAATGCTGGGGATTTTTTTTTAGCAAGGTAAAGGATAAATGTATATGAATAGGAACACACATACACTGCTTTAAAATGCGTTAAAATAAAGGCAGACAATTTGCCTGAAGTACAAGGGGAGGTGCCAGACTAGAAACTGAGCCAGCATTCAACTATGATCTATGTAAAGGATTCACAAGAAAGAGGAAATCCTATCCCTTCAACACATCCCTGCTTCCTCCCCATTTTGTTCTGCAACAGTTTCCCCTTCCCCAAATGCACAGCCTCTCAATTGCCTGGTTTCTCCTCCTTCTTGACACATGCCCAATTGTCTGGTATCACCCTTCCTATCACAATCTTTCCAATCACCATGTTTCCTCTGCCCTCCCCAATCCACCAAATCAGTTATGTGGCAAATCTTCCTTTGCTCCCAACCAGTTCCGCCCCCCCCCTCACATTTTTGCACAGCATCGTTTGTTGCCAGGCAAACCAAGATCTTAGTTCAGCCTCCGGCTTTAGATTTAATGCCCCCCCCCACACACTATTTTGTTGAAATCTGAGCATTGTAGAAAGATATACCCTAACCCTAGGTGCAACCCCCCCCAAAAAAAGTTTTTTGGTCCACATGGAAAAGCCACCCATCATTATTAGATATATGACACGTATAAGAAAAGATCTCCTCCTTCCCAACAAGCATATGGCACGTATAAGACAAGTTGATATATTAGATATATGACATGCATAAGTCAAGCATGACTTCAGTCTTTATTATTATTAGATATATCATCATTATTAGATATATATCTAATAATGATATATTTATCTAATAATATATCATATATCTAATATATCATATATCTAATAATGTCATATATCTAATAATAATAAAGACTGAAGTCATGCTTGTTGGGAAGGCAGAGATCTTGCCTATTATCTGTTGCTTTGAAAATGTACTCCTATATACTATCTGTGCTTTGAGCTATCTAATGTCAGACCTAGAATTGATATTTTCTGTTTCAGCAATTCTTCAACTCTGCATTGGATCCTTGCTAATACTATATCTTTGTAAAATCCTAGGACACTGTATGGAAATGTCCTTGATACTGATTGTATTAATCTCACACTATGTAATCCGCCTTGAGTCTCAGTGAGAAAGGTGACATAAATAAAACTGGGGTCATACTGTAAGTGAGAAACTCCTCACTGTGCCTGTTTTTAGGAATGTTATGTCAGTCTCCGCTCATCATAATATTTCTCCAACAAACCACTCACTCACTTTAGGACTAAGGTCTCTTTTAAAGATGTTATAAAACATTTCACCCACACATACATCCCTCCAGGCACTTTACCTGAACAAAAGCAAAGGCTGTCCCTGGCTCCAAGGAGATATTCTCATTGGCTTGCTGATGCTTCACATACTCATCCTTGCCCTTTGCCAAGAAAATCTCATGCTCCTTTTCCATGTTGAAAATGGCCCTTGTAGTTACAGCAATAACCAGAGCTTCATTTGGGTCCTTCTAAGGATGAGAAGCCCAAGAACAAATATGATATAGAGTTAGCTGACTTTCTGGCAGTGATCAGGAAGGAGAAGCCACCCTCATACCACCTGGACCTAACCAAAACAACAAATGAAAGCAAATCAGAGTGACCAGAGCATATGCCTCCCCCATTTTTCATTCAAACTACTCTTCCTATAGCAGGTCCTGAATGTGGATGTCATTTGGGGATTCATCCTCTATGCCTTCCCTACTACATCTAACCAAAACAAGATGACTCAACTCTGGTGTGAGACTGGATTTACTCTGTTCCCTCTAATCTGCTCCTTGAAAGGGAAGGGAAGATAAATGAACAATAACACGACCACTTCATTGCCCAGAATTTTAATTGTGAACTCCTGATGCTCAATAGGCCTGTCTTTGCTTGACAGGTTACAAAAGGCTGCTTCACTGAATATTAAGTATGCTAGAGCAACATTTACTAGAAACATAAGGCTGGGGAGACAGGATTAAGGATCAAGCTACATGTCACCCACATCTGTCAAAGCTCTGATAAATCTCCCTCTGGGCAACTCAGGAATAGCTATCAGAAAAGGGACAGAAGTAAAAACAGACAGGAGTTCTGACTCTCATAAGCGCATACCCTGGAAATCTAGTTGGTCTTTAAGGTGCTACCGGACTTGAATCTTGCTCTTCTACTACAGACATCATAGCTACGCACCTAAAACCCTTCCTCTGTCAGTCTCTTTCCTGCCAAAACTTTCCCTTTCTCCTTTTGTGAAGGAAATAGGTGTGTGGAACTCCATAGATAGCAAATGCTAGGGGGAGGAGGCAGTGTAGGTATCAGCAGTGAATGGGGTGGGGTGATTCCAAGACTCACCCCTGCTGTGAAATGCTGCATGTCTTTTTTCTCACATTAGATTCAAATGGGTAGTCATGTTGGTCTTCAGTAGCAAAGCAAGATTTGAATCCAGTAGCAACTAGATTTCCAGGGTAAGAGCTGTCAAGAGTTAAAGCTCCAGTATCTGACAAAGGGAACTTTGACTCTTGAAAGCTCATACTGTGGAAATCGAATTGGTCTCTAAGGGGCTACTGGACTTCAATCTTGCTTTTCTCACATTGCAAGCTTCAGACCTCAGTGAAGTAGAGAATGGCAACTTTATTATTTTATGATACTAAACTCTCACCAGTGTGCCAAGGGACAATTTGCCAGCTCTGTTCACACACACTCCCCCTCTCTGTTAACAGCAAATCAGTGGACATCAAGGAGAATTTTTTAGAATTTCTGCATGTCAGTAGTAGTAACTTGGCAACAAAACATTTGGATGGTTCCAAATTATAATCTTCAATATGTTGGGATTGTTCAACTGCTTAAGCATTTTGGATGGATGTGAATTGGCCTCCTTGCCTCCAGAGATGAGAGTGGAGAAATTTTTCTGCAGACCCTGAGACCGAGGCTCCTCCAGAATAATATTTGTGTTGCTTTTACACAAATTATGCCAATTTTACTGAATAGCCCTCCAAATAAAATCATGGAAGTCATATTTATTCTCTTCAGCTTTATACAAAGAATTAAACAAAAACCAAGAAAGTAAAATTTTGTATGATTTTTCTTTACCAGAGTAAGTAAATGGTAATAGAAAAGGGAGTGGTTAAAAAAGAAGGGAGGGGGAATAAAAGGCCTGTGATTGGAGGAGAAACGGGCTATATCAAAAGGAAAAGGAGCCTGGATATATTCTGTTGCCCAGGGCCCATAGAAACCTGGAACCAACCCTGGAAGGAGAGAGGTGTAAGTTGGTTCAAGTCCTGACATTTTTGTTCAAGTCCCATTGACCCCGGATTTGAGATGCATGTGTGTGTGTTACCTGCCATCAAGTTGCTTATGACTTAAGGCAACTCTGTGAACAAAAGACCTCCAAAACATCGTACCATTAACAGTCTTGATCAGATCTTGCAAACTAGAGGCCATGGCTTCCTTTATTGAGTCAAGCTATCTCATTTTGGGTCTTCCTTTTTTCCTACTGCCTTCCACTTTTCCTAGCATTATTGTCTTTTCCAGTGAGTCCTGACTCTTCACTATGTGACCAAAGTACAGTAGTCTCAGTTTCATCATTTTAGTTTGTTTTGTCATTTTAGTTTTATTCATTTATTTATCTAGAACCCACTTTTGTCTTTTTAGCCATTGATGATATCCACAAAACCACATTTCAAATGAATCAATTATCTTCCTGTCCACTTTCTTCACTGTCCAACTTTCACATCCATACATAGTAATGGGGAATATCATAGTGCAGAGATTTGAGATATAGAACTCTCTTATTTTTACTTGGTTTAAAATACCATTGTTTAGGATTAAGAGCCAATACAGGGAAATGAAACAGGCTCATTTGAACACAAAGGCAGAAAGCTTGTATAGCTCTGCTACTAAAGAAACAGAGATGACTGGGATTGACCTGGGACTTTTAACATGAAAAGCATGTACTCTCTCATTGAGCTACAGTTAAGTGGTTTTCTGTTCCACCCCATGGCCAGATTGATTTTCAGCCCATGATGTGGAGAGCAACATATACTGTAAAAATCAATCTGGCTGCGCAACAAGCAACTAGAAAAACAGCTTAATTGGGCATCCACTCAGACATGATACAAGAAATGACCCCCCCCCCCTATTAATTAGCAGCCCCTCATGGCTAATTTGAAGAGTTATTCATTTATTTATTAGTTTCAGGTAGGTAAACATGTGGGTCTGCAAGAGAACAGCATTTGAAGAACAAGATTTGACTCTCAACAGCTTATACCCTGAAAATCTTCATGGTCTCCAAGGTACCACTGGACTCAAATGTTGCTGTTCATTTATTTATTAAAGTGTTTTTATGCTTCTTTTCTATACGAAGGGGCTTGCAGAAATTTCCAAACCAGCCAGATAATAGCAGCAGCAACTACAGAAATGCATCCTGGGCTACTTCCACACTAGTGTTGCCAAAATGCCCAGAGAAAAATGCCTTGTCTCTTTAAAAGAGGCTTAGGGCCAAGCTACAAGTGACGAATGACACTTGAACAGCAAGTGTATTTCTCCCTGTTCGCTTGCCCTCCACTCAATCCACTTGCCGTTCAAGTGTCATTCGTCATGTGTAGCTTGGCCCAGAATGTGCAGAATGGGGCACTTGAAGTTTTTCATGGCGTGGAGGTGAACAACATCTCACTAAGCCTCTATTAAAGGGACAGAACATTTTTCTCCTGCCCTCCCCAAGCCCCACCCTTAAATCTGTCCACACAAGGGTTTTTCCTGTGTGGGCAGCTGAATGTCCTGCATTTTGGGGAGCTTCCATATTACTCATGTGCCTCTTGGTGCTTTCTCCTTAAGATGGCCTTTGATCCAAAAGTATTCTTTTGATCTGATCAAAGGAAGATTTCCTTTGATCCAGTTAAAAGGAGAAAGCACCAAGAGTGTGAACTCTCCACCTACAGCCAATCTAGGAAGTACGTAGGTGGAGCTAAGCTCCAGGTTCCCCACTCCTTTTCAGCCTTTTAATAAGCTTGTTTTCTGTTCTTGGGGATGAGTACAATGGCTTCTCCCGTAACAGCTCTGTAGTGTTTTCTGTTCTTAGCTGAGCCAAAGTATCAATATGCCAGCTGTGAAGGGGAAAGAGGGGATTGCCAGGCCATGATCCAGCCAATGCTATCGTCTTCACGTTGGCACTGCTGCACCATCACAACAAGCAAAAGGGGCAGTGTGAGTGGCAAACAAGGACAAGGAATGCAGACACCATCTTTGGTCACCTCTACTGTGCTCACTGCTGTTTCTGCAGTGAGGTAGCCTTTTCCTGTCCCCGTTTAGCAGCAGCTCTGGTTGGGGCCTTATTCCCTGAGCTGACTGTCATAGGCCCCAGGGTGTGAGCTTCAGGCCAGCAGCCCTTTGGCTCACACCTATGGCCCCACTCAGACTTTTATACCTGCAGAGAGGAAGAAGACAGAAGCTCAGTTAGATGATGTGCAGCTGGCAATTCCCTAGAACTCCTTTTCTTTGCCCAAGGAGCCTCTGGTTCAGGGAACAGGCCCTAGAGAAGGAAGTATTTAGCCTTTTCTTCTAGCACTTTTTCCTCCCTCCTTCCCCATTTGAACATGAGGTCCAAAGAGAGAATAGTGTGAGGGATATAGCTAGAACTAGAAGAGAACAGTTATTGGATTTGACCAAGAAAATCATAAGATAAAATGTAGCAAGAGTGAACTAACAATTTTTATATACTTTAAGCAGATGTTTCCAATACAGACAACCTTGTCTGGTGTTTTAAGTTATAAGATAATTCAATAGCCAAGAATGTGAGTCCTTTGAAGCAGTTAGTTATTGTTAGGAGATGGTTCTGAAACCCTATAAACATGTGAAGCTGAACTGATCAGGAGCTACCTGCTTATCTTTGGGTAAGATATTTTTTTGGACTCATGTAATTGCTCTAATACTGATCTAGTAAGTAATAATGGGTGGTATGACTTTCTGTAACTGAGCTGATATTAAGAATGCTGATTAATCATGTTTTAATAATATAGGATTAAAATGGAAGCAGAGATTTTTTTAAAAAATAGTATTACTTGTATACGATACCATGTAACAAACCTAAAACATTATCTGTGGTGTACCTCTTGCCAGGAGTTAAATGATCTGATATAGGAAAGTTAACTAGATGCTTATGCCTTCTTAAGCGTATCCCTGTATCCAAATCAGGCCTGACGAGAGTCATACAGAATAATAGTTTGACCCTGTTTCATTAGCTACAATGTGCAATAAACTTACTATGATCCCAGGGCCCTTATTTGGCTATATGAATCAAAGCTAGCTTCCCGGTAAAGTTGGAACGGATATAAATAAAAAAATCTATCTGTAGGAAATCACAAAGCTTAAACCTTTGCAAGAAATAGACACAAGTAAAACATTTAAAATATTGAAAGTATTGTTACTTTTAATAGCTTACCTGTGTCACACTGGTGTTTATGATTGTGCTTTCAGGATCTGCCATCTTCTATTTAAAGTAAATAAAAATAAATATTTGAAACCTGAGAGAGAAAAAGAGCTGTATGTCACACTGCATTCTACTTACAGAAGTGTAGCATTTACTAACAGTGGAAAAAAAGAATAGATACCTTGTATGTCATGCTTTACAGAGAATCTCTTTCAAAGCTGGGGAAATATCTCAGAGCTGCACAGAGCAGACCTCCACTCTGTGGCCCTCTAACAAAGGCAGTGCCATATTTCAGAGTGACAAAATATGAATCAAGAAATGAACTAGCATCATATCAGGATAAAATTAGATGAGACATTGATGAATCTGTGACTAGATCACCAGCCTTTTTAATTAATACCAACTTCAGGAAGACTGGGGAAGGGAGTTTGACCCTTTCCCCATTCTATTTTTCTCTGAAGTGCCCAAACAGGGAAAATGCATGGGTATTTGTATGTTTATCCTATCAGATCAAATTAAGATTACCAGCTTCCAGGTGCAGTTGGAAGATCTCCCTGAATTACAGCTGACTCCAAACTTCAGAGGTCAGTTCCCTTAGAGAAAATGGCTGATTGGAAAGGTGGACTCTATGCCATTATACCCCCCTGAGATCCATCCCCACTCCAAACCCTGGCCGTCCCGGGCTGCACCTCCAAATGTCCAGGAATTTCCAAACCTGAAGTTGGCACCCCTAGAGCAAATAACTCAGGAATGGTGCTTAAAAGGCTGAGAGAGGTTTAACTGCCCCAGCACTGTTTATATTGTTTATAGTCCGCCATTCTGACTGAGACTCAAGGCAGGTTACACAGTGTAGTCAATATGATCAACAGCATTCAATAAACAACGCAATAGGGTTGCAGGAATTTAATTCCAAATACATAGTTCCAAATACAGAGTATATTAATACCTGACACAGAGATGAATAATTGCAAATACAGAAATGAAACATTGCTGAAACAAAACATAAGTAATTCGACATGGCATATTAACTGATGTGGAAACTACCTAATAGGAACATATTTACATTAATAGGCAGTGCCTGTCCCTTTACCAAAGCATCTCTCTGATGCATTTCTTACAGCACAGCCTTATTACCCGAGTGAAAAAGCCCTCCTACCCCAACTACCTCAGCCTTTGGGTGAATACAACAGTGCCAATAAATGAGTATGCAGCCAGCACAGTCTATGATGAACTTGAACTAGCCAGTTTCTTTGCTGTGAGAGGTCATATTGTTAAAATAGCACCTCTAATGAAATAGGTAATTGCCTATGAAATCTCCTGCTCTTAAAATAATTTTAGTTAGTCTGAAAGAAGACTGACAGCGCAGTTCTAAACAGCGTTACACCCTTCTAAGCCCATAAAGGTGTAACTTTGCTGAGGATTTAACTATAACACAGCTACAATTATATGCATTAAAATAAGATCTGTTGATGTATTAAATCTGGAGATAATTAAACAACAAAAACTCTGCCCTTGATGAATCCTCTGCTAGCCTTTGCTGTGTACAAGAAGTGCAGTGGCACTAAGGAGCCATTATAGCTGCAGCACTGCCACAGAGCTTTTTTGTCACTAATGTTAAAGTTGTGTCCTGTGTATGACAGATGGGCTAAACCAAGCCATACAGTTTTCCATCTCATGGAAAACTGCTTATGAATGTAAGAAAAGCCCTTTTTTTAGTTAGGTGCTGGTCGGGGAACTAAGACACTTCTTGTTGTCTTAATGCTGCCAAATATCTATACCTTCTTTTAACTCCTGGCTGACCAAGTTTGAGGTATCAGCTGAGTGTGGAAAGGTGGTAAATTGAAGGCAATAATGACTCAAAAAAGGATTGTAATGCTGGCCAATTAGCCCCAAATCATGATGCGAAGCTGAGTGACAGAGCTGTGTTACTCAGAAGTGAGGTAAAAGTATAAACCAGCCCTAATCAAATTTCAAGCAGTGTTCCCAACTTTGTGCTGCAATCATACCCTGCAGTAAAGGCCACCAATTTCCATAAAATGCCAATGGTCTCATTCTCTTCTGTATGTCTCTCGGAGGATGCTTGCATGAGGGATCGCCATACAACCCCACTGTGCCAGCCTATACAGAAGGGGGGGGGGGAATCACCACCTTAAAACTGCAAGGGTTTCGCTTCTCCTTTTAAGGGGCGAACATTAAGTGTGAAAGAGAAGCTTGCAGTCTGACAGTTTCCTCATTAATTCTCTTGAGCGAGTTGCACATTTAGCAGGCAGGGGGCAGGTTTCTTTACTAGAGAAACATGCATTTAAAAAAATCGAGAGAGGCGGACGCCCCAAACTCACCAACTGTCACCTCTCAGTGCAGCTTCCCTGGACAGTAGCAGCATCCAAACACCCGAAGTTTGAAAATGATGCCTGTTATATTTTTCAGTCCTGGTAGAAAGCAGACGCCAGTAGTGGTTAGAGGAGGCGCCTGGCATTATGGGATCTGCAGTTAATTTGCCAGGGAGCTTCTTTGTGCTTACGACAAAAAGGCACAGGCGGGACTCTGTTTCCCAGCCTGCCTTGCCCTGACAAATTGCCATGCTATGCGGGGAGGTTTTAGTCTGGTGATAGGTGGAGCCTATTTACTGTATACTGTAATGAGAGGTTCAGGATCTCTCTGCAAGGGAATTAATGTGCAAATAACCTTAATCCACGAGTTAAATTTTAGGCTAACTGTAGGCTTTTCGTTTTTAGAGAGGCGATAGATTCATCCGTCGTAAGGCTGTCAAAGGCATCTCTATTTTCAGCCACGGTGCCGGCTTTTTATAACTTTCATATACCCTTTAATTTCAAGACCACAAAATGCAACTGTTAAATCTGACCATGCTGCAAGTCCAAAACCCATGGGAAGGCAGATCCTTACACAGACAAAAAGGGCACAGCAAAAATTCGTGAAAATAGATTGGTTTGTTAAGTGCTCCTCTTCCCTTTTCTGTTAAGTTTACAGCTTCCTTTATTTTAATCTCATTTCTATACTAGCTCTTGATTACAGAAGGCCAGGCCTCTCAGGGAGAGTGCTTTCGAGCATGTAAAAAGGGCCTTTTCCCATGAATGGAATAAAGGATTTTAAAATGAAATAAAGGCGTTTAAGGGCAAAAAAAGTCTCTGAGCATGGGTAAAGTAGCTTTCTCTTTTGATGGGAAGTACATTTTAGAAATATTAAAAAGGAAATAACAAAAACACTAGCCACAGGGGACTGGATCCAAAGGTATTCCAGCTCCTAGAAGATTCCTTCTGTGAGGTATCCAAGATTAAAAGGAGGGCGCTTCTGTGAGATAAAAGGCACCTTTGGATCCATGCCACTGTTTGCATCCAGCCCTGTGTTTGTATTCTCCTTTTCTGACAAGTGATTAGAAAGATGAAATTCTGGCCAGGCCAGTAAACTTCTGGTTGGATGGCAATCCTGTTTAGGCTGTTTAGTAAAAGATGTTTATATTTCCTGTACATTTCAGAGTGCCGAAATGCATGGTTAATTTTAAGTTAACGCTATCCACCTATTTGGCCAAGGTACACGAGCTGTCTGCTCTGTTGATGAAGGAGTGACCATGAGAACCAAATTATTGAGAACCTTAAAAATGAAAAACAAAAGGTTCAAGTAAATACAAGGCAAGGCTGAATGCATGTTATTCCAAACATGTTATTCCAAACAAGGTTGAAATAACATGTTTGTGACCTGGGTAGCAAATCGACCAGAGATGTTATCAAAGTGCAGTCAAATTGCAATTGTTTAATGAATATTAATTACTGCTACTCAAGGATGTGGATAAACTGTTTACAGCATAGCCAGTGTTGATCAATGTTTGATCCTTGTCCATCATGGCACAAAGAAGATAGTCAAAGGCAGTTGCTGGAGTAGTAAGTGTGGGGTGGGGGTGGAGGGTACCCTTTCAATTGCCTTGATAGGCCTTTGAGGCCTCTCCCGAAGAAGCCTCTATTAAAACAGAGTTGCCAATTTCCACGTGGAAGCCTGGAATTCTCCTGGAATTACAATTTATCTCCAGACTACAGAGATTAACTCCCCTGGAAAAAGTGGCAACTTTAGAGCATTTCTTTGTTGAGCTCCACCCACACAGCTGGGGAAATTAGCGTGCAAGGAGAGGCAGCAAGAGGGGTAACGAGTGAGATTCTCCACCTATATATATGGGGATCATTCCTCTAGAGAACCTTTAATAAAGACAAGAGGATGTTCAATAAAAACGGCTCAATAATTGTATTAATTTCTATTTTAATATTGATAAATGTTTTGTTTTTTGAACTCTGTATTTTAGTAATCCTTGTAGCACATAGTTTTATATTTGCCTTGATTTTCCCCATTCTTCCCCCCTTTTTCTGTACCCTTTTTTGCTTTAATAAAATAAAAATTAATTCAAAAAAAAAGAGAAATGTTTTTTATCAAAGGTATAGCAATAGCAAACACACAGATAATAGCACACAACATACATACAGGGCTAACTTGAAATCAGTGAGGAGGAGGGACAGAGATTCACGGTTCGGTGATATTTACCATTCTATAAGGGGAGGACATCCATAGAGAAGAGCAGCTTCAGCGACCAGCACTTCATGGCAATAACTTAACTTAATGGTTGTCTCGGGAGGTGAGACAATGAAATTGGGAAAAGTTTGATTAAACCTCAGGTGTTACTAAAGGTAAAAAAGGTGCTTGATGACCTGCAATGGCTGGGACAGGTGGGGCTTATCAGATCTCTAAATAGCCCATATTGGGAGAGTGGATAAGGGAAGATTGGCAGGGTGTGGAGGTAATTAATTCAGGAACTCCTGGAAGACCCTATTGTCTTAGGATCTTTGCCCATCTTTGCCATTTCCTACCTTTCCAGGCAGCGTTTCTGTGCTTTTAAAACATATAAGGAGAGGGGCTTATTATATCACCATATTCATAAGCGTCCCTTATTAACATAAGGGTCAGAGTCGACTACTAACAGTGCTGCCCCCAAATCTCCAAGAATTTCACCAGCTGGAGTTTGCAACCCTGCCCTAGACCCAAAACCACTACTAACAAAATTAAACCACTACTTACAAAAGCAGGGTATCAATATCTAGATGAATAAGTAGGGTGGTTCCTAAAATTGGGACATTCCAAGGAGGGGGAGGTAAGAGGAAGTGTGAACGCTTGCTGCCTTTACAAGTGAGCACTGGATGAGGATTCCAGTATTGCTGTAGCTAAGTAAAAGAATGCACAGCCACCAGCTCGTTTTTTTTAAAAAAGAAGAAAAGGATCACAAAGTTCCTCCCCACTAGTGATGTCACTGGCAGTCCCTAGTAGCAGTCTGTGACATTTGTTGGCACAATGACATTCCACACTGACACTTGAAATAGCAAAGGACTCTGCAGTTGCTACAAAAAATACATATTTCCAATAACGGTATTAGATGAGTGCCAGGGAATTGCCAGATTCCTGCATAATAAATAAATAAGCATCATCTTAGGGAGATGTTGGATCTCTCATAACAAATGAATAACAAATGCATAACAACAGAGATTTATTGTGCCATAAACTGTTTGTCTGGAAAGACCTTGAATGTTAAGGCTTTTTTTAAAAAAAGAAGAAGAAGAAGAGTGTATTGTGTACAAAACACGCTCAGGAGTTCCTCTACTGCTATGAGGTTCTGCCCTTTTTTTGAAAAAACAAGCCAATCCTAGAACACTCCACCTCCCCCCCCCCCAATCATTTACATTGCACAAGAGGAGCCGACCAGACCTGCTTCTGAACAGGTGGAACATCTGCATGTTCCGGACACACAGGTGGCCTTGGTAAACTTGGCAATTGATTACAAAAAGTTTGTCCCATTTATTCTTCCTTACAGGGAACTGAAAAAGAAAAACATCTCAAGTGACAGTATACATACAAAGACACATGTGGGAGAGATGTATTTAGTTACTATAATCTCTCATTCCTCCAGACTGCTTCATTGAGTTCAGAAGGATCTGTTCCCATACAGAACAGTTTTATAACCGCTATGCAAGAATTAGGATTCCACTCTCAGTTGTCAAGATTTATCTCCAAATTCCTCTCTTCTGGTCAATTTGTTAGATTGTATTTTCTTATACAGAAAACCAGATTGTCACCTGATGTATCTCCTCTGAAGGCAATGAATATCAGCTGCTTTAATATAGTTGAAGATTGGTCCATCTTTGTTATTTACACATGCTTTATCCCTCCACTCCACACACATTTATTATGGATTCCTGTGAAATTGTGCAAGGCAATAAAGCTGGCTTTTTATGGAGATAAATGTTTCAGATTTGATCAGGAAATCTCTACTTTTCAGGCAGCTGTTGAAGCAGTACAATAAAAACTTTGTCTTCAGGAATCCAGGTACTCTATCTTCTGGGAAATGGCTTAGTCTAGCAAACAAGCAAGATCCAATGAATTGGTAAGATTTTTCACCTCTGGATGATTGCATTCAAAAGTTATGTTCATAGAAATACATTTCAAAATATGTTTGTACTGGGTACTTCTTTCGCTACCTTTTTTCATTTTTTGCCATCAAGTCACATTTGACAGTGTTGGAATCCTTGACTTTCTTGGTGGTTTCCCATCTGAATGCTCCCATCTGAAAACCAGCTTAACTTCTGAGATCTGGCTATGCAGGGCTAATCAGGTTAGAATACTATTACTTTGCTACCACTTAGACTTAATTTCAGGCTTATTTTCAACCAAGTCTCATCTGGATTTAGCCATTGAACCAGATATTCAATACTAGGAATCAGACCTGGGAGATACAAGCTAGTTATAACCCTAACCACTTTTGCTCAAAGGTAAAGCCCACTGAACTCAGTGGGACTTAGTTCTGAACAAATACGTTCAGGATTATGATGACAGAGTAGTAACAAAAATAACAGTTCTTTTTGTTTCAGAAATCAAGTGCTATATTAGCATACCTTTATCTCCTTGTAAAGGGGGACATGCAGGGCTCATTTTGAGGGGGAACACGCAAAAACACAGTTCCGGTAGTTCTCCAAAAAGGTCACATGACAAGTGGCCCCGCCCACCTGATTTTTGGCCATTTTGGCCCGGATCGGGGCTGAAAGGGCCCAATTCGGCCCAAAATGTGAGGATCATACCCAAAACAGCCAGGATTGGTCCTGAAATGGCCAGGATCGGGCCTCTGATGGGTGGTGAATCACTCTCCTGCTCAGCAGCGGCCCAATACTAACCATTTTGGGCCCAATTTCGGCCCTGAATGGCCAGGATTGGGTCCAAAACAGCCAGGATAGGTGATGTCAGGGGGCGGGGCATATGCAAATCAGTTATGCTAATGACATACTTCTGGTGAGGTCAAGGGGTGTGGCATATGCAAATCAGTTATGCTAATGAGTTATGCTAATGAGTTCCTGCAGCTCTTTTTCTACAAAATGACCCCTGGGGACATGTATGCCTAAACCATGGCATATCAAATCATGTCTTCTCAGGACATATTTCATTTTTTTCTGCCCTTTAATTCCATGAGAGAGAACAGCTACTCAATAATTTGCCCCAAGTCTCACTGACACAGAACATGAATGAGATGGATACTTTCAGGCTCAGCATTTCAGTATTACTGGTATTTATTTTAGCCTTTGGCAATTGCAGCATGTAGAATATAATTCATGTGTATATATCATTTTCCAGCCACTGCATCTTTGTCTGTACTGTAAAAAAAAATGATCCAAACAGATCTTGATAAAGAAATGTCATAAAAAATCCAACAGTGACAGGGCTGTTTGTTAATAGTCACAATAGATATTTTTAATTGATGCCCACTTTTTAATTTACTTTTTATTTTATTTATTGCATTTCTAGACCACCCTCCCCGTCAGATGGGCTCAGGGTAGTGTAACAGCACACAATCTGTAACATGCAGTTTAAAAACAATAAAAACATTATAAATAAACATTAAAACACTATTCCATATACAATAAAATTTATCAATTGGCAGATATAAATATTAAAACTCAGAATTTTAGACACAGGGCTTGGCTCTTACATCATGCCCTGCGCCACACTTATGAGCTCCTGCATGGGTGGTGGATGGTCTTCAGTGGTATGGCCGGCGAGAGGACAGCCTAGCCCCCACCAAATGCCTGGCGGAACATCTCCGTCTTGCAGGCTCGGCGGAAAGATAACAAATCTCGCTGGGCCCTGGTTTCCTCAGACAGAGTTCCACCAGGTTGGAGCCAGGACCAAAAAGGCCCTGGCTTTGGTAGAGGCCAGACAGACCTCCCTGGGGCCAGGGACCATCAGCAACTGCTTATTAGAAAAGAGTGCTGCTATTTTTAATATCTTTATACAATGTTTTTAATGTTTTATGTTTAATGTTTAATGAAATGTTTTAAATGTTTTAATGTTATTATCTGCCCTGAGCCTGTTTGCGGGGAGGGCGGAATATAAATACGATAAAATAAATAAATAAATAAATAAAATTAGCTGATTGAAGTGACCTCCAGGGAATATATGGGGAGAGGTGGTCCCAAAGGTATGCTGGGCCCAGTCCGCATAGGGCTTTGTAGGTCAACACCAGAACCTTGAACTGGACCCGGTATTCAACTGGTAACCAGTGCAGCTGACGGAGGATGGGTGTTATATGTGCCATGACTGGAGCTCTGGCAACCACTCATGCAGCTGCATTCTGAACCAGCTGCAGTTTCCAGATCAAGCTCAAGGGAAGCCCTGTGTAGAGCAAGTTACAGTAGTCTAATCTGGAGGTGACCGTTGCCTGGATCACTGTCATAAGGTTGTGGCATGGGTTGATAAGTAAGGGACAAGTTATCGAGCCTGTCTTAGGTATAAAAATGAGGATCGAACAAACGCTGCGACCTGTGCCTCCATAGACAGGGAAGAAAAGCAAAATTACCCACGTCTGGCTTACTAACACTAATAAATCTATAATACAACCAATGTCAAGCCTCACAGTGGTATAAAGCAATTCACACAGAAGTACAAGGCTTAATATACAATTTCTACAGTTTTAATAATTGCAAACCCTACTCATAGGCGGAAAATGAGTAGGGTTTGCAATTATTAAAACTGAAGAAATTGTATATTAAGCCTTGTACTTCTGTATGAATTGTTTTATACCACTGTGAAGCTTGACATTGGTTGTATTATAGATTTATTAGTGTTAGTAAGCCAGACGTGGGTAATTTTGCTTTTCTTGTGCTATTTACCACGTTTCTCTCTTTTTGAGTTTCCATAGACAGGGAAGTATCCCAGGACCACCACCAGGCTCTTCACTCTCGACACCGGCGTAAGTGGCGCTCCATCGAGAGCAGGGAGCCGGAGTCCCACACCCATGGACCCTAGACCCACATGCGGGACCTCCGTCTTCAAGGGATTCTGTCTCAGCTGACTCTGCTTCAACCATCCAGTCTCAGCTCCAAAAGCATGTTCCAGAACATCTGGGGCAGAGTCGGGCTGGCCGTCCATCATCAGATACAGTTGGGTGTCATCTGCATATTGATGGCGCCGAAGTCCGAAACTCCGCACCAGCTGGGTGAGGGGGTGCATGATGATATGGCTCCTGCCACGGAAGCAGCAATTAACATCTAAATAACACTTAACCTAAGCTGCTGGAATTGCTGAGAGCCTGAGCTCACACTGCATGGGTAACAAAGCTACTTAATTTGCAATTGAAAACAACATCTAAATCAGGAGGCGAGCAGTAAGAGAATAAGAGAGGGAGAGTCCCGGCACAGCTTGGAATACCTGGTGAGAGATGGTAGAGCTTGACTCACTAGTCGCCGTTGATATGATCTAGTGAGGCGAGGTGAGTTGACGATGCTGTGTGGCTGGGGACCCCCTCAAACACCCCTCAAAGAAGATGTCGAGGCTGGAGAGAGTGCTGCTACCTACTATCGGGAGGCCTGCAAAGGCCTGCAGAGTAGCCAACG
Source organism: Eublepharis macularius (assembly GCF_028583425.1). Lineage (NCBI taxonomy): Eukaryota > Metazoa > Chordata > Lepidosauria > Squamata > Eublepharidae > Eublepharis > Eublepharis macularius. The sequence goes on along the minus strand of NC_072791.1, from coordinate 134,425,260 downwards.
GCGTCTGCCTATGGAGGCGGGGCCTGGAGTTACCGAAGGTGCCCAAGGACTGCCGGAGGCGTCCGGAAAATACCCAGAGATTGCCAAGGTCTCCGAAGGTTGCTGGAGACACAGAAGCTCAAAAAGAACTATTGGTGACTCCCGGGAATTTCTGGGAGTATACGGAGACCCCTGAAAGCCGTGAAGATACTGGTGGCGTTGCCCTGAGAGAAAATAAGAACTGGTTAGAGTTGCAGGAGTTATTGTGGGAGAGTTGAGAAATTGTGGGAGAAATTGTGAATGGGATTGTGAAAATCACTTTACCAACACACCTATTGAAGAACTGGGGCAGGGGGGAAGGCTAGATAAAAGGGCTAAGAGAGTTATCAAATTTGTTTAAGGTCTAAGACCCATTTATAAGAAGAACTGTTGAGAACTATTGAGTACTGGGAAGCCACTGGCATACAGCAATTAATGCAGATTGACTTATGCACTAGGTCATACTCCTTGTATAGCGGCCTTAACTTAACATTGAAAATTTATTTTTTTTAAAAAATTGATATAGTCATGGGTATGATTGAGTAGGGTTTTGAGCTGATGTAAAACTATTTAGGTGGGAAAGGATATTGGCTGGGGGGGGGGAGGGCATGATACTGTTGTTCCACCCATGGAATTAAAGGTGGCTGTGGTTCAGAACCCAGACATAAGAGAATTAATTGAGAGGTAAAAAGCTCTGGTCTGAACTCCTGATAGGGTGCTCTGATTAATGACTGTATACTGTGACTGGTATTGCAATTGAAAGAGAGCTGGTAGCTTGGATGAGCGGTGTGAGCAGCAGGGTGCTGGACATAGAGAGTGGTCGGCATGGGGCCAGGGATCTTGGTCCTCTGGGGATGAGGGAGGTAAGGTGATGGGACCCTGGGAAGGACGAGAAGGACACGGAGATATGGTGAGGCTTTATGTCCTTCTAACCTGCGTCCCATCCTGAGGTATGTTGGGTGTGGAGCTAGGAAATTGGTGCCATGGTCAGACCATGTGGTGCCATGGTCAGACCATGTGGTCCTGAAGGCTCGGCTGGATATCCCACCTCCCTCCTGCAAGGGCGGTGAGCTTATTTACGCTTGCCCGCGGAGACTTATGGATTCAATTGGTTTCCAGAATGCTCTGCGGGATCCGATGCTCCCTGGCGGTTCGTTGGATGAGCTAGTGGAAGACTGGCAAGTCTGTCTTTCCGAAGCCATCGATAAAATTGCCCCCGTTGCCCTCTCCACCCCCATACCAAACTAGCTCCCTGGTATACAGAGGAGCTACAATGGAACAAGCAGGAGCTGAGATGGCTAGAGCGAGTATGGCAGCAAACTCATGACGAAGAGGCAAGAACATCCTATAGGACATTTATAAAAGCCTATGAAATAGCAGTGAAGGCTACAAAGAAAGAGTTTTATGCAGCCTCCATTGCATCAGCTAGCTCACACCCAGCAAAATTGTTCAATGTGGTTCGGTCCTTGGTCTCCTCATCTGGAGGGGACCGTCAAAATTTAAATTCAGATATTGGCTGTAAGGCTTTTGGGAACTTTTTTGCTGATAAAATCTTGTCTCTCCGCCATGATTTCCCAGCCACAGTTGATACAGTGAGTGAACCGGAGGCCCCTTGGCCGCCTTCTGGGATAACATTAGACCAATTCAGCCCACTCTCTGGGGGTGAGATTGACAGGATCCTGCAAGCAGTTAGGCCTACCACATGCTCCTTGGACCCGTGCCCTTCGTGGCTGGTGAAGGCCAGCATAGATGGACTACGGGACGCCCTGGAGACCATTGTCAACATGTCTCTGAGCTCCGGGATGTTTTAAATATTTGGGATTCATTACTGTTGGACACTAGGCTGAGTTGTATATATATTATGCAGCCATTCCATTGGTTACCAATCAGTTATCAGGTTCAATTGAAGATATTAGTATCATGGCCTTTCATGGTCTTGTGCCTAGATACCTAGAGGACTACATCTTCTGCCACAACAGCTTTGCAAAGCTTCTAAGTTACCAACTTGCAAGTGGGTAAGATTGTCAGTTGCCAACTTGTTTGTGCATTCTTGGTGGTGGCTCCCAACTTGTGGAATGACTGGCCTGAGGAAGTCAGGAAGGTTCTCATACATCTATCTTTCTGCATAATGCACAAAACAAAAATGTTCAAGAGGCATTTTTATAAATGGTTTAGACTGTAGTAGAATGTAGAATGGAACAGTGCAGGAGGACAGCTTATAATGGAACAGGACTGTAGTCTACAGGTGACTAACAAAAAAAATCACAGTTGCATCAATACAAAATTGAAATCTGAGGCTTGGTACTTTCCCAATTAGTTGATACTGTCAAATAGTTGCAGTAAGTATGGGGAATGAAAGGCTGTCCTTCGGCCCACTCTCTGCCAGAGCAGTTGGTAATCTCTCTGCCAGAGTAGAAATGGCCAATGGAGAGCTGTCCTTGAGCATATGATACCTAGTGTGTGTTATGCGTGCACCTCCATGGAAAGTGGTGTACATGACATGCAAATGTACTGTGTGTTGGATGAGAAATCTTGGTAGCTCTGAAAAGTGTTTCTGAGATTGTAGGCATAGTTGCAACTGCTTGTATTTAGATTATTCCTATTTTGTGTGCATCAACCTAAGGACAGCTTCGACTTCTGGTTTGGGATCCATGAAGGTCTAACGCAGCTCCAAGTGCTGAGCTGTCCGGGCTGCTGTTTTGGTGGCTGGAGGGGCAAAATCTGCCCGTGGCCAACTGTTCTCAGGCGGAGAACAGGCATAGAACGCTCAAGAACCTCAGGGCGTGTTGATCTCGGGCGAGGGGGGGTCCTGCGCAATGGACTCTCTCCCGTCCCTTGAGGTCCCACCTGAAGACAGGTTGGCTAAAATCTCTGCGGCAGCCTAGGAGCCAATGCGGTTCGCATAAGACCTACATGCCCAAGCTTCAACAGGGATAAGAAGAATTGATGGGAATTGGAGATTGAAACAGTGATTACAACCTGCGAAAAGTGCTTAAGAAGGTAAAGATCACTATCTCTTGAAACGGGACAGATTACTTAAAGTAACGAAGCATTAAAGTAGACTTTTAACTGCAACAGATTGATTATAAGGAGGGGAAGTTCCGGCAAGAATTATTTTTAAAAAAGGACTAAGTAAAACGGAGTTATTAAAGAAATTGGACTATTGTTTTACATACCTGTGGTTACAAGGAGATACCAGGCTGTGAGAAAGTCTTACCATTGCGAGAATTGCTGTGCGAGGCCAGGAAACAGGAAATACGTAACAGTGATAGAGTTGCTGGAGAGAAGCGGCTCTTTCTGGACTACAGGAAGAAGGGAATCGCCATCTTTGAAAGGGGAAGAGTCGCGGCTTCAGCGGAAGAGGAAGTAAGCCATATTGGATTACAAATAAAGGGGAATAACCATAGAGGAACCATAGAGAAAAGACGCCCGACATTTTGGATGCTTTAAATGACTTTTCTGGAAAAAGACCGGGGCATTTAAAATAAAAGAATACTAAGCCAAACGCCACAGAGCTAAGGAAGCGAGCGGACTTGTGGGAGCGAGGTAAAGCAAGCCCCACGATGTTGAAAAAAGAGTGGCAGGCGGTGATAGAGAACTTGGACAAAAAACTTTCTGAAGGGATTAAGGAGCTTAAGGATATGATACCAGAGTTGGCGAAAGAGTTTAAAGAGACACTTAAGAATGAACTGGCAGAAGTGAAGAAGGGTATGGAAACGATACAAAATGACTTGCAAGCGACCCAGCAAAGAGTTAATGTAGTAGAAAATGCGGTGGAGACCTTAGCAGACACGCAACGAATTGAGATGAGGACGATGAGGGGTAGAATGGCAGTTGTGGAGAGTAAACATATGGAGAAGCAGCTGAGGTTTCGCGGCTTGCCGGAAGTGGAAGGAAAGACGGCCCAAGAACAGATTACTGAGGTGTTAGCTGAAGACCTGGGGAAGGAGGAGGAGGAAATTGTGGCTATCCTAGATGTGGTGTACAGAATAAATTCAAGATTTGCAACCCAGAGGAAACTACCAAGAGACGTGATTGTGCAGTTTACGACCAGAAATGCAAGAGAAATGATTGTGAGTAAGCAATTTCAAGATCCATTGGAGGTCGATGGCAAGACGGTTATCATTATGAAGGAGCTACCCAGATCGGTGCTGCTAGACCGGAAAAAATACAAAGCTCTAGTCCAGATTCTGAAGGACATGAAAATAAGGTACAGATGGGAACTGCCTGAAGGATTGTCCTTTGAATTTGGTGGAGCGAAAAAGCGCATTAGATCTGAACTAGAAATGGAAAAGTTTATTAGGGACAATGAAAAGGACTTACCAACAACAAGGTTATGAATATGGAGTGTAAAGTTTTATCTTGGAATGTAAATGGACTTAATTCACCTAATAAGAGAAAAAATATTTTCCACTGGCTATTAAAACAAAAAAGTGATATTGTGTGTTTACAAGAGACCCATATCAGAAAGCAGGATGTAAAATACCTTAAATTGAATAAATTGGGTAATGATTTTGTAGCGGCCTCAAAAAAGAAAAAAAGGGGAGTGGCTTTGTATATAAAAGAGGAGCTACAGCCAAAATTAGTGGTGAGAGATGTGGAAGCCAGATTTTTAGCAGTGGAATGTATATGGAATTTAAAGAAAGTGTTGGTGATTGGAATTTATGCACCTAATGGAGCAAAAGAAAGCTTTTTCGAGGATTTGAGGAAGCAATTGGATGAACTTTCTTATGACCAAATAATTCTTGCTGGAGATTTCAATGGAGTTACTAACTTGGAGCAGGATAAGAAATCAGTAACTGTACAAAAGAAAAGAGGACTATTACCAAAGACCTTTTTCGCACTAATGCAACAGGAAACCTTAGAAGATGTATGGAGAATACAGAATCCTAAAAGCAGACAATACACGTTTTTTTCAGCGAGACATTCAACATTATCACGAATTGATATGATCTGGGCCTCAAAGGACTTAGTGCTTTGGACTAAGGAGGTGGAAATAATGCCTATGGTAGGCTCAGATCATAATCCAATTATGTGGAAGTTTGGGAAAAGAACCAAAAGGAGAGGATGGAGAATAAATGAGGACTTGTTACAAGAGGGAGAAAATATGGAGACGCTGAGAAGGGAGACTAAATTCTTCATACAGCATAATATGAACAGAGAAGTACCAACCAACAAGGTATGGGATACTTACAAGGCAATAATTAGAGGCATACTAATGGATTTAAATGGAAGAGCCAGGAAAAAAAGAGAAGAGAAGAGACAGGAGATTATGGAGAAAATAAAAGCCAAAGAGATACAATTAAAGAAAAGACCAGGGAAAAAGAAGATATATCAGGACATTAAAATCCTTCAAGAGCAGTTGATGGCAATGAATAATAAGGAGCTGGAATGGAACCTTAAGAGAATGAACCAAAAGACGTTTGAAGGGGCAAATAAACCTGGGAAATATTTGGCGTGGCAACTAAAGAAGAGAAAGGAGAAGTGGATAATAAATAAAATATGTGATGATAATAAAGTTCACCTGGAACAGACTGCCATTAGTAGAGCCTTCTATAAATTTTATGCAAAGTTATACAATAAAAAAGAAGTGAATAAAGACTCAATAGCGAGATATCTGGGTAAAATGAAGCTCCCAGTAATTTCGGAAGGATGGAGGAATAAACTGAATAGTGAAGTAATGGAAGAAGAGTTAAGGAATGCAATACAGTCAACAAATTTTGGAAAGGCGCCAGGCCCTGATGGACTTACAGCCAAATTTTATAAGGTAATGGCTAATGAACTGGTGCCATTTTTAAAGGAAGTGATCAATGGAGTATTGAAGGACCAAAGGACTCCAGATACTTGGAGTGAGGCCAACATATCATTGATCCCTAAAGAGGGACAGGACTTGACCAATGTTAAAAACTATAGACCTATTTCGTTACTGAATAATTATTATTAAATCTTTGCGAAGATATTGGCGGAAAGAGTAAAAGGATGGTTGTCCGAAGTTATTGCGGAGGAACAAGCTGGTTTTTTACCAAATAGACAAATTAAAGACAATTTAAGGACAGTGATAAATGCTATTGAATACTATGATAAACGTTGCGACAAGGAGGTTGGTTTCTTCTTCGTAGACGCTGAAAAAGCATTTGACAATTTGAACTGGGACTTTATGTTTGCCACCATGGAACAGCTACAAATGGGGGAAAGATTCATAAGAGCAGTGAAAGAAATTTATAAAGACCAGAGTGCAGCAATTGTGGTGAACGACGAGGTGACTAAGAAACTGAGCATAGGTAAAGGTACAAGACAAGGTTGCCCGTTGTCCCCACTGTTGTTTATTTTGGTTCTGGAAATATTGATGATACAGATTCGAGAAGATGATGCAATCCGTGGAATAAAAATAAAAGACTTTTCCTATAAGGTCAGAGCATTTGCGGATGATATAATGTTAATTGTAGAGGATCCAATTGAGAATATGCCAAAGGTAATAGAGAAAATAAAGGAATTCGGAGATTTGGCGGGATTTTATGTAAATAAAAAGAAGTCAAAGATATTATGTAAAAATATGACCAAACAAAAACAACAGCAATTAATGGAAATAACAGACTGTGAATTAACAAATAAGGTGAAATATCTGGGAATTGAACTGACTGCAAAGAATATAGATTTATTCAAGAATAATTATGAGAAATTGTGGACACAGATGGAGCAAGATTTGATCAAATGGGACAGATTGAATTTGTCATGGTTGGGAAGAATTGCAGTAATTAAGATGAATGTGTTGCCGAGAGTGATGTTTCTGTTACAAACAATACCAATTATTCGGGATTCCAAGCAGTTTGAAAAATGGCAGAGGAAAATATCGGATTTTGTATGGGCAGGCAAGAAGCCTCGAGTGAAAATGAAAGTATTGCAGGACTCAAAAGAGAGAGGTGGAATGCAGCTGCCCAATTTAAGACTCTACTATGAGGCAATTTGCCTAGTGTGGTTGAAAGACTGGATGACGCTGAAAAAACGCAAACTACTGGCCCTAGAGGGATACAAAAAATATTTGGATGGCATGCATACCTGTGGTATGATAGAGTAAAAGCTGACTCTATGTTTCTACACCATTATATTCAGAGAAGCCTCTTTACAACTTGGAAGAAGTACAGAAATTACCTACAGGATGGAATCCCTTCCTGGGTGGTTCCATATGAAGTAATAGATCCGAGAGCTGTCGATAATGAACAACAATGCTTAACGTATAAGGAGATAATAAGAATAGAATTTTCTAAACTAAGAATTAAAACGCAGGATGAGTTGTCTCCAAGCTATAACTGGTTTCAATATAGACAGATTAGAGATCTTTATAACTCGGACTGTGTGAAGGGAGGGGTAAGAATGGAGAATTCGGAACTAGAGGAGGTAATTCTGCGAGAGGATAAAAAGGAAATCTCTAAGACTTACAAAGTGTTGTTAAAATGGTTAACAGAAGATGAGATAGTTAAAGTTCAAATGGTGAAGTGGGCAATAAATTTCAACAAAGAGATAACAATGGGGGCGTGGGAGCACTTGTGGAAAAAGACGATGAAGATTATGACGTGCACTAACATTAAGGAAAATGTTTATAAAATGATCTACCGTTGGTATTTGACCCCAAAGAAAATTGCGCTAGGGAATTCTAACATGTCTAACAAATGCTGGAAATGTAAAAAGCACGAAGGATCTTTGTATCACATGTGGTGGACTTGTGAGGTAGCTAGGCAGTACTGGGGGGAAATAATAGAAGTAATAAGTGAGATTTTACAATTTCAAATTAATAAGAACCCAGAACTGCTGCTACTGAACTTGGGAATGGAAGATATTCCAGCACAACATAGGATATTGTTATTTTACATGACAGCAGCGGATAGACTTCTGTATGCGCAAAAGTGGAAAGTACAAGAAGTGCCAGCTATGGAGGACTGGATTTATAAATTGCTGTACATGGCGGAAATGGACAAAATGACAAGGAAACTGAGAGATCTCGATCCAGGACAGTTTAACATGGATTGGGAGAAGCTGAAGCAATATTTGGTGAAAAAATGGGAGGTGGGAGGAGAACTGTGGCAGTTTGAAAATTACTGAAATACAACAAAAGAAGAGAGAAGTGACTTTACCGGGGGGAGAGAAGTCAAATAAGAAGTTCTAAGCTATTGTTTTTATTAGATTATTATATACAGTATTAAATAATAGAGGTGTTATTTTAAGAATTATAAGGATATAAGTTAACTAAGTATGTTTCTGGCAGATAATTGCATAAAAGGTAAACTATATAATCAAAATAGAATGAATATAAGAATGGTGGAAGAAAGTAAATAGTAACATATAGAGTATAAGTCAAATTGATTGATTTATATTGAATGTATATAATGTTTATAGAAGTACTTAGAGTTATGCAGAACAGGGGACAAATTGATTGTCCCATATCGACGAGATTAGAAGGATCAAGTTAGAGAATAGAGAATGAAAATCAGATAAAATGTTACATTATTAAAGAATATATGTTAGGAATGTAATACTTAGTGTGATAAGTTAAGTGGGGAAGGGAATAGAAATAGCACTGTGTTATAATAGATAAGCTTAGAAGAGAACGAAAGTGTATGTTTAATAGAATAAAGTAAGTTTGAAATGAGTAAGGGGAAAAATAGATAAGGGGTTGGAAAACTGTTGGAAGTCAACAAAAAGGGGGGGAAAGGGAGGGGGTTAGAATTGGAATATTTAAAGGGAATTGATTGTAATGAATAATAATTTGATTTCTAATCCAATAAAAAAATTTTAAAAAAAAACCCTAAGGACAGCTTCATGGTGGGCATTCACCAGCCTCTAATCTTGCATGGGCAATTACAACTTGAGCCAGGTATGTTTCTTGTTAATATATTTGAACATTTGTCTTGGGTTGTACTATTTACAATGCAGGCATGATTAAAGAAAACATTCTACACTTTGCTTTATCTGAACTCATTTTCAGTGCTTCATTGTTTGTTGTCAGTTGTCAATAGGTGTGCCTAATGCACAGCCTATTGCAGCAAAGAGTTAATGATTAAACAGCCTTTTTTTGCAGGAGGCTCTGTTTCAGTATTCTGTTTATGGAAAGAGAATGATGGAGTGGAACATTATGCAGAGCAAAGTACACTTTCACATATCCATACCATTCTACTATTTTGGGGTGTCCAGTGCCCTGAGAATTTTATCTGGATGCATTTATTTTGCCAGCGGGCCCTCATTAGGATGAGAACACACATGTATTCTCATCACTCACAGAAAGCCATAATGGCTTGCATATCTGAGCAGCTTTGAGTCACACTGATATAGAGAAAAGTGGGATATAAACTGTTTAATTAAATAAAAAGACAGCCACCCCAGATAAGGTCAAATGCCACTGTTTTTTATATCACCTAATGAGAAAGGGTAACATTCATTTGTACAAGGCTAATATTCAAGGAGCATTATGTAGCGTGACTCTCACTTCACCTGCATGGCAAAATGGGTAGAGAGAGGGTAGAACATACTCTAGATTCTTCTGACAGGATACCATTCTAAGAATCAGGTGAAAATGTTATAAGACCTTTAAGATTTCCTAATTACTTCATGTACAATCAATTCTAAGAACAGATCTATGACAGGTGTCTATAATAGAAAGTTGGGGGAATATAATAGATTTTTGAACCCTCGACCAACTTTCCATCCCAGCAAGCCTTGTCCAATGGCACAAAATGGCACATTCTTGCAAATGTCCATTTTTTCCCTAGGTTCCTTGAGTTTGTTCATTTTGTGCTCATGACGTTTGGGTCTCAAGTGAAATTCACGTATCTTTGGGAGTGCCCTTAGTTGCTTTTCTTTTTGTGTAAAGGTACATAGTTTAATGCCTGAGGTGGGGCAAGCCAGTCATTCCAATCAGTCTGGTTTCTCAGCAGACAAGAATTTCCGGTTTAGTTTTTGCTGTACAAAGAAAGGGCAGTCAGTTCCTGCTGTTTGGGCCTCAGCATGCTGAGATGAGTGTCAGGAGGAGGCTTCGCAAAGATGTGCTGTATTCTGATTATGAGGTAGGGAAAGGAATCTCTACAGCTGAGGAAGGAGGCGTTTGCTGAGCACAATGAAGAGAAACTAAAAGAAGTGAGTGGACTTGTTTCCCTTTCTATAGTAAGTAACAGTTTACGTTTTTTTAAAAAGTGAAACCTCATGGATGGTTATGAAAACCAGTTTTAAAAACTAAGTATTATAATATAAATTCTTTTTTTGGGAAACTGAAATGCATATAAGCCATGTATTCTGATCATTTTAAGCCACTGCTTCATATAGTGCTCTGCCACACATCAATAATTCAAAAGCAGTCATTGGCCTCAGTTTGAAAAATTGCCATTTTCCCACAGAGCTTGGAATGCTGTGAATCTTGCTGCGACCAGTTCAGCATAGGAAGGAAGTGGATGAGATTTCCATGCATTTGTGAATAATTTGTTGGCCAGGTGTGTCACTGTTAGTTTTTTCAGTATAGTCTTTTACAAGTGTTTATTACTTCTTATTGTTGTCACCTGTAATGTTGTCACTTGTATACATGGGATTCTCCAGTTTTTGATGATGATGATGTAGCTGATACTTGCTCTTTTCTTTCGGGTCTTTCTAATAAAACACCAGCCATATTCTTCTAACCAGCAACAGTTTCCTGCCTCTGGATGGGATTATGGGGAATCCCAACGGACCTTATAAGCCAGGTGAGCCAGCAGAAGATTCTTGCTAGTTCCAGAACTACCTATGTCTGCATTAGTGTGAATCAATGCTCATGGCATGCATCTGATCAGCAACACACACTTGATGCCCACAGATGTGCTACATACTGTAGCTGTTTCAGCTGTGCCACAGCCTTATCATGCCCTTGTGTATGTAAAAAATAGGCACATCTCAAGAGTGCAATCTGTTGTGAGTGGTCTGGCTGCACCATCAGAGGAAAAATATTGTGATCTTCTCATGCTATATAATTTCCTTGTTTGAAATATATACTCTCTCATGACTCTTCCCTCTCATTTTGTGCAGACAGGGCAAAGATGGTTTTAGCTGTTACAGCTGACAGGAATAATATTTTGGACCCCACCATATTCTTTCCAGTATGGCAATACATTGATATGACACCATCCATCCAGATTATTCCTATACTTTTTAGAAGGAATTGGCATACCTGCACATGAGGACTCCTTTCAAATTGCCAGTTTAACAACTATTAAATATAAATCATACTGCACCAAAAATCTAGCAGGCTGGGAGCTGCAGATGTCATGTTTCTAGCTTCCATGTAATAAAGGGGAAAGCAGGTTGATCCCATCCTACAGCACCATCAACAGAACTTTAGGAATGTAAAATACTCCAAAGTAGCATCCTACGCAAATTCTAGAGGTATATCCTAAAATCAGATATTACCCACCTTATAATCTATAAATGTCCATACAAATGGATATCATCTGGGAAATGATTTAACAGTGTTAACAATACTATGTTAATAACAGTTGGAGACAGGCAAAGAATTGAAAATTGAAGCATCATTGCTCATAGTGTATCTACATAAAACACACATTTGGAACTTACTTCACAACACAATAATTAGAACGAAACTAACAATCCATCAGCTAAACAGTCATAACATTATAACACTAGTGCCCAATAATAAAAAAGTTCATGTGTTTCAAAAATCCACATCCACAATTTTCTGGGCATGCTTTTTAAAAGAGAGAAACAGACTTAACTTGCACAAAGTAAGGAAGATTGTTCTGCAGAACAGGGACCAAGACAGAGGGAGATTTCACCATGGAGGACTGAACTTTATAAATTGAGGGCATTCCTAAAAGCAACTGTTGAGAGCACCTAAGCTAGCACGCAGGTTGACGAAGGGCCGGATAACCTTTGCAGGGGGGAAAAGGCACTTGAGATCATTTTGGAACAGACAAAAAATGGGCAGGAAAAGGATTAAGTACCATTGTTACCTCCTGCTGCTTCTCCACTCTAATTTCCCCACTTCCAGAGCTGCTTTTTAATGGTTTCAGAATTTAGTTATACATGTTTACCTTCAATATATAGTGAGCTCTTGTGTAGTGCTTTAAAAACTTGCAAGATTCATTTAACCAGACACCACTGTGGGATAAAAGAAGTATGTGTGTACAGTGAGCACTACTGGAAACAATGCCTTTATCATATTGCCTTTAACTCTGTTTTTGTCTTCAGTCAGTGTTCCTCCTACAGCCTGTTGGGCATGCACAGAAACCAATTTTCTGCTTGATTTAATAATTACATACTTAATGGGAGGGGCATTCATTTCTGATCTGAAAGAAGAGTGTTGCTCAGTTAGCAGTTAGTAGGAAAGAGCACTGCATATTGCATACACTTGTTATTCACCATCAGCTGTATGCACTGACATTTTGATACCATCCAGGCATCCTATCCAAGGAAGTTGGGTACAGCTGGCAAGTTCTCCATTGCTCTAAAATAACTCATTCCTACCTCTTATTGTGTATTATGATGACACTTCTTTTGGAATCCTTAGGATGACGGAGCAGGAGCTATGGACAACCTAGCCTCCTCTGTAGTCATGCTCTTGCATTATTCCAAAACAGACCATTGCATGGTGCTCCTGAGACACATAGAGAATTCCCCCAGTGCTAGTTCAGCAACAGTAATGGCTGCTGCCGCCTTGGCATAGGAAGAATGGCTAATGCTAGTGCTAGAGTAATGGGACAAATATGCCCTTATGCACTGGGACTCCAGATTAGGAAATTACCATCAGAAATCTGTTAATCACAAGCTGTCACAAACCATGACCATTTATACTGATATTAAATTTTCTGAGCACAAACAGAATTATTGTAGACGTTCAGTGTTAGGGAGCCTTTCAATCTCACATTTATTCTGGTGCCCCATAGTTCTGTTTCACTTCCCGGGGTAGAGGGCATCTCCCATGTGTGTGCTCTCCGGAGACCTCTACAGTCGTCACTTCTGACTTAAAATGGAAGTGACAGAGGCTTAGCAGGGCCATATCAGCCCCAAAACATAGTAAAACAGTAAGCAGAGGCCTCTGGAGCATGTGCGTGAAGAAGAAAAATCACCCCCACACAGCCTCCCACTGTCAACATAAGGGGGTGGCTACCCTAAAAGCAAGTGAGACCTACAAGAATAAATTGTGGTGAACGATTCCATTCTGTCACCATCCTAATCTCTTTTTTTAAAAGGCCCTCCTGTACATTACTCTTTTCACATTCTGTGGAATGATAGTACTATGAAAGCCTCCCTGACCTCCTCAGGTAGGCTTTTCACGGGGTGTGAGCCACCACAGAGAATGCTTGAGGTTGAGCAGCTGCTGATCCTACCTGTTCACAGGGGGGCACTTTTAGAAGGCTTTGCTTGGATGAATGAAGCTGTCACAGTGGAGCGTAGCAGGACAGGTGAACCTGCAGGTATGTGGGTCTAAGGCCACTAAAGGCTTTGCAGGTGATAACTAGAATCTTAAATTGCAATGTGTTTCCCATTTTAACCAATAAAGATTACAGTTGGTTTTATAATGAGATTCTTTAATTTTTATATTAAAGAACATGACTTAAGTTTTTTTAAATGCTACAAGTGGGAGACCTGCAAGAATTTGCAGGGAGCATCTCATTTCCCCTCCCTCACTAGTTCCTCTTTCCCACCTCTCCCCTTTTTCTGTGTCCTTCTCTCCTTCCCCTGACAGCCACTCTACTCTTTTCTTCCTCCCTGTCTTCAGATGTCCCTCCCTTCCTCTCTCTGGCAGCATCTCCTTGGGGGAAACTATGACCCAGTTCTGCTGGCCAGACATTGGGCCAGACCCAGTTGTATTGTTTTTAAAAGCATCTTGATTAATGATTGTGGAGTTTAATTAATAGCAGCCTGAAAAGCTTAGCCTAGCCTGAGAGATCATCATGAGAGCTTGGAAGCTAAGCAGAATCAGCCATAGTTACTACTTGGATGGAAGACAACCAAGGAAAAACAAGGTTGTTATGCAAAAGAAGGCAACCACCTCTTCACATCTGTTGGTGGTAACAGAGGAGAATGGGGTTTCTTTCTTGCTTCTTCAATTCAACTACGTAATGATAAAATCAATCAGCTGCATTCAATTCCTGCAAGATTGTAAAGAGGCAATCCTCAATAATACATACTACCTGGGGGAAAAAAATCTTAAATTGACCAGAAAATGTGATGGGCTATTTTCAGTGAAATTTCCTGATTAGATGTAGGCATGTTAATGTTCAGCATGACTAAATGCAGGATGGAAGCCAAAGTAAATAAGAAAATACACTGACGCATCTGCCACACTGATTTGGCGTGGCTTTTATGAGTGTGTTTCTTGGGAGAAATTACATTTTCATACCTTATTCTGATTATAGAATAGGTGACATGCATAAGCAGTCACCTAGAATGGGGTTATACGACATTCACTGAGGAAAATATCCTACATATTTCTTCCAGAGGGGTCATGTTAGTCTATTGCAGCAAAGCAAAAAGGAGACTTGTACCACCTTAAAACACACACACAACACTCACAGAGAGGGTGGCTTAAACTTCTGAGGGACAGAGCAGGCAGATCATAATGTATTTGATAGTGAGGTATAGTCTATGACAGTTTATGCTATAATAAATCAATTAGTCTAAAAACACCTCTGAACACCTTTTGCCTTGAAAACCCTAGAGTTGCCATAATTCATCTGTGACTTGAGAGCACTTTCTACCACCAAGTACTACAAGATACCTTTTTGTTTTTCTTTATTCCTTTTGTACTATCAGCAAGAATTTGAATTAATTTAACCAAGGAATTATTCATTAATGCATGTTTATTCTTTCTTTACTGAAACCCATGATAATCGTTCTGTACTCTGCATATGCTCAGAAAAGCTATTTTGTAGGAATGTGTCATTCAAGTTCAGAATTAACTAGATAATAAGTTATTCAGAATATTCCAATTATTCCTGAATCAATATTTTATAATTCCAGATACCTAGGATAATTCTGGATATCCAGAATCCCCTTGATGTCAATAGAAAATAGGCTAGGCTACCTAAGAAATTAAAGTTAAACATATTCCCCAGACAGCCTGGCACCAAGGATGGTGGTAGTAGGGAGTTGTTGTTCTTTAAGTGGTGTTACTGTGGTTTTTCCTGTTAGAATATAGCAATATCAAGAAGAAGAAGAAGATCCTGCAGGAAGCAGCAAGATCTAGCTAGTACTTTCTTTCTTAAGGACCTTTTATCTTTGTCTGCAAAATGCTAATCTTAGGGCCAAGCTACACATGACGAATGACACTTGAATGGCAAGTGTATTTCATCTTCGTTCTTCTGTGCCTCCACACATGGGGACTGCGCAGGCGCAGGCCAGCCGCCGGAGAATTTTCTATAGCTTCTATGGCTCCGAAGGGGCCGTTTGTCGCGCGCCTCAGCGACCGTTTTCCCGCCCAAACGGTCACATGCTCCTCCAGCGACCAACGGCCCCCTTCCCTCAGTTCTCTTCTTGCCGCCGCTTGGAGAGAACGTGAGCTTCGTTGCTCTGTGCTTTTGTGCTTTTCTTGAACTTCTGGATTGATCTTTGGCTTTTGACTTCGGACTTTGGACTTCGGCTATTCTTCTGCTTATTGATTCGGACTTTGACTTGGACTCGGTAATTACGACCCGGACTGTTTGACCTCTCTCTAGCGTGCCCCTGAAGATGGCCTCAAAGGCGCTCTTCAAGCATTGCCTCCAGTGCCACACTAAAATGGCCAAGACCGATGGCCATGAACTGTGCCTATTTTGTTTGGGGGAGACCCACAATGTTTCGGCCTGTAAAGTATGCCAGGGCTTTACCAACAAGGCCCGGCAGGAGCGCAAGGCCCGGTTAAATTCCTCCCTGTGGCAGAAGGTCATGTCCGAGGGTACTCCGTTGCCTTCCCCCAAGGCCGGCCCTAGCCCCTCTGCCGGACGGCAATCTAGAGCGGGCTCAGTGGCTTCCGCGAGGTCGGGGTCGAAATCGCGTCCCCCAAGTGCCTCGGCGTCGAAAGCGGCCTCACCGGGGCAGGGATCGGCAAGGCCGCCCCGAAGCGCGTCTTCTACCCGGTAAGATCCGAGACCAGCTTCGGAACCGAGGATCGTGGTGCCGAGTCCCCATTCGGAACCGACGGCCGGCTCGATTCCGATCAGAGCGAAGCTGTCGAAGCCGAGGTCTACGTCGAAGCCGAGGTCCGTTGCGACGTCGAGGAGCCCGTCGGTTCCGAGGTCTTCTTCGGAGCCACCGGCCAAGAAGAAGAAGACCAAGCATCGCCACTGGTCGCCGCGTCCCGCGCCACAGGAAGACGTCGTCGTAATCCCTCGCACGCCTTCTCCCCACCTGGGTTCCCCGGAGCCGGAGGGGGTCTCGGAGCTGGTGCCGGGACTGACGGCGTTCGAGGTGGTGCCGGCCGAGTTTTCACCGGGGCCGGAACCGAGCCCACGACCAAGTCGGAGTCGACCATCGCCTGCCCGTCGTTCTCCCTCTGCTGCCAGCCGTGAGCGGCGTCGGTCTGGAGGGAGTGTCGGCTCCGACCGTTCGGTCGCATCCTGCCACCGCCAGGCCTCCTATCTTCCCCCGCCGTACCATTGCCAGTGGGAAGGGGCACCCGCCGGTTTCTCCGGCTCGGAACCGAGGCCTTCGACGTCGAGGCAAGTGTGGTTCCCCCCACCGATCCAGAGTGAGGACTCACGGCACGGTTCCGAGGAGGGGGAAGTGGAGAGCCTGGGGGACTACCATTCTGAGTCCTGGTCCGAGCCTTCGCCGGCCGACGACGTGGTGCCGTGTACCGGCTCGCCATACGAGGACCTGAGAATCTACTCAGACCAGATGGCACGGATGGCTCAGGCGCTGGAGATGGACATCTCATCGGCGACCCCCCAGACCAAGGACAAGCTCCTGAAAAGGATCTACGGAGACAACCCGGCGTCCATCGGCTTCCCCATGCTGGAGGGTATTGAGGAGATCGTGGATAGGGTATGGAAGGTGCCCTGTGACCAGCCTCCAACATCCAAGAGGATTGAGTAGCTTTATAAAATCAAACAGGGCACCTGGCAAGCGTTGGTGAAACACCCTCCACCCTCCTCACTGGTCACGGAAGAGTTCCACCCCCGGCGTTCAGGCCACACTTCTGTGCCAGCTGACAAGGAGAGCAGGAAGCTTGACGCGCTTGGCAGACGGCAATACACGGTGGCTTCGCTGGGCCTCAGGATCACCAACTACCAGACCATCATGGCTGGCTACCAGCTCTATCTCTGGGGGAAGTTGGCGTCCTATGTTGGAGACCTCCCACCTGAAAAGAAAGCGGTGGTATCCCTGCTGCAGACTGAGGCTGTGCGGCTGTCCAAGCAGCAGATGAACGCGGGGAGCCACGCTGCCGACACTACTGCACGGGGAATGGCTTCGGCGGTGGTCCTCAGGCGCCACTCCTGGTTGAGGTCAACCGCCCTGTCTCAGGAGGTGCGTTCCAGGGTGGAGAGCATGCCCTTTGAAGGGGACTCGCTGTTCTCCAAGTCCACCGACGAGACCCTAAAAAAGAAAAAAGAGGACAGGCAGACGGCGCGGTCCTTGGGGCTGGCTCCTGCAGACAAGCCCACCTCCAAGCCACGGTACGCTCCCCGGTACGGCCCTTACCACTACCAAGGCAGATACCAGCAGCAGCGGCCGGGCTACCAGCAGTATCCTGCCTACCCGCAGCGGACCTATCCTCCTGCACAGCAACAGAGGAGGCGTAGGCCCTTCAAGCCTCGCCCGTCACAGCCACCGACCCAGCAGCGAGATCAGCAGGGGGCCGGGAGGCAGTACTGACGGGTCGCACCAGCCGTATCCCCAAATTTCTCAGACAGACTGAGTCCACTCCTTTCGGAGTGGGAGTCAATAACATCTGACTCATGGGTCTTAACAATTGTTGGTAAGGGATACGGGCTGGAATTCATTGAGCTGCCTAGGTGCAGTTCACCCCTGACAGCTGTCAATAACACTATGGCCGAGCTGGATGCGGAAATCGTGTCACTCTTGGCCAAGGGGGCTGTGGAAGAGTTGGCCTATGAAGACTCTGTGACGGGTTTCTTCTCTAGGTTCTTCCTGGTTCCCAAGAAAGATGGTGGCTTACGTCCCATTTTAGATCTGAGGGGCCTTAATGCCTTCCTCAAGGTGACCAAATTTAAAATGGTTACATTGGCGACTGTGATCGCCTTGCTGAAACAGGGGGATTGGTTTGCGGTCCTTGATTTGAAGGACGCATATTTTCACGTGGGAATACGGGAAGAGCACAGAAAATACCTGAGCTTCGTTTACCGGCGAAGGGTTTTCCGGTATAAGGTGCTTCCCTTTGGCCTATCCACTGCCCCACGAGTGTTCACGAAATGTGTGGCCCCTGTGGTCTCCTTCCTTCGGGAAGAGGGCTGTACCATCTTTCCATACCTCGATGACTGGCTTATCATGGCTGAGTCGGAGTCTAGGCTGGTGCAGGACATTGGCTTAGTACTTAGCACTTGTCAACGCCTGGGGCTCTTGGTAAACTTTGAAAAATCCAAGCTGGTGCCCACCTGCAAGGTTTCCTACATTGGTGCACTGTTGGACTCCGTGGAGGGTAAGGCTTTGCTCCCCTTGGAGAGAGCTAGGTCCCTAAGGGGTCTGGTGTCCATGTTTAAGAGGAACCGTTTCCAATCCGTGCACACTATCCAGTGCTTATTAGGTCATATGGCAGCGGCTACCTCGGTGGTCCCCTTCGCTAGGCTGCATATGCACCCTCTCCAAAACTGGTTTGTGCGGAGGTACGATGCTATGCAGCACCCTCCGTCCCTCAAACTCTCCATCCCAAAGGCCATCCTGTCCTCCCTGGACTGGTGGTTGTCTGATGAAAATTTGTTTAAAGGGACCCTTTTTGGGTATCAGCATCCTGACGTCACGGTTACCACTGATGCCTCTCTACTGGGATGGGGGGCTTATTGTGGTGAGGTGTGTGTGCAAGATGTCTGGTCTGAGAGGGAAAAGACCCTCCATATTAATGTGCTTGAATTAAGAGCCATTCGTTTCGCACTTGTGTCCCTTACAGCACTCTTGAAAGATCGCCAGGTGTTGGTACAGACGGACAACACGACTGCCATGTACTACATAAATCAACAGGGGGGCACAGTGTCCATGGCGCTCTGCAGGGAAGCCACGCTCACTTGGCAGTGGGCAATCAGGAATGGCGTGACTCTTCGTGCTATACATGTGGCAGGGTCAGACAATGCCCGGGCGGATGCCCTGAGCAGGGTCCTTATGCTGGACCACGAGTGGGAACTGAACGTAGAGTGCGTTGGGCCGATCTTTCGGATGTGGGGTCATCCAGATATAGATGTGTTCGCAACAGCGGCGAATGCCAAGGCCCAAACGTTCTGTTCCAGGGCAGGGAGCGACCCCCTCTCTATTGGGGATGCCTTCCAGTGTACGTGGACTCAGGGCTTGCATTATATGTTTCCTCCGTTCCCTTTGATTCCCAGGGTCCTGTGCAAGATAGAGGAGGACGGGACGGACTGCATCCTGGTGGCCCCCTTTTGGCCATGGCAGGTTTGGTTTCCAAAGCTCCTGCGGATGTCCCAACGGACATATGTGAGTCTGCCCCCTCGGCAAGACCTTCTCCTGAACGGGAGCTTAGTCCACCACAACCCCAGGAAGCTGCACTTGACGGCTTGGCGGATCGCTCCTCCCCTGTAGGTTTTTCGGAGGAGGTACAGAGGGTCCTCCTGAATGCTCGCAGACCATCCACTAGGCGCTCTTATGCGGCCAAGTGGCGCAGGTTCGAAACATGGGCACTTGCTAAAGGAGTGGTGCCTGCCAGCAGCCCCCTAGGGGTTATATTCGATTACTTGTGTCACCTGAGGGACCTGGGCTTGAAGGTTTCCTCTCTCAAGGTCCACCTTGCAGCTATCTCTGCTGCTCACACCCGAGTTGAGGGTGGTACGGTTTTTTCTCACCCAAAATCCCGTCAGTTCCTTAAGGGCATGTTCAACCTTTACCCACCTGTGTCTGCACCGGTGCCTCAATGGTCGCTGTCCCTGGTGCTTTCGCGTCTTATGCTGCCTCCATTCGAACCCCTGGCAACCTGCTCCTTGGACATGTTATCGTACAAGGTGGCATTCTTGGTGGCAGTGACTTCTGCTAGGAGGGTCAGTGAGCTGTCTGCGTTGCGATCTGACCCGCCCTTCCTGGTATTTCATCCAAACAAGGTGGTCCTGCGTCCCTGCCTAGGTTTCCTGCCTAAGGTGGTGTCCGCTTTCCACCTCTCGCAGGATATTGCATTGCCTGCGTTTTTCCCTCACCCTTCCTCGAAGGGGGAGAGGGCCCTCCATTCCCTAGACTTGAAGAGGGCCATAGCCTATTAACTGGATAGGATGAAGGGTTTCCGATCGAGTCCTCACCTGTTTGTGTGCTTTGGAGCCAAGGACAAGGGTAACAGGGCTTCTTCACAGACCCTGTCTAGGTGGATTGTGACGGCCATTAGCAAGGCCTATTCCCTAGCTGGGGTGACTTGCCCACTTCATGTCAGGGCCCATTCTACGCGGTCCCAGGCGTCCTCCTCGGCACTCCTCAGGGGTGTGCCCCTGGCTAACATTTGCAAAGCGGCCACATGGTCCTCTGCTGACACTTTTGTAAGGCATTATGCCATAGATGTCAATGCGGAGCAGGATGTTTCGGTGGCCAAGGCTGTCCTACACTCCCTTTTTTCCTGAGGGAGTCTTGGAAAGGGTTCTTGGCGTACCTGCTAGGTACCCTTGAGTGAAAGGGTGTATATGTGTATATTTATGTGTATATATATGTAAATATTGAGTGCGTATATATTGCTGCACAGCTTGTAGAAATGTATATATGTATATCTATAGTGTTGTTGTTGTTGTTCTTTAATAAAATTGTGTTGGATTTCACCCCACCTTCCTTATTGTGTGAAGCTTGGTACACTCCCATGTGTGGAGGCACAGAAGAACGAAGATGAAAACAGGGTTGACATACCTGTAACTTATGTTCGAGTTCTTCTGTGCTGACACACAACCCTCCCTCCTACCCCGCTGTGAATTCCAATGCACGACAATGTGATGGCTGTAACGGGAATTGGTGTTTTTAAGGTGTTATGGCTAAAGTGTATTGATCAAGCGGCGGCAAGGAGAACTGAGGGAAGGGGGCCGTTGGTCGCTGGAGGAGCATGTGACCGTTTGGGTGGGAAAACGGTCGCTGAGGCGCGCGACAAACGGCCCCTTCGGAGCCATAGAAGCTATAGAAAATTCTCCGGCGGCTGGCCTGCGCCTGCGCAGTCCCCATGTGTGTCAGCACAGAAGAACTCGATGAACATAAGTTACAGGTATGTCAACCCTGTTTTCTCCCTGTTCACTTGCCCTCCACTCAATCCACTTGCCGTTCAAGTGTCATTCGTCATGTGTAGCTTGGCCCTTAGGCTGTCTTTCTAGAACTCTCCATTTCACTCTGTCACTCAAGCTAGCTAGGAAGGCTTATCTCTCCACTTTCTATTCCAGTTTGTCAGTTCTAATAATAAACTTTTGTTAATGTTAAATCAGTTTGATGTCCTGACTGCTGCAAAGGAACTCTGCCAACAGAATTATGGGCACAGAGGGCATGCAGCAAGGGGATTAAAAAGATAAAAATAGCTAGAACTTATTCAAGTGCTGACAAGGGCAAAGCAAAAAATCAAAATCCCAAAAGCTAGTATGAGTGAAGAATTGTATAGCCTAGGATGTGACAAAGAGAAAGAAAATTCTTAGAAGGCAATGCAATCACAAGTACTTCTTCAACGTATGTCATAGGGCACAGGGAAAAGAAGAATTTTTTGAAAGCCATGCAAATAACCAAATATGCTGATGCAGAGGTGTGTGCTATATCAAAGCAAAGGGGACTAGACCAAGCTTTAACAGGCAAGGTACAAGCCAAACAAAGCACTGCCTACAGCGAATACATAGTGATATATGTGGACCCATGAAAATTCAGATGAAAAGTGGAAATAAATACTTGCTAACCACACTCTCCACCACCACCAGTCTTCACTGATGACGATTTGTAGTCTACCTGATTAGAGAGAAGAGTCAAGTACTGGAAAATTTTAAGGCATCTTTGGCAATGGTCAGCAACAGATTCCAAAGAAACCCAATAGTAATGGAGGAGAATACATGAGAAATGAGATGACAAACTATTTAAAAGAACAAGGAATAGTTATAATGCTGTATACCCCACCAAGTTATAGTGCTGTATACCCCAGAAAACAATGGAGAAGCAGAAAGAAAGAACTAGTCTCTCACTGAAATATCCAGATATATGCTCCTTGAGGCAGAACTACCCGTCAAGTATTGGGGAGAAGCTGTCGATACAGCTACTTACCTACAAAACAGATTGTCTACTAAGGGTGCAAGTAATACACCATTTGAACTGCAGTATGCGCACAAACCCAGCGCAAAGCATTTGGATCAAAAGCCTACACTTAACATTTCTAAAGAAAAATGGACCAAGATTAATCTTAGATCAGAAGAAGGCATATTTGTCGGCTATGCACAGGGATGCAAAGGACAAAGAATCCTTAGCCCAGACCCAGAAATAGTTAAGTTCTGCAACATGGTCCACATCAATGAAAGGGAGAAACCAAACAATCAGAGAAACAACAAAGAATCTACATCAAAAGAAAAATGAAGTACAGCAAATGGGAATTGTAGATCTGGACATAATGGATAACATGCATGACACACCAGCAGAGCCTAAACAAAAAGAAGGGGAGACAGAACCAAGTGTCAAGCGTTCAACCAGATCAAACAAAGAAATACCATCAAGAAGACTTTCCTGTTTGGCAAAAATAGAACCTACACCTGAACCTTCCACATGGGAAGATATAGAAAAGATACCTGCAAACAAAGCAGAAAATTGGAGAAAAGCTGTAGAAGAAGAAATTGAATCCGTAATCAAAAACCAAAGATGGGAACTTCTTGACTGAATGGAAACCGTTAATAGACTTTTTGCATGAAATGCATAACAAGGATTTGATGACATCTGCATTTATGGATTAAGAAACATGAACAATAGAAAAAAGAGGGGTTTTGTGACTAACCTAGAATAAGTGTGACTCTAAAAATGATATATACTTGTTGCGGAGAAAATTGGAACTCAACCTGCAGTGTAATCTAGGGGGTTTTTTTGTTTTAAAATTTTTTATTGGATTAGAAATCTCTATAATATCTATTACAATCAATTTCCTTTAAATATTCCAGTTCTAACCCCCTCCCTTCCCCCCCCCTTTTGTTGACTTCCAACAGTTTTCCAACCCCTTATCCGTTTTTTCCCCCTACTCATTTCAAACTTATTTTATTCTATTAAACATATACTTTCACTCTCTTCTAAGCTTCTATTATAACACAGTGCTATCTCTATTCCCTTTCCCACTTAACTTATCGACTAAATATTACATTCCTGGCATATATTCTTTAATAATAACAGTCATTTGTCTACTTTTGTACTCCATATTCTATCTTATTTCTTGTCTTGTCAATATGGGGCAAACAATTTGTCCCTTATTCTGCATAACTTTAAGTACTTCTATAAGCATTATATACATTCACTGTAAGTCAATCAATTTAACTCATACTCTATATGTTGCTCTTTACTTCCTTCTATCTTATATTCATTCTATCTTGGTTATATAATTCCTCCATTATACAATTATCTGCCAGAAATAAAATTAGTTAATTTCTATCCTTATAATTTTTTTTGTTTTGTTTTCCCTTTCCCTTTTAATTATATAGATATATGTATTGTTAGTGTGTCATGTTTAGAATTGTATGTTTTTTCTTATTCTTTGTGTTTATTGTTTATTATGTTATGGTGTATAGTTTATAGTTTAAATAAAGAAAGTTTTTAAAGGAAAACAACCCAACATGGACACTTACAAAACTACTGCCAGGGAAGAAGGCAGCAGGATGCAAGAGTATGTTCAAAACCAACACAATGCAGAAGGGGAAATATAAGGATACAGACAGATTAGTTACTAAAAAATAATCACAAAAATATGGAGAAGACTATAGTGAAACCTGTATAACAGTTTTTTTATTAAGAGTTTTATATAATTAAAAACAAACCTAAAAACCACAATTATACACATACTGATTAAAAACAGAAACAATACAACTAATCAACAGACATACACAAACAAATAATACAAAAAAACCCAAGAAAAAACAAATGAATTAAAAACAATCTAATCTAAAAGGTTTCTGATTTTCTCCGAAACAAGTATTTGTATCATGTCAAATCTACACTTTTTCTAGGTAATGATTAAAAATTCTCTTTTTTCTAATGTCAAAATCCTTTAATCCATAAATCCACAAATAATCAAATCATTGTTATCTATTTCATATAAATAGTCTACAAAGGGTTTCCTTTAATCAACAAATGTATTGATGTTTTTCTAATCAGTGAAGTAAGCTTTGCCATCTTAGCCAGCTCCATCATCTTTGTCAGCCATTCCTCCACTGAGGGCAGAGTTGAATTCTTCCAATTTTGAGTATATAGTAGTCTGAAATGTGCAAACCAGTAGTGATACGTACTTTGATAAGAGCAGTGCAAAGCATAGCAGCAGCAATAAAGATGCACGTGGACCATCTAGACATAAAGACAGCTTTCCTTCATGAAGAAATTTAAAGTCTACAAGGATTCAAATAATCCAAAGACAAGCAATTTGAATGTAAATTTCAAAAGAGCTTCTATGAACCAAAACAGGCTGCAAAAGTCTGGAGTTGAAAACCGGATCGAATGCTCATCAAAGAAGGATTCAAACAAGGCAGGGCAGAATACTGCCTGTGTTCAGGAAACAGAGACAACAAATTGACATATATTCTTACTTAAGCAAAAGTGACTGGGAATACAGTCTAGAGGCTGGCAAGAGACCTCAATGGCATTGTGCACCTGAAATTAAAATTACCAGCAAGTTCCAATCTCAGACTAATGAGATACATGGATACAAATTGGGCAGGAGACACTACAGATAGAAAGTCCAACGGTGGACATTTGTTCTTCTGTGGCAGAGGAGCTGCCAGCTGGAGCAACAGAAAGCAAGAAACTATAGCTATGTCTTCTACCAAAAATGAATATGTAACCACACCAGAAGCATGCAGATGAATCTTGTGGACTTTGTACATTAGACCTTGAGAAGGGGTGTTTGGAATAAGCAATCTGTTCAGCGTCCACCGTGACATGCACAACACTGCTGGGAATATTTTCTTGCAGCTATCTGCTGCTCCGAGATTCTACCTACCAAAGTTGCCCAGGGTATTTGCTTGCCCCTGGAACCAGCCGTCCTATGCTCCACTGTGCCATAGCCAATATTTCCCTGGTGACAATTGTCATACAGTGTCAAGGATATTTCCATAGACAATGCCATAGACATAGCATTAGCAAGGATCCAGTACAGGGTTGAAGAACTGCTGAAACAGAACATAATCTATTCCAGGAATGACATTAGACAACATGAAGTATAGGTAGTATATAGGAGTACAAATTTAAAGCAACAGATAATATGTAAGGTAACATAGTGGTGAAGTCTATGGTCTCTAACTCATTAGTGAAGCATCTGAGACTCCCTCCCTATGATGCTGCCCTCCTATCTGAGTAAAAAGCCTTTATGAATAATTCAGTTTGCAACATTTGCAGAAAGTCAGGAGAGTGGGGGCTCTCCTGATCTCCTCAGGCAGGTATCAGGGGCACCACCTCCCGCCAAGAGTTGCCCCCTGTGCTGGCAACCCACTGAGTTCCACCACCTCTTTTCCCAGAAAAAAAGCCCTGTACAACCCTATTGTTATGCATCCCTATTGTTTTTTATTATTACTTCACATTTTCAAAGACTAAACTCTTTGCACTAAAAATGGGGTTCTTAAACTGGGCTGAAAATTAGGCCATGAAAAATTAACTGCATGCATGGAAGTGGTTGGAAGGTCATAGCCTAAGGATAGATAATTATCGGTCTCATTTATTTTCCCAGGTCATCGTTTCTGAGTCATGGCTGTTTCAACAATGACTGGCATCACCACTGCTCCCACCAGCCCCAGTCATATCACAGCAACTACTGTTCTATCTACAGCTGAGCCTAACATCATTGAAAGTCTTATTAACAAAATCCCATGTGAGTAAGTTCAAGGGGCTGAGTGAATACTGTTCAATTCACAGGATTGCCGGGAGTGCTTGACTTCCAGTTATAGGATTATGGTTCCCATTCCCCCATTGGGGGTGAGGGATACCCTGCTCCCCCCTTCACCCCCCCTCACCCCTCACCTGGCCGGCAGGGTGGAGGAGGCAGGGGAACAGGCCTCCAGGGCACATTCCCAAGGCAGTGCGATGACACTACTTTGGGAACTGATGTCATTGCACATGCCTGGAAGCTCCTCCATGCTTAACATGGGGTGGATTTGGGCTCCAAACAGGCTGAATTGGGCCTGTTTGAGGCCCCAATAAGCCTGGTGTGAAGTGCAGAAGTGCTTCAGGCCCTGTGTGATGATGTCACTTCTCAGAAGTGATGTCATTGTGTAGGCCTGGGAACACACACACATAAAGCATGTGCAAAGAGGGAGAGTAAGGTGAATGCCAGGTCCCCTCTCCCACCGGGAGGGTAAGCAGACCTAGCAACCCTCTATAGGATAGAGCCTTTCTCCTTTATAGCTTTCAAATGATGAAGACAATCAGTGTTTTACTAACATCTCTTGAATTTGGGGAGAATTAGACCAAGCATACACATTATTTTAAGGAAATTGAATGCAATCATATATTAACAGATTCAAGTTCTGTGGGATGTAGTGGAGCCTTTTTTATAATGGAGGGGTTGGAATTATTACAACGTTCAGCAACCCAATAGATTTGACTCTTTAGTTCAAATCAAACCACAATATTCTGACCTGCCAAAACTCATTTCTTGATTCCTTTCTGCCAATAGAGCAATGGAGCTGTAATTACTGTTAGCAGAGTTGGAAGGATAGCTTGCTGGGGGAGGTAGTCTGACGGTTAAGGCTCCTAGGTCTCCTGCATCCTCATTTGCCATTTTTTAAAACAGTAATGTTGGCTAAATTGTAAAGCACAGAACTGATGTAGGGTAGGTCTAGGAATCTCCAGAATCTCTATGGTTTTACTGAGAACTACCCTACACCACCTCCAGGTTTTACCAGAAAATGATGTTGTGATGTAGCTGACTTCACTAGCCCCCCCCCCATTTCCTCAGCCCCAACCCTCCCAACAGTTGCTAGCCTCAGCTTTGCAACCTTACTGACAGTACAGAAGCAGGAAGTAGGAAAAAACAGATTTGAGTGACTGGTTCATCAGTCTGTTGTTAAGCATATCAAATAAACATTACTTATGTTAGGTGGAGCTGGCTATGAGTAAATGGAGTGGAGAATGCCTTAGGATAAAGTCCACATGAGGTTTGTTGCTTTAAGAAAGGAAAGGCTATTCTTTATTGTAAAGAAATCCATACTGCGATAGGAAAAGCAGGAAGGGCATTCTAACTAGCTATCTAATGTGGAGAGCCCAAGACCACATGTTGACTTCTTGAAAGTTGAAGAGAGATAGCATGAGGAGGAGAAGCCTGAAGGAAGGAAGTCCCTAAGGAAAGTAATCTAGAGAACAACGGTATAGCAGCAGAACCGGCAAGACGAAAGCAGACAGAAGGATTCGACCTGTCCAGCTAGTACTGCTGCCCCTTCCCCCCAGTACTAATAGGCTTGCTGAGCAACTTACATTTTATCTGCCCCCATCTTCACCTATATTTTTAATATACTTCATTTATATACTGCCTTTCTCCCCAGTGGGAAGGGAACCCAAAGTAGCTGACCATTCTCCTTACCTCCATAGTATCCTCACAACAACCCTGAGAAGTAGGATAGGTTGATTTTGTGACTAAATTAAAGTCACCCAGTGAGCTTCCAAAGCAGAGTGGCAATTTGAACCTTAGTTTCCTACATCCTACTCTGAAACTCTAACCACTACACTATGCTGGCTTGGTGGTGGTGGTGGGGAGCTACTGTTGAACAGTAGCAAGCAGTCAGGCCTGGATGAGTCATGCAAGTCATACAGTATCAAGTCTCTGGTGGTTGCTTCTGGGCCTGGCCCCAATGAGTCCTCCCCTCAAAGGCCAAAACAACCCTGGAAAGGCTGCTGCCCCCTGCTCTGCCTTTTACTGACAGAAATCACGCCCAGAATACTGGCTGAACTATTGTTGTCACCTAGCAACAGCCACTAAGGACTTCTAGTTAAAGCTACAAGTGCTCCTTTTGTCATTTGGATTTTTAAAAACCCTGTCTCCTGATTTTTTTTTAAGGTTTCAGATTTTTCTGCAAAGCTGGTGCATTTTTCAGGTAGGCAGGAAGAACTGTCTTGTCCATTCATGACTCCAATCTCCAGATTTAACTATCCTCAGATCAGGGTCACTTGGCTATTAGTATATAAGATGATGGTGATGATGCCCTACATGTGTGAATGCAGCCATAGTCTTTTTTAAAAAAAATCTTAGGCAATGTACCTTTTCAATCAGTTCTACTGTCTATCTGTCCTTCTTCCATGAATAATATAGGATTCACCTCTGTTTTATCCTCAAAATAAGGCCTGAGGTTAAGCTGAGAGATATTTACTTGATTTGTTTATATTAATCACATACTGCCTAAAAACATTAAGGTTATCTAAATAATTTAACTAAGTCAAAGGCAAGCTTTATGAGTGAGTAGTGACTGAATCTAGGTCTTCCCTGTCAACAGTCAATGCTCTAGCCATTATGCCACATTGACTATCATTCTGGAGTGTCAGGGTTGCTTTCTTATTCAGTCCCTCAGCCCCCACTACTTGCCAAATATAGCTGTCTCTCCCTCTCATGGTTTTTCAGCCAGAACATCCCCTTCCCAACCCCATCCTAGGCTCAGTGTAATATCTTCACTATACAATTGATCTTTAATTTCCATCACAGAAGCTGCACTATTAAAACACATTGTAAACTCTTTCTCAGAACAGTTAACTTGAAACTCTCATGAGTGTTACATGACATTGTAGCAATTCTGATAATGGTAAAAGGCTTGCAGACAGATAAGCAGCAGTTAAATTTTTGTCTGTATGTGAAGTAGGCGGTAAAATGTGGCCTACTCATATGGGAAACCACAAGAACAGCAGTATTTCCTGCACCAGCTCCTCTGAAATATGCAGGTTACACACAGTTCACTCAAACAATGTCTTTGCATTTCAGTTTTGCAGTGAATGGTCTTGGAACATTGTGCCCAAGAAGATTTGAATAATTGTGCCCCTTTTAACTGTTCCACTCCTCAATTTCTGCCGCTTTCCAGCTCCTCATAACATATGCACTGTGTAATCCTCCTTGGGTCTCAGTGAAAAAGGCAGACTATAAATAGCAGAATAAATAAACAAACAAATGTGAGAATACTAGGCACGTAAAGAGATTTGTAAATGTAATCCATCTTAAAAGTATAAATAGAAAGTGGATGCTTTAAAAATAAGAGAGTGCAAATTGTGATAAGAGTGGTTGAAGTTCATCAATTAGCTATGACCACAAATGTTTCAGGTGGGTAGCTGATCCAGAGGAGTTAGCCATGTTAGTCTGTAGTCTAGGGATGACAGACCCCCGGTGGGGGATCCCCTGCCCTCGCTCCCTACACCCCGCCTCCACTTACCTAACCAGCGGTGGGGGGGCACACCTTCCGTGCGCACTCTCCTGCAGTGCTGCATGCTCCCTGAGGGCAACAGCCGCCAGGATCGGGCCCATTTTGGCCCCGATTGGGGCCACTGCGGAGTGTGGGAGCACTCCTGTGCTCCGCAGCGCCTCAAAATGGATCCGTTTCAGCTGAAATTGGGCTTATTGGGGCCTGTTTTGCCGCTGATTGGGCCCGTTTTGAGGCACTGCGGAGTACAGGAGCACTCCTGCGCTCCACAGTGCCTCAAAACAGGCCCGATCAATGGCAAAACGGGCCCATTTTTGGGCCCTGTGGAGCACAGGAGCGCTCCACAGCACCTCAAAATGGGCCCGTTTTGGCATAGATCAGGCCCCTTTTGAGCCCCTGCAGAGCCTGGGCACGCTCCCAGGGGCCATGTGATGACATCACTCCCGAAGTGAAGTCATCGTGCTTGTGGGGGCATGCACACGTACGCTTTGCGTGTATGCACCCCCCTCTCCTCCAAGGTAAGTGCCAGGCCCCTATCCCCCACTGGGAGGTTGAGGGGACCTGGAAACCCCACTGTATTCGCAAAATAGTAGAGTCCAGTAGCACCTTTAAGACTAACCAACTTTATTGCAGCATTAGCTTTCGAGAACCACAGTTCTCTTCGTCAGATGCATGGAGGGTATGAAGAAACTTTCCAGAGATATATAGATGGTGAGGGAAGAGGGGGAGTAGATGCAAATCAGTTGCAAAAGTCATGAAAGAAGTGGAGTGCACAATCCAGGATGGGTGTGCCCCCTCCCCTCCATAGCTGAATCTGAATGGAATGCCTGAAAGACAGTTTCTTCTGATAATGAGATAACCATTCAGAGTCTCTATTCAATCCAAGTCTAACTGAGCCAAATTTACATATTAATTACAATTCAGCAGCTTCCAGTTGGATTCTGCTTTTGAAATGTGTCTATTGAACTATGGTGACCATTAAGTCCTTGATGGAGTGTCCTGGTAGATTGAAGTGTTCTATTGGTTTCTGGATATTGCCATTTTTTATGTCAGATTTGTGTCCAGTTATTCTTTTGCGCAGAGGTTGGCTGGTTTGTCCTATGTACAGAGCAGAGGGGCATTGTTAGCACATAAGGGCATATATCACGTTGGAGGATGAGCAGCTGTAAGAGCCAGAGATTGTGTAGTTGACACCATTGGGTCCTGTAATCATATTTTCTGGGTAGATATGTGGGCAGAGTTTGCATCAGGGTCTGTTGCAGGGTCTGGTACCTGTGTTGGTGACTCTGTTAGCCGGTTCATGGGTGTTAGTGAGAAGTTGTTTAAGGTTGGGGGACTGTCTGTCGGCAAGGAGAGATCGTCCACCCAGGGCTTGTGAGAGAGAGGCATCGTTTTCCATGATGGGCTATAGGTCGCTGATGATACGTTGGATGGGTTTGAGCTAGGAACTACAGGTGACAACCAGTTGTGTTCTGTTGTTGGTTCTTTTTGGTTTGTCCTGGAGCAGGCTGTTTCTTGGTACTAATTGATTTGTTCCCTCACCTCATTTGGTGAGTACTGTAGCCCCAGAAATGCGTCTTGTAAATCTCTTAAGTGAGAGTCCCAATCAAGAGCATTGGAGCAGATACAATTGTAATGTAAGGCTTGGCTATAGACAGTTGTCCGAGTGGTATGTTTTGGGTGGTAGCTGAAGGCATGAACATATGAGTTTCCAGTCTTTATCTGTCCATTATGTAGTTGTACAGTGGTATCCAGGAAGTGTACCTGTTGTGTAGAGTGGTCCAGGCTCAGGTTGATGGTGGGGTGAAAGTTGTTGAACTCCTGGTAAAATCTCTCAAGGGCTTCCTTCCCATGGGTCCAAATGATGAAGATGTTATCCTTAAGTACAGGAATGGTTTTAGTAGATGGGAGCTGAGGAAGCATTGCTCCTAGTCTGCCATGAATATGTTAGCAGACTGTGGTGCCATGCATATGCCCATGGCAATGGTGTTGACCTGTAGATATAGGTTGTCACCAAATTTGAAGTAATTGTGAGTAAGCACAAAGTATGAGCAGGGAGCTCAGGGTATGAGCAGGGGAGCTCTGACTCTCAAAAGCTCATATCCTGGAAATGTAATTGGTCTTTAAGGTGTTACTGGAGCTGAATAACAATGACAACAACAACGTTCAATTTATATACCACCCTTCAGGACAACTTAAGGCCCACTCAGAGCGGTTGACAAAGTATGTTATTATTATCCCCACAACAATCACCCTGTGAGGTGGGTGGGGCTGAGAGAGTTCTGGAAGAGCTGTGACTGGCCCAAGGTCTCCCAGCTGGCTACAAGTGGAGGAGTGGGGAATCAAACCTGGTTCTCCATATTAGAGTCCTGTCACTCTTAACCACTACACCAAACTGGCTTGACCATGAATGTGTTTCTATATATTGGTTTCTATATATTGGTTTCTTTTCATTTAGTCTTTTGACTTTGACAAAATAAGAGGAGAGAAGAAATTATTTGGTGTCTTGCAAGAGTACCCATGAGGAACTTGATTTACAAATTTTATGTAAAGGTGCGTGTGCTTTCCCCTTCTCAAAAAGGACATTTCCTTTGAGGGCAAAAGGAGCCCACCCTCATATTAAAACAGCTCCTCCTAAAGTGAATTGGGTCCAATTAGGCACCAATTAAACAATAATAATTAAAATGTACATCAACACATACAATATTATTTAAGCTACTAAGAAGGCAAAAGTCAGAGTAAAAGCAAAAAAACCTCAAAGTCACCCTACAAAGTCCTACAAGCCTCTGATTTTTTAATCACTCCCACACACTCACTCTTCTCATAAAGGTAGGTTTGCCATCCTCCAGGTGATGGCTCAAAATCTCCAAGAATTATAATTGATCTCCAGGCCACAGAGATCAATTCCCCTGCAGAAAATGGCTGCTTTGGAGGGTGGACATTATGGTGTTATACCCCACTAAGGCACATCCCCTTTCCAGACTCACTCTCTCTAGACTACAGCTCAAAAATCTCCAGGAATTTCCCACCTGGAGGTGGCAACCCTAGCTACATATCTGAAGAAGTAAGCTGTGACTCATGAAAGCTCATACCCTACCGCAAATTTTGTTGTCTTATAGGTTCTACTGGACTCTTATTCTTCTCTAGCTATATAGTTATATTGAAATGATAAGAACTACAAGATAAAAATAAGAAAACTCATCAGATAATGAGAGAAAAGGGGGGGGGGCGGGGGCAAAGTTTAAAAGCCTCCAAAAGTTAAAGTTGGCAGCCTCTAAGCAGAGCACTGCTTATGAGTGTTCTACCAGGAGCCCACACTGGGTCTAACAATGCCATCTGGTGGTAGCTATTATAACAAGTGAAAATAAGTGTTCCACAAATTAAAATTCCAAAGAATACATCTGAGGACTGTGGAATAAACAGAAAGTGACTTCTTTCTTTGTAAAAATGGACAGATAAATGTATTAACATTGTGGATACTGAACTTGAGTCCTCATGTTGTTAGAAACAACTGCATTCATATGAGAAAAGTAGAGATACCAATATTAAAATTTATTTATTTACTTTATTTATACCCCACCTTTTTCTCCATTGGGAACCCAAGATGGCTTACATAATTCTTCTATCCTCCATTTTATCCCCTTAATAACCCTGTAAGAAAGCTTGGGCGGAGACTTTGTGACTGTGAGTTCCACAACAGGATGGTGAGTTAAACCTGGGTCTCCCAGATCCTACTCTGAAACTCT
The DNA here is from genome assembly GCF_028583425.1 of Eublepharis macularius. Lineage (NCBI taxonomy): Eukaryota > Metazoa > Chordata > Lepidosauria > Squamata > Eublepharidae > Eublepharis > Eublepharis macularius. The sequence continues at coordinate 134,391,806 of NC_072791.1, read as the reverse complement.
AACCACTACAACATGCAGGTTCTAAGAATGTAGGAAATGACCAGCAGAAAAATAATTTCTAATGGCCTGGTGGTTTTATGAACAAGGATGTGTTTTTTAAGATTTGAAATTTAAGTCTGGTTATTTTCATGATTTTCCTGATGATATGAAGCTGTGCTCAGGATTTCTGAAAATAATGCCTTTTGGATAATGTTGCTTCACAGGTGTGTAATAATCCTTCTTTCTTGTTCCTGATTCTACAACAGTGCCCAGATGGGCTCTCATAGCTATTGCTGTTGCAGTGGGTTTAGTTCTCCTTCTGATCCTCATCTGCATCATTAAATGCTGTTGCTGCAGGAAGAAACGCAAGAAAAAGGAAAAACTCAACTTGGTTAGCATCAATGGCTCTTCTACCGCAGCTAGTCTGGTAGGTTTTTCTCATTATTGCCCTTACTGTGACCAACAGCCAGAAAACACCATCTTGGGAGTTGAGATGTCATAAAGTAAGATTGTTGTTTTAAGGCATAACCTTGAGTTAAATTTTGTCCTCTGAGGGAATTTTGCTCCTGAGTAGATACAAATGACCTACATCTTTTCCACACTGTGACACTGAGAGATCTCTGTCTTTTGGTGCTACACCTCTGAAGATGCCAGCCACAGCTGCTGGCGAAACGTCAGAAACTACAATGCCAAGACCACGGCAATACAGCCCGGAAAACCCACAACAACCAATGAAAATTAGACTTTAGCAGAACTGTAGCAAAAAAAGAAAGAAAAAGACACATGATACTGTAACTCACTGTCACATTTTACATGTAACCCATATCAAGTCCTGCATGGTACCTTATTTTTCCTTTAATGCCTTTTGCAAAGAGGATTTGTTTGGTGCTCATAGCATGTGCAGCTGTAACACAAACAGGTCTCAGAGAAACTTTCCACTGTGCCGTTCCTCTAGATATCTTCACTTTGCTGAGAAATATGTCCTACTAGGCAACATTTTGGTTTCTCTAGGATGGCTTTACCTATGATAGGTATGCTGGAATCTCTTTCCTAAACCTTTGCTTTGACTTCAATAAGTCAGCCTTTCAAGTGCTTTTATTTTCATCCTTTTGTCAGTAGACAAAGAATGAGGGAATAGCAGGATTTCAGAAAAATCACAATGCAATCCTGTGCAATGTGGTTGCCAGCCCCCTGTTCTGAGCTATGATAGGAGAAAAATAAAATTTTAAAAAGCCATCAGCCAATAGCATGCTGTCAATTCTAGAAAACTCAGAAGTGACATCATACCTCTGTAGAAATTAGCCAAAATTCTATGGTAAAATTACGGAGTTTTAGGTGATTCTTAGAGAGGACTAAAGCCAATTCTGGTTTTCTTCAGAAGTGATGCCAGTCCTTTCTACGAATCACTGAAAACGCTATGATTTTATCACAGAGTTTTGGCCAATTCCTAGAGAAGTGTAAAACCTAGAGAGAGGGAAATCCAGAAGTGACATCACACTATCTACTAACACTGAGTGACACTGAGAGATCTCTGTCTTTTGGTGCTACACCTCTGAAGATGCCAACCACAGCTGCTGGTGAAATGTCAGAAACTACATTGCCAAGACCCCAGCAATATAGCCCGGAAAACCCACAACAACCATCGTTCTCCGGCCGTGAAAGCCTTCGACAATACATCTAATTTTCATTGTTTGGTTCCAAAATGCCTGCTTCTTAATTTCCCATTCACAGAGCACAGCAATGATATTTTTCATCATCCATGATGTATCAGTCATGTATCTTGCATACTGGCTTTCTGGTTTCAAGAGCGTAACTTGATATAAATGTACAATACATGGAGAAAATTACTTCTTTGTTTCAAATTCCCCAAATTTATAACTTCACCTTAAAGACAGAGTACTAATTTTTTGACATAGGTTCAGCCTGATATGGAAGATATAGAGTGTGGCCTAGAAGATGAGAAACGCGGACGGCTGCAATATTCCCTGGAATATGACTTTCGTAGCCAGGAGGTATAGTGTGCAAATCCAGACTGAAATATTTATGTATTCCTGTGTTAAGACAAGACCACGGTGTCTCCTCAATATCTTTTTCTTCTTCTCCCAACATTTCATACATTTTTCATATAGGGTTTCATAATGGGTTTCATATATGAAACCCATTATGAAACCCAGGGCACCATGTAGTTACTTCACTTTACTTGATTTCCATTTTCCATACCAGCAATAACCAGGGCCAGTGCATCAATGGAGGCAGGTCCGGCAATCACCTTGAGTGCAGAGGCGCCAGAGGGGGCGCGAGGGGGCGCACCATGGAGCGACTGAGTGGGAGAGCTGGGAGGCAGGGGCGGCACGTCAATGGAGGCAGGTCCAGCAATTGCCTCAAGTGCAGAGGCACTGGAGGGGGCACGGGTGTGCGCCATGGAGCAACTGAGTGGGAGGGCTGGGAGGACGAACGCACTCCAAGTGTTCCCCCCTATCTCCTGCCTGTCGCCTCACAAACTGGAAAGGAGTGGAAGAAAAGTGATAAGTTTCTTTTGGGGGACTGGGGGTGGGGATGGGACGGAATAATGACAGAAGAAAGCAAAGGGGAAGGGAAAGGAGAAAGTGGGAAGGACCTAGAGAAACAGCTGCACCTCAGGGTGTGCACTTTGAATGAGCTGCTGAAGACTCATATCCTTCTTCCAGGCATAAGCCTGCTGGACACGAGGGCACCCAAAGACCATTCCGGGGTGGGCTGCCGCTCTCTCCCAGGATGCCGTCGTGTCAGGGGTGGGGAGGGGGGCTTGTGCCTGGAAGGATTTGCGTCCTCAGAAGCATGGGGGCGGCAACAGTCCTGAAGCTGCCCCCAGCCTCAGGCACCAGAAACTCTGGCACCGGCCCTGGCAGTAACTACTATGTTGATATTCTATTATATTTGGCTCATCACCACATAGGATTTCAGCACAGCAGATGTCCAAATAGTAGATAGATACTGAATGTATAGTGAACCTACTGTTATTCATGATTCCCTCCTGTCCTCTTCTATTGTGAACAGCTTCTATACCCAAATTTACTGCATATTGGTAGCACATAATGTTAATGTTTCAATATTGATACTTTTAAAGATGAAAGTTGGAGTAAAACAGGCAGCAGATCTGAAGGCAATGGACAGTGGAGGTACTTCTGATCCCTATGTGATTGTCTATCTAACATCTGATATGAAGAAGAAGTATGAAACAAAGGTTTACCGTAAGACACTCAACCCCATTTTCAATGAGAGCTTCATTTTTCAGGTAGGAACTCAATTCTAGAGGAGCAGCTATGTTGTCTGCTGTAGTCAAAACAGCAAGGAGTTTTGTAGCACCTTAAAGACTAACAAATCTATTGTAACTTAAGTTTTCATGCACCTTTTATGAGCCATATTTTTCAAATGCATCTAATGAAGTGGGCTTTGGCTTGTGAAATTTATGCCACAACAAATGTGTTTCTCTGTAAGGTGCCACAAAGTAAGAAATGCAGTATTCACTGTCAACTCATTGGTCTACTTTTGTTCAGTTGAATACTGTATATTTATATCTTTATTGCAGCATATATTGTAAGAAAAAGAGACAGCAGCTTGGGTGGGGTCACCCAGCTGGCTTCAAGCAGAGGACTGGGGAATCAAGCCCGGTTCTCCAAATTAGAATCCCACTGCTCTTAACCACTATATCAATTTGGCTCTTTTCTTTCTAGTAATGCTTTACTTTACTGGATTCAGTACCACATGATGTGGTGATAACTATCAGTTTACATGGCATTAAAAATAACTATATCAGTTCATGGATGAGAGGTCCATAACCCATGATAATGAAACATGAAATCTCCATATCCAAATGCAGTATATCTGAGTACCTGGGTGCTGGAAAATAGCTATCACCATCATGTTCAGTCGATAAGCTTCCTTGAAGAATTGTTCTGTCCATTGTTTTAAGACACAGTACTGGTTAACTGGACCTTTGGACCAATTTGGTCAGTTAATTACTGTGTTCTTAGGTTCCGTGACTAGGTACCTATATAAAGCAGACAGGCAATTGTATGCACACTTACTTGGGATTTACTTTATTACACAATGAGATTTACTTCTAAATAGACATACCTAGGTTTGGGCTGTAATTCCTTCATGAAACCCATATAACTTTCATCTATACATGTGATTTGATCCTAATAGAGGATTCTGTGAGTCAGGTTGTCTTCTCCTTCTTTCCAGATACCTCAGACAGAGGTAGCTGAATCCACCCTGGTGATGCAAGTGTATGATTTCAATCGTTTTTCCAAACATGACATCATTGGTGAGATGCGGCTGCCTCTTGGGGATGTTGACTTGCAACATGTCATTGAGCAATGGCATGAGCTCACTGCAGCCAGCAAGATCGAGGTTGGTATCTCAGGCAGGTAGGTGGTAAAGGGTGCTAGTCAGAGTGGACTGCAAAAATATCTAATTGATCACCCTCATTAACTTTGTTCGGTGATTCCCTATTATCCACACAAAGAAGCAATTTGCACAAATGAAATCTCCTAGGTCTTGTTGTCTGTTAGGCATAAATGAAATGGAACAGCCCTCAAGCCTCTTTGAGTCACAGGAACAATGCATCAGCTAGTAATGACCTTATGACTAGGCAATGATAAGCAGCTGTCCAGTGACATACTATCTAGTAGACGCACTCTTGGAGCAGCAGACAGTAGAAAACGTTTCCTTCTGAAAAGTTGTTAGGGTGGTTATAGTTTTTCTGATTAAAGACAGAAGGAGGTGGAGGAAGGACAGAAGCTCAAAGGCTAAAGAGGCAAGGAGAGGACAGATAATAGGACAGGGACTTAAGAACAACTGGATTGCACCAGCATGCAGTCCATTAAACCTGGCACAGGCGTGAGAATAACTTCTGTGCTTTGATAGCTTCTTGGCTTCTTTGATGTACTAGAGCAACTCTCTCTCCCTGGTTCCATGCTCATTGATTAAAAATCACACTCAATCCAGAAGTAGGCAAAGGAAAGGCAGAATATTTTACTACTGCTCATCAGATGTGCGAATTGTATGAAATGTGGCTAATTCATGCAATGGGTGTAACTAATCTGGGATCCTCAGCAAGAGAGTATCCTAGGTAGTGAAGAGCTAGGTACTCTGAAACATTTTTAAAAACAGATAGTCTCCACAGTCATCGATTGATTAAATTTGAAGTCCACTCTCCCCATGAATGGGCTCAGAGCAGATGACATCAGGATTATATTTACATTAAAAATTGTACATTAAAATCATAATAAATAAACAGGCCAGTCAGAAAAACAATCCTAGATGGTGGCCCATTTTTCCCAGGCCCCAGTAAAACATTTCCATGGGGTGGGAGGTGAAGAATTGCAGTAGTCCCACTGATGGAGAACCGGGGTGGGGGTCTCACTATCCCCTCAACAGGAGACCAGCAGGACTCACCCCTGACTCAGCCTCATCCATATGTCTGGTGGAACATCTCTATCTTACAGGCCTGATGAAAAGATAGTCCATCTTGTTGTGCCCAAGTTTCAGCAGACAAAGTGTTCCACCAGGTTGGTGCCATGACTGAGAAAGCCCTGGCTCTGGTTGAGGCCAGACGAGTCTCTCTGGGGCCAAGGACCACCAGCAGGTTTTTATTGGCTGAGCAGAGCACCCACCAGGCACATATCATGAGAGGTGGTCCTACAGATATGCTGGTCCTAGTCCGCTAAGGGCTTTACAGGTTAAAACCAAAACCTTGAATCTGATCCGGAACTCCACAGAGAGCCAGTGCAGTAGCTGTAGGACAGAAGTTATATGTTCCCTATGTGGGGTATTTGTAAGGTCACGTGCAGCTGCATTTTGGACCTGCCGTAATTTCCAGACCAGACCCAAGGGAAGCCTTGCGTAGACTGAGTTACAGTAGTCTAATCTGGAGGTGATCGTTGCCTGGATCACTGTCGTTAGGTCATGGGTTGAAAGGTGGGGGGTGAGGTGCCTGACCAGCTGCAGATGGAAAAAACACTGTGATCTGGGCCTCCATTGATAAGGAGGCATCCAGAATCACTCCCAAACTCCTAACCGTTGGAATGGGCACAAGTGATGCCCCATTGAGGGACAGAAGCCAGATCCCCACGCCCAACAGACCACAAGCCAAGTACACACCTCCGTCTTCAGTTTCAGTTGACTCTGTTTCAATCAACCAGACATGGCCTCCAAAGCTCTAGCTAGGACATCTGGGGTGGAGTCGGGCCAACCAGCCATCAGCAGAAACAACTGGGTGTCATCTGTGTACTGGTGACAATCCAGTCTGAAACTTCGTACCAACTGGGCAAGAGGATGCATATAGATGTTAAACAACATCGCAGAGAGTATCACCTCCGGAAGGATGCTCTTAGTCTGCACCCACGGGTGTCATGATGACAACTTCTCCCCCAGCACACTCTCTGTCCTCAACTGTGAAGAAGACAAGCCACTGCAAGGCAGTCTCTCATAGCCCCACATCAGCACAACCATGGGTCAACAGGTCATAGAATACTGCTGTAAGATCCAGTAACACCAGCAGCACCCATCCACCTCAAGCAAGAACTCAATATGGTGGTTACTGAGTCCATTGCTCATGATTCCAACCAATTTCCAACGTTTGATGACTACAAATACCAACATGTCTTCAGAAAAACTGGCTTTCAGTTTCTTCCCCTAGTCTGTTTTGATCAGACAAATGGCACTTGACACCAATGAGACAGCAACCCAGCTATCAACCCACAGAACAGAATAGAAGCTCTCACAAAACAGAAGCAAACTTTTATTCTCCGGATCCCCTGAGGAAAGACTAGAGGCTGGGCATTTTAGTGCAGAAAAACTATCATGCCCTGCCACCAAACTTCCCATAGCATCTGCCCACTGTTGAAGTAATCTTGTAATCACTTCTTCCTTCATATGATCCAATTCTCCTCTTTGCAGAAATTAAATAGTCCACTAGAGAGCACTATTGGGCAACCATAATGGCAAATGGGCACAATACCACAAAACTTTACATGAATTTAACATAATTTGAGCCTGCCATTATGGAACTATGAGCAGAACCACAAGTGACAAAAGGCACAGATTGGACACTTGTCTGCTTCCCTCAAGTTTTGATGGGAAATGTAGGCATCCTGGTCTTGCAGCTTGGCTCTCTGACTGCTGTCCAATGGACTTTTCAACTGTCACTTGTCCAACATTCCGCCAAGCTGCCTACATTTCCCATCAAAACTTGAGGGAAGCAGACAAGTGTCCAATCTGTGCCTTTTGTCACTTGTGGTTCTGCTTATATTTGCCATGTTGTGTTCAAGCAAAAAAGCCATTCCAAAACTGAGATTAGGGATTACTGCCCCTGGTGATATGTAGCTGTCAGTGATTCTCAATGCTAATTAGCTTGTGTGAGTTCACAAACCCATGTCCTTTAGGTAGGGTTTTTTTCCCCCTTCATTTTTAGAAAAATGTGTGTGTGTATATATATATATATATAGAGAGAGAGAGAGAGAGAGAGAGAGAGAGAGAGAGAGAGAGAGAGAGAGAGAGAGAGAGAGAGAGAGAGAGAGATATGAATGTTCAGTGGAACAAAGGTTCATGTAACAAACTGACTGGAGAGCAGACAATTCCTGTGCATATCTGGAGTATACTTTTTCACCTCTCTGTTATCACAACTGTTCCACATTCTTATGAGATCAAGGGAAAAACTTTTGGGGTAGGAATCATGTGTCTATACCATATTGATCTCTGGCATTCTTAACTTGACCTTTAGCCATCTCTCTCGGCATTGCATTAATCTTTAGCCCCTTTTCTTGTCTTTTCTGTTTGTGATAGCAAGAGCGTCTTGGGGAGATTTGCTTTTCACTCAGATATGTACCCAGCACGAGCAAATTAACCGTGGTCATCTTAGAAGCCAAAAAACTCAAGCAGATGGATGCTCATGGATTGTCAGGTAATAGGGAAGGGTAGCTGGAACTGACTGTGAGGAGGAAAGGAAAAGGAAGCAGATGCGGAAGCCTGCTAATACACATTACTCAGATAAAGTCTGGAATCGCATTGAGACCAAATTTCTTGACATGGGCCGATTCCAGACGGCCCTCCGCATCCCGAAACGTTGCGCGTCGTCACGTGGAAAATGCGAAATATTGCGTTTTCCACGCGACGACGCGCGACGTTTCAGATTCCAGACGGCCCCCCACATCCCGAAACATCGCGCGTCGTCACGTGTCGTCGCGCGGAAAATGCGAAATATCGCGTTTTCCACGTGATGACGCGCGACGTTTCAGGATGCGGAGGGCCGTCTGGAATCGGCCCTGGTGTTCCATTAGACTAGTAGAGGTTTTCAATTAAACAAAAGACTCCTTCAAGGAGAATGGATTTTCAGTGATTGCTAAATTTTTAGCTTTCTTATTTCAATTCTGGAACAAAGCAAGATTTTTTTTGTCTTTCATCTTAAAAAACCTTTGTGTCATAGTTTAAGCAAGTCTTTGTTTTCAGAACCTTCAACAATTCAAATATTCCTTTTAACTTCATGGCAAATGTTTCTGTCACATCAGCCTGAGAGGTCATGCCTTGTCCAAGATGACCCAATGCATTGATTGGAGAGGAAAAGATCAGAACCAGAATGTACACACCCAAACCCGACACTTAAGTCACTATGGGAGTGATCTTAAATGTTATTCTATGGGACTTATTCTGAGGGAAGTGTCTTTAGGATTGCATCCCAGCTTACAGTTTACTGACCAAGTGTGACAAAAGAGCTAGGATGTGCCACAAAGTTCCTAAAGATTGATGGTGGGGGATATAAATAAATCCTTGGTGAAGGCTGATGTCTGAGGGAAATGTTCCCATTATGAATAAAATTGCTTTAGAACAACCACGGGGGTGGGGGTGAAATGTATGATTTCCTCTGATTATAGCACTAAATATATTTCTGCCTCTCCTCTACCCCATCCCAGATCCATATGTCAAAGTGCAACTTACTTTGAACAAAAAGAAATGGAAGAAAAAGAAGACAAGTATAAAGAAAAACACATTAAGTCCCTACTTCAATGAGGCATTTGTTTTTGAAGTGCCCTTCAATTTGATTCAGGTAAATCCCCCTATCTACTGGACATCATTCAGCGGCAGATGATTGGAAGAGAATTATTAGTTTAGATTATGGATCCTCTAACTCAAGCCAGGAGCATGAATTTCAGTTATACTGAATTATGCTTAGTTGGCTACAGCTGCCCTTTCAATTACATTTCTTTTACTGGACCTCTCATTTTCTGCTACAGTAGCATTCCAGCCTCCAGGGGTCCTTGGATGTCTATGGAAGCTGGGGAAGTCCGTGGACATCAGGCAGTCTGTACTTCTCAGGCTTCCCTGGTACAAGGACTGCTGTCATAGACAGGGAGGAGAAAAGAGTGTAAAATACCCCCCCCCCCCCGCTGCCATTGCAGTAGCCAGGTAAAGAGACTCACAGGTGAAGGGAGGGGAGATGGATAAGAAGATTAAACTCCTGATGATGCCATTGAAAGTACAGTAGGGTTCAAACTGGCATGGAAAAATAGTGGTTAACTGAGTCGTATTCTTAGAAAGTGGCACATTTTATGCTATGTCATTAATGAGAAAGAAACAAACAAAACAAACTTTCTCCAAACTACTTTCTTTCTCATTATCGCTTCCTTTTCCCCTTCTCACTTTATGGCTTTGTGTTGTCTTTTAGAATATCGACTTGGTGATTTCAGTCTGGGATCATGATAAAATGACCAAGGATGACCAGATTGGCAAGGTGTTCTTGGGCTGCAGAGCTACAGGCAACCAGCTGCGTCACTGGTCAGATATGCTAGCCAATCCCCGCAGGCCTGTTGCACAGTGGCACAGCCTGCAGCCAGTGGAAGATGTGGACAAAACCTTGGGGTTGAAGACTCGCTTCAAGCTGCCAATACCCAGTGGCTAAAACAGAAGAGATCTCTCTAGTCATCTCCAGTTGGCAAGAGAATAATCCATACAGTCTAGGATGAAAGGACAAGTTTGCAAAATAGGCTGATTACCCAAATGGCTAAAGATAATAATGGTTTGTGCTGTGTAACATCTGGATCTTTTAGAGATGTAACTAAAAGTATTCTCAGCACAAAAATTAACCCAGGATCAAGCAAAGGGCAATTTATTCTGTCTGCAATGCTCCATCTTGGAAGGAATCCAATCTTTCTGGCTGATGGTAGTTCGTATGTGGTAGTTCTGCTACATGATGTGGCCACTCAAGATTAGATTTAAAGCCATGGTGTTAACTTGTGTGGAGGGTAGCATGCATACTTGGATCAATTGTTTTTACTAGGCCTAAAGAGAAGAGAACCATTCAGACGTAAACATAATTTCAGTCATTATCATTATCCATGTTAATACTTTACCATTTACAATAATTAATAAAGGGTTTGTTAAATGCAAGGCAACACGCAACTGCTTCTTTCAACATTGATACTAGCTATTTAAGCAGATGTTCAAAAATTTTGAATGACACAAGTGAACATTGAAGGTATATGTATGAGGAGCAAAGAAGTTGTATTGTTAATTCATTGTTCTCCAGGAATCACAGCTTCTCGTACACACCCGGCAGGGAAGCATTGGACTAAAAACTAAGCACACCATGGTCCCAGCTTCCTGCCACACCCAACGGGGAAGCATGGTGGACGTCTGGCCCAGCTAGCCCTCACCTCGGCTCAATGGAACATAGATCATACTGTGTTCATGGATGAAATGCTGAACATCCCACAGTGAGACACAGTACCTAAGAAAAACATGATCAGTAACTGCCTTCCTCCACAAGGCAGCAAGGCATACTTGCAATGAAGTTCATGCCCAGTTAACCCAAACCAACCTGCCCCTATAAGAGACCTGACCAACTACTGAGGAATCGGTTCCTATGAAGGAAGGACGAAGAATAACACCTGCCTGAAACATAAACAAGCAACCATGACTAGAGATGGGCACGAATCGAATTACGACCCAAAAAACCTCACGAACCAGGCTGGTTCGTGGTTCGCGAACCAGTGGTTCATGGAAGCTCGTTTCCACGAACTGGTCCGTTTGGGTCGTAAAGGGGCAGTTTAAATGGCCATTTCCCCAGGGAAATGGCCATATAAACTTTTCCTGCGGATTGTAAGCGGCAGGTCCATTTAAACTATCAGCTGGCAGGCGGCAGAGGGCCTGCAAGGTGTCAGAGGAGGCCGAAAATGGCCTTCCTGTCCCTCAAATGGCCGCCGAGGCGGTGGAAGAGGCCAAAAACAGCCTCCCTGCCCCACAAATGGCTGCTGCGGTGGCCATTTAAGGGGCAGGAAGGCCGTTTTTGGCCTCCTCCACTGCCCTGTGGGCCCACGCAGCAGCAGAAGAGGCCAAAAACGGCCTTCCTGCCCCTCGCGGGAGGAGGCGGAGGATGCTGCAGGCCTGCAGGGCAAAGTAAGTCTGGGGCTGGGGCTGGGGCTTGGGCAGTTTAAAGGGACCTGCCACTTGCCAGGCAGGAAAGGGCCCTTTAAACTGTCAAATGCCCCTTTCCCTGCTGCTGCTAAGTGGCCGGAAAGGGGCATTTAAACCTCACAAACCTCAATCTGGTTCATCAACTTGCCCCAGTTCATGCCTGTTCGTGGTTCCTGGTTCGTGAAAACCCACGAACCACGAGCCTCATGGTTCAGTTTTTTTGTGGTTCATGCCCATCTTTAACCATGACCCAGTGGTCAACATGGGAACAGAAACATAAAGCCATAACAATACCTTAGCTCTGAGCAGCTTAACAAGAAAGGAGAGTAGGCCACCTGCACCTGCAGGAGCTGGCAGGCCCCACCCCTGCAAGACCTTTCAGTACAGTTATATCTGTATTATTCATTTTCAGTCTTGTATTAAAATGCTATTGCAAGACTTGAACTCTTGTCTTTTCCTGACAAAATGCAACAAAGTATCCTTTGGGACCTTTCTAGAAATCTAGAATTTATTTTACAAACTTACTTGATTTCAAAATCTGTATCTTCTTCTTCCGAATCCAAAAAAATTGTTGAGGATTTAATAATCCTCTCTCTAATAACTTCATCAGAAATCTCTGGAATGGATCACAATCTTAAATAAAGTTCTTTCTCAGCTCCAGTAAACCCAGGTTATATAATTCTAATTCTCTTTCCAACTTTCTATAGCTTCTTATTTTCTAAAGTTTCCACTTTATCATTTGTTTTATGTCTCCAGATATTTGCTTTATAGAGCTTTTCAACTTTTTAGTCTCTTTCATTATCTCCTCTTTTAGTTTTACAAATCTTTCATCTATCTGATCAAATAATTTCTGAAACAACTCAGGTATAATTATTTTTTCAGGGG